>NC_134574.1:130192076-130528743 GCF_050947875.1 Dermacentor variabilis
ATGTTTGCCAGGCCTTGCTGCCCATTTACGAGCGTTTGAGTGACCAAGAAGTTGCTTGAGAGGTGCCAGAGGGGAAAGACCCAAAACAGCACCGACAGCCTCCACTCGATTGTCTGGTCTCTTGCACCGAAAGATCGCCATGCCTCTCTGTTCACCATACAGGCAGCTGTGACGGAGGCAGTGCTGAAGTTTAATGCAGGGAATGCCAAAGCTTCTGCATCTATAATGCAAGAGCTGAGCCTCAACCCCAGCTCATTATGCAGTGATCGCATGGCTGAAAAAGATCAGCGGCGACTGAAAGCTTCAGCTCGAAAGCGTGCATCAGCTGAAAACATGCACCATGCCCTCGAAAAACGCCACACAGGCAACACTTCTCAAGCTGACTATGTGCCAGGGGGATACTAACCAGTTACGGCTGGTAACGGGTACAGATTTTACAATATTTTTGAATAAAGCGTGCTGATTTCGTTTTTCTTGATTGTCTCAAAACAAGCTTTTTACTCACCGTGCCCGTTCAGAGCAACGATATCTCAATCTGTAGGACAGCTACAGCTGTAATTTTCTTTTTGCTACACGCAGCTAAACGAATAAAGCTTGAAGTGCTGCAAGCATATTCTTATTTGTCTACCTCCGTAATTTTTTATTTGCTTTCTTTTTTTTTTATTAGTAGCTGTGCTGTAAAAACTGAAGTTCAATGAGTTGCTAAATTGCTATTTGTTCTCGAATTGGAAAACTGCTTGCAGCACTGCAATCCTTATACATTCTGCTTTCCACTCGTGCAATAAATATAACTTTCTGGTTAGTATAGCTTTATCTATTATTTCACCAAATAATGTTAATGAACATTTAATTATCTCATTAATTACTTGAGCCACAAAAAAGTAATTGTATTTTTAAAATCAGCACAAGAAGGTACATATATCTGTGCATTTAGGTTGAATTTTCTTGATAAATAAATTAAGAGACCTCCAGATGCCATGCCCCCCCTTAATACAAGCAGTGATCTCCTTTTGTACACAAACGCTTCACTTAAACGAGCAAAATCCTCACAGTAACACTTCCTTCCGAAAAAAAAAAACTAGTCGCAAATCACGGGACCAACACATCTCTACGAATCCTTGTTGGCAGGGATTAGTAATGCGTTTAAAGAAAGCGGCCTTAACAAGAACAACAAATTGAGATGGGTTTGGCACTACTTCCTTTACTTTGTTCTCTGCACTTTTTTAAGAAAGCAATAGAAACAAAAATTAAAACACGTGGGCATGCTTCACAAGAAATGTGATGCTTTCCTTATCTTACAAGCACTTGTTGGCGTACATATGCATTGGGACAATTTCTGTCCTATACCTGTCTGGCCTTTCATCCTTTGTCTATATATATATATATATATATATATATATATATATATATATATATATATATATATGCCGGTTGTCGCTTGAATATTCAGTGAAAACGAGACGTATGCCATGTTCACATATTAATAATGTTAATTATTTAATTATATGATATATCTTCACCCCTTGCTCACAATAGTTGGGCAGCGTTCATTAGTGTTGTGGCAGTTACATTTATTGTTATCCTTAGTGAGAGGACAAACGTCACAAAGAAATTGGGTTGAACCCGATTTTTATTCATTTTGTTCGGGGTGCAAATTTCACGAGTTATCGGGCTTTCCCCCGAAAAAAGAAGGACCCTAGTAGTATATTAGAACCAGCCCACACTTATGTGAAAGGGATCGCAAGGATTTTCCTTACCATTAAACTCCTTAACCTTCGCCTAATCGAATTAGGAAATCAGAGCAATACACCATAAAAACAATAAATTGTCCTAGAAGCTCCTTTCAGCGAGGGTTAACAGCGCATGCCGCTCTTAGTTTCCGACATGGTGTGAACACGGTTCCAGCATTCCAACAGTTCCAACATGGTGTGAATTTGCTCTGCACACCGACAGAGGGATCCTACTCCCTTGAGGGTAGTACGAGAACGTTGACAGTGCACTTCAGTGTGTGGAAAAGGAGTTACTAAGGAGTTATGGCTTTGGAGCAAGAGAAAGCTAATATTCAATGGAGTGTGGTGTTTCCCGGCTTTCTCGAATCGTACGGAGCGTCAGTGAAATCTCCCGCTCGGCAGTTCCTACAGCTGAATGAAAAGGGAGCTGCGAGCGAGTGGCCGAACGAAGGAAGGAAGGAAATGGAAGAAGAAGAAAAAAAAAGCGGGTGACAGTTGATTACGGATCAAGAGCCACTATGCTGAGAAGGAAAGAATGGGACTCTATGGGTGACGTCACGCGGTCACGTGGCACAGGATGTCGTAGACAGATACATTGTTTCTCGAACGACCGCGAGCCGCGTGTAAGAAAGAGAGGGAAAGGGGGTCTTACGACAGCGGCAGGAGGAGAAGGAGATGGGAAGTGGAGGGAGGGGGGTGGTTCCCCCGATTCCTTTGAAAACCGATCTTTTCGTCGGCGATTTCGGCGCAGTTCGGACGCGACGATACAAGCGCAAGTTCTTCGCCCGACATCAGTACTGTACATTCGTTCATCTCTTTACCAACGTCTGTCGTATTTATTATTTTTCCTTCGCCCATTCTGTCAACGACTATGCCTCGAGTTTTTTCACGCACCTCTCGTCTTCGGACCTAAAGCGACGCATACATCGACGCACCTTCTTCGTTATTTGCTCTCAGACTGAGGAGAGCCGGCTGGAATTGTGTCATAATCACACGGTCGTCTTCGCCGCACCGCACGAGAGCAGTGCATGGCAGCTTCCAGGGCACATTCGTGAGTTGACACTGCGCTGTTTGTGTGTCTCGAATCTACCTGTTTTATCGCGTATTTGTGTTTATCGAGCGTCACTTTCCCACAGTGACCCGTCACATGGATTCTCTTTAAACGTCGCCGCCAAGTATTCGCGACCATAATGTAGTGCCGTTATCGTACGTTTATCTGGATCCATTTTTTGGCAGCTTTATTATGCTGTTAGTATAGCAACTACTTGGGTGTGAGAGACGTCATATTGGAGAGGTCGCGAGATCGATTGGTGGCCGCGTTTCTACGGAGGCGAAATCCAAAAAAAAAAGCACCCGTGTACTTAGATTTAGGTGCACGCTAAGAAATCGCCCGTGGTCAGAATTGATCTGGAGTCCCTCACTACGATATGCTTCATAATCAGATCGTGGTTTTGGAACGTAAAACCCCATAATTTGAATTGGCAGAGCTCCGCATTAAAGTTGACCATGTGGTATTCTTTAACGTGTACCTGAATCTAAGCACAGAAACGTTTATCTCTCTCTTTCTTTTTTGCATTCGCAAACTCAGCCGTTATTAAAACTGGAATATTAATCAAGGTAACCTTGATTCGCAACCGCTGCAGCTTGGTGACAATAATCAGAAAAGGTGAGGAAGGCCACCCTACATACGTAAACTAAAACCAGGACGTCGACCTCTGGTGTCCCGTTCTGCTATGCCTCAACATCTACACGTAGACATAGCATTAAAAAAAAGTTCACTCTGGAAAGTATTGAATGGTTTTGATACAGTGAAATGTGTTATCATTTAACGCTCTAGATGTGCTAGTTAACGCTCGTATTGACGAGTTTACTTCAGTTCGAGTTCTGAGCCATGGCTTGGAAGGTATACATATATATATATATAGGCTCATCGTGGAACTAGTGGCCACATATTTTCTTTTTGACTATTTGGGCTTACCGCCTGAAAGCAACCCACGGGCAAACAAACTATGCCGCAGTGCGGGGTCCCCGAGTTAATTTTGACTTGCCGTAGCTTCTATGACACGCGCACAAATCTTGGTACACAAGCATTCTTACATTCCATGCGTCATGAATTCGAACCTGCGACCTTGTTATCAACAACACAACGCGAAATACCATAAAGCCGCCGACGCTAGTTCGAAAACTGCATTTCCAAAGAAATGAAAAAAAAAAACACACACACAGCAGTAATGTGCGCGTTTCTTAGCTTTCCCTCATCGACGCTAGGCGGCGTCATGTGTAGCTAGCAGAAGTAGTCTTCCAAGCGCTTACCATTACTTGAGCTCAAAGCCGTCTTCTTAAAGTTCAGTAACGTGGAAAGTTGGGCTAGTTGGTGAGTAATCATCACACCTTGCTGGTGAAGCAGCACACTGACACGGACACAGTGAAGACACACAAGAAAAGACGACATTCGCTGCGAGTGTCGCCTTTTCTTGTGTGTCTTCACTGTGTCCGTGTCAGTGCACTGCTTCACCAGCAAGGTATGATGACCGTCTTCTTAAAGTTTGAAATTAGTAGGCGGTTTTCAATGCTAACCAGAGTAGGAACACGCACCCCATGTCGCGATGGCGGAATTCGGCGGCCACAGTGACACTGGAACGTTTATGAACGCAGAGCTTTCTGCAAAAAATTGCTCAGAGGGAAGTCCTTTACTATAGCGTCTACGGGAGCATATAGCATCTATGTCTGCTCAGCCAGGCGTGCTATTATGGACATCGCTAAATTCAGCCACAATGTCGAATTCTGCAACGGCGGTATATGGAGCCAATCACTGAGGCCGTAGCAGCGCTCTGGGCCAATCAGAGCTGACGAGATGGCGAATCCGACAATATGGCGGAATTTGACCACGTCCGGAACTGCGGTCCAGGATATATCACCCCAGTGTGGGAAGAACGGCGGGCAACGCGTGGATTTGCTCGAATTCCGTCTTTCTGGCTTCGAACGATTTCGTGTCTTTTGCAACTGGATAATACGATGCAGTGATTGCGCAGGCGCGCATATACTAATTGCTCTGTTGTATTTAGAAAACTACGAGTGCTAGGGCATTTAGAAATGTAGAGACTAATGAATAACGCCACGAGAACGTTTGAAGCCACACGTACGAATATTAGACGAATCCATCTACTGCCAGTAATTTTCATCGTAGCCGAACTATCGTAGCTCCAGAGTTCTCTCGTGTAATATTTTGTAGAAAACTCTAAACAGGGCTGCGGTAGACACTCCATGGGTCTCATGACGATGTTTTGCGTTGCGACGTCGTCGTTTTCGTCCACGTCATCGTCGACGGCTGACCGACGTAGTCAGTCATCGACAGTGTCGTCACCGTGCCAAGTGTCGCTGTGCCCGGTGGTACTCAAAGCCTTCTTACGAGCGGTCATCTACAAAATGTTTGGGTGGTCCCGTGAAAGCCGTGCGCAGGAAGACGCCAACGCTGCAGTTTTGGCGATGTCGTAACGCAACCTTTTGTAGACCATAGCCCGAACTAGACGCAGGCGGTGATTAAAGTTACGAAACTTGCAAACTGTAGCAATTATGCGTAAAACACCAGACTTGCAGGGCAAAAAATTAAACCAACTTTTAAGAACAAACTTACTGCAAAACTGCAAGCTTACGAATGCGAATTCTCTCGTGCATAGTGGCTATGAGAAAAGCCACTCGTGTGGGTCTTTTTATTGTGCTGAAGGAGTGGTCGAGTTGGTTTTCGCTGTCATCTAACAGTGAAATTGGACAAGCCAACCGTTGCATAAAGGGCAGCTTAAGAGAAAATTGATACAGCGGGAAAATAAAAAGAAAAGAAACTTCGCTTTACACCGTTAAGACGTCTGCTTGTCAACCTTGATAGTTGCAGAATTGCACGAAGCAGTAACCGTCCTACGCGAGAGGTTATTGAGGCTGAAGCCTCAGAAGAACTCGGTGAAACGAGCGTGAGCTTTGCATTCGTGTAGAAGGGCATGCCAATTTTGTTTTGTTGTCGTTTCTCTGTGGTGTTGTCTCGGACGGGACAGATGTCTTTTTTTTTTTCGCGTAATAAGTTGTTTCATAGTCACAAATGAACCACTCGGAGGACATCGCCGTTTGCGTGTCTTTGTCAAAAGTGTGCCGGCTATACTCTGCGACTTTACGTGGCGTTGGGCTGTGTGGTTCAGCTCCCATGACGCCCCCGAGGCTCCAGATCTCTTTATGGTTAATACGAGGGTTCTCTTCATTTCCCAGGGCGTTGGTACCCTATGCAAAACACAGCAGAAAAAAAATAAATCTTAAACAGCCTGTAGTCAATCTGGCGGTCGCAGAAAACGTGGCCGCAGTATACTCTTGATGAAGAGTGTGCGCGTCTCTTTACCGTGGGGGTCTATAGTTCACGCTATGGTCTACATGAATGGGAGAAGGAAATGATTAAACTAGCAGGGAGCGTTAAGTCAAGAAGTCAGCCTTCGCAAGCCAACTCTTTGCAAGGCCCTTCACCTTTTCTCTCTTAAAGGGACACGAGAGAGAAAAATGATTTCTTCTGCATCAGTAAATTACCTTTCTACGACACCAAAAACACCACTCTTACCACGGTAAGACTTTTAGTAAGCCAGAAAAAGCGCAAGAACGAAAGACGGGTGGCGACGCCTCGTTAAAGTTTCCGCACCTGGTCTCTGTGACGTCATGGGTTTGATGGCATATTCTAGGGCCTACTTAATTATATAGCGGTACAGATTGGACCACATTGTGTTCTAAAGGAACCAAAACGTAAACATGGCAAGTTTCGGGAACTTTTACTCAGCCAACGCGACCCAAATGCGAAAACATACTTTGGAATCCCTGACGTCGCAATGACGTACAGGCGTCGGAGTTTCGGCGCAGAATTCCAATACTGATACTTCGATTTTCATTTTCTCATCTAGTAATCTTAACTATTATTTTGAAATGACTGCCTGCAGGGCTCTCAAACAATGCTTTATTATTGTAAACTGATTTATTATTTCCCTTTACTGTCCCTTTAAGGAGTTGTGCAAAAACCATCATCGACGATGGTTACTGAAGAACGAACGAACGAACGAACGAACGAACTAACGAACGTTTTCCTTGCCGAGTTTGACAGACGACCAACCATGAAGACGGGCGAAAGACTATCATGTCTTATTCAGTCTTACCTGTCTTATCCAGACAGCCGAGTGCAGGATCACGTGCTGGGCCGACTCTTAAAGCAAATAGCTTTTGCTTGAAAGCTATTTGCTTTAAGAGTCAGCCCAGCACGTGACCCTGCACTCTGCTGGCTCGGCCCAGTGGGCTTGGTTCCCGGCATGCTTCAATCGACGAGCACACCGAACCGGTGCTCATCAGTGCGCAAATTTTCTCCCTATATGCTTGCGCAACTTCGCTCGTTTATTGCAACGCATGCATTTATCGCCCTAGTTACAAAGTGTGAGTGTGGTAGCCGCACGTTGCTGCCGCACACGTTGTCCTTTCAGAAGAGCATGCGCTCAGCGCGGCTGCGGAAGACACTAAAACGTACCACGACATATTCACGTGCTGGGCCGCACTTTTTTTTTTCCCTTCAATTTCGCTACTTAACGCTCCTTCCCAGTTCTTGCTTTCCTCCGTGGTTGTATGTTTCTCAACCGCTCCGAAAGACGACGTTTGTTGCAGAGTCTTGCTTCAGCGTCTTCGGAGTCTTTCGCGCTCGCCGAAAGTAAAATATTCTTTTCTCGAAAGCGAAACTGCGTTTCTCTCTGACGGTAATAATCTATGCCGTTATTAATCTCGCTGAAAGCAGGAGAAGGGGGCTACGTTTCTTCCTTGTTTGTTTCAATATCGATGCTTAGTCGGGCGTAAAACTTCAGCCTGTCGAAGTTCAAGGCCGTGCGCGCGTCCAGGACAGCGCTTGTCCAGCGCAGCTTGCGGGCCGAGCCGCGGGCGACTGACAGAATGAGGACATCCGTCACCTCGGACCGGGCGGAATCCAAGCCGCGAGGATTTGGCATGTTGCGGCTTGGCCGCCGCACTTAACATGCTCTCTCGCGAGTTAATCGCCTTCTTGAACCCTCCGCGACCCCCACCCATTGAGTGTGTCCGCAGAGAACAGGCGTGAAACTGAAGTGTGCGTCTGCTCGACCGCACCGTGAAAGAAAGCCGTACCGGGGATTACATCTTTCCTGTCCTGTTTAGTTGTTGTTCCTCCGCGTTGTTGCTCGCGTGATGCAATCCGTGAATGCGTGTTCACGAAGGCGTTCCTTGTACGTCATTTCTGTTTCTTTTCTTTCTGTTGGTTGGCGTGCCCCTGTATGTATGTGCTTGGAGCGCGCCTCGCTTTGTTGCTTATCGGTTCGGAGCTTTCTCTCGCGCCGTGTTTGTCTTATTCATCGCAGCGTGTTTGTTTCTGTTCGCACTAGTGCCTGGAGCGTAGGCCCGACAGCAAACAAAGTAACATTGCTCGGCGTGTTCTTCTTGACGCTCCTTGTAGTAGGTTTATTTTCTTGTTCAGTTGCATTCTCTTTTGCTCTTTTACACCTTGTACGATTTTCTTGATATGTTGTTTTGTGTTTTTGTTCATTTGCTGTTCCCCCCCCCCCGCCCCGCAATTTGGGTTGTTTTTAAACTTCTTTCGTTGTTCATTTGCAGGAGTTGGGGAGCTGTGCTCCTAGCGGCGTTCCTCTTGCTGCTAGACTCGCCGGCAGATGGCAGGAGACACGTAAGTTGCCGAAGGGCAGCCTCTTGATCTATCTATCTATCTATCTATCTATCTATCTATCTATCTATCTATCTATCTATCTATCTATCTATCTATCTATCTATCTATCTATCTATCTATCTATCTATCTATCTATCTATCTATCTATCTATCTATCTATCTATCTATCTATCTATCTATCTATCCATCTATCTATCTATCTATCTATCTATCTACAACAGATATACGCCTTCAAGCGCATAATTTTTGAAATAAAACAAATAATCCTTGCCCTTCCTTCACGGGGTTCGGCGGGTCGGCTTGGTCGATTCTTCGCCAAGTAAAATGGTCTGATCCTGGAGACAAATAGTAAACTGGGCCGCTGTTTTATAGCGGAGCCTTTCCCGATGCTGATGTCTTATCGGGCTTGGTCATTGGCCAGAGCGTCGCTCCGCCCGCGTTATCAACGGGATCGGCCGGCCATGAGCGGTGCATGATAAGACTGGCATAGAATCGAGCGATAGGCATCGCAACAAGATAACGGCCCGGGGCTGACACCGCATATCATGTTATCAAAACGGGGCTGATCCCGGAGAGAGTGGGCCGCTTCGATTTGTCGTCCAGGTCTGCCGGAGACCACATTATATATATATATACGCAACTCAGTGGATGAAAGCACTGCCTCGGGCACGGGCAATGTTGGGACTGACAGGCACGGATAGCCGAAGAGGCCTAGTGTAATGCGCAGTCGCGTGAGTCACGTGGTAGGGTCAGTGCGTATAACCAACCGCTTAATGAAGGGAGAATGAGAACATCCACTCAAACGTAGCTAAGTACTACAAAGGAAACTCGTGCGGGTTCCTCGACAGAAAAGCTTCGCCGTCGAAGAAAAGTTCGTCCTGGTCTGGGGCTCGAACCCGGGACCACCACCTTTCCGGGGCAGCCGCTCTACCATCTGAGCTAACCAGGCGGCTAGCAGATGGCAGGCGAAATCGCACTTATCGACAACTCCGAAGCAAACGCAATAGTTTTGACGTAATAGTTCTGCGGAAACCCGAAAGGTGGAGAGAAGTAATTAAGAGAAGCAAACAACCATTCTTTTCCAGGCCGCGTGGCTCGCTTGTTCTTGCTACGTCATTTGGGTGGTTTACAGGGTGGGACATAAGTGTTCGCTTTCAAATAAAAAATGTCTTTGATGTATTGTAGCAAAACGATGTTTATATTAATGTAATGCGTCGTGCTTTACTTACACAAATCCCCAACTCTACTTTGCCAAACGTACACATCTTGCGGCAGCGCAAGCCTTGAGTCACTTCGGAAATGCATGGATGACGGTACGGATGTAGTGTTGTTTCATTCACTCCTTGCTTTGTTTTTTCTAATGTCCGACGACGATCAGCCAAGTTGCGGTGAGGAGTAGAGCAGAATGTGCTTTTTTTAACATAAACCACTCTGAATAGCCAAGCGGATTTAGATCCGTGATGTTTAACAATCATTCTGAAGCGGAAATGAAATCAGGGAAGGTTTCTTGTGCACCACTGCCGCACCACCTTCGCCTTGTGAACCGGAGCGGAATCCTGCTGATACGTCCACTGACAGTTCCCAAAGTGTGATTCGGCCCATGACGGGACATCCTTCTTCAGGACACCTAACAGATAACTTGCACTGTTCACGCTGCCTGCCTGTTCTAAGAAAACCAGCGGCGTCTTTCCACCAGAAGTGATTTCCATCTTTCCATCAGAAACGTGGCGGTTCAGCCAACATGAGGTGCCATTCAGCACGTTTTCAAATTCTGCAACGGCAGCTTTTTTAACCAATCATAGAAGCGATGGCAGTCCTGTGGACGAATCAAAACTTACAAAATGGCGATTTCGACAATATGGCGGAATTTATCAGTGACCAGAACAGCATCTGTGGGTAGCCACCCTATAACATGGAGATGATGGGCAGGGCATGGATTAGCCTCAACTTCGTTCTTCTCGCTTCGAACCGCTTTGTGGCTTTTGCGTTCAATTGACCATATTCAACACAATATAGCGTTAAATATGCAACGATTGGTAATGATTACGCTGGTAGTCAGAGACCTTAATTGCCTTTTTGTGATTAGGAAACTTATGAGTGCTCGGAAATTTGGAAGGACAAAGCGTGGTAAATAATGCCACAACTACGTTTCAAACCGAGAACACCAAGATCAGACAAATCTATGCACTGACCATCATTCCCATGGTGCCTGAACGATCGCAGCGCCACAGTTCCCTCTAGTTATTATTGTATGAAGCTGTATGATGGCAGGCCATCACTGAAATAAAAAAAAAGGGGGGATGCCCATTATTCTCTCTCTTTGTGCAGCTCATTCGCCACGGTCGTCAGCGGCGGCAGCACCAACACCTGCACCACTTCCAGCAAAACGTGACGCTCGGTTTAAAGCCGGGCTCGTACCAAGAATCAGGTCCCTGGGGTCCCTGGACGGCTAGCAGTTCCTGCTCGAGGACCTGCGGAGGAGGCGTCGCCTACCAAACCCGAGTCTGTGAGGACTTCAGGTCTGTTGACAGGCTGTGATTTGACGAGAATAATAATAATAATAATATTTGGGGTTTTACGTGCCAAAACCACTTTCTGATTATGAGGCACGCCGTAGTGGAGGACTCCGGAAATTTTGACCACCTGGGGTTCTTTAACGTGCACCTAAATCTAAGCACACGGGTGTTTTCGCATTTCGCCCCCATCGAAATGCGGCCGCCGTGGCCGGGATTCGATCCCGCGACCTCGTGCTCAGCAGCCCAACACCATAGCCACTGAGCAACCACGGCGGGTGATTTGACGAGAAGGATCTTGTGGAGATTTAGACAGCCGTTCTTGGCACACACTGATACCTGGAATGCCAAAGAGTAAGATTAGCCACCCGATCGACATTGAAATATGAGGACTGTTAGTACATCGACGGGATGTGCTTGCATGAGAACTAACTTCGAGAGTTTTAGGCAACATTTTTCTTAATTCGCATGCTATAAAATTTTGGCACATCCTGTGAGTGTGGTGCGTAACCCTATGAACGTGAGTGTGCGGAGACTTAAGTCTGTGATAGGGTATGCTTGCACGAGAACAATTTTGGGGAGCTTTAGACAACCTTTCTTAGCACGCTATTGAAAGTTGGACCTCCTATATGAGTGGAGTGCGTCGCTTGGTGAGCCTGAGACTGCAAGGAGTTTAACTCAATACTGATTTACTTTAGTTTCATGTGAAGAGTTTTGGGAAATCGTGAGACAACTGTCCTTGCGCACTATTAAATTTCGCCCTTCTATTGAGCAGGAGTCGTCGCCCTAAAGATGCCAGTCTCAAGTCGTTCAGTTCGCTCTTAGATACAGACTTCGCGGGTGCGCTCCAAGCTTACTGGGATTATATTTGAATAGCACTCTTCAATTTGCTATCTTTAGTGCATAAAATTTATATAATACTTCACCAAATCACATATTTTTCGCGGAAGCGTTGTAGAGGTTATATGCAAAGCATTGAGCTGTTCTTCTTTCTGATTACTATTATTTTCACGGATTGAAGTGTTAAGCTAACTTGCTCTTGAATGTTCTTTAGGTTTTTCTAATACTTGTAGAACTTAATTACTTCACGTTGTGTTCTTTCTTAGTTGGTATCGTGTTTAGTTTATTCTCGGTGTGTTTTTGTTGATATTACATTTGCAAACCGATGTAACCCTCTTACTCGGTGTTCTATATTGGGCCCGTAAACAATAATAATGAAAATAGATATAAAGGTAATACCAGAGCAATAGAAATTAAATTAATTAGATTATGAGGTCCTGGTGCAAAAATTAAGACCTGATCGTAAGGCACGCCGTATTGGTGGACTGCGGATTAATTTTGACCGCCTGCTGTTTTCGTAACCTGCACCTATATCTTAAAAGCACACTCGTCAGTTCTTGCATTTCGCCCCCACCCCCTCCCCGAAATGCATGGGGCATCTGAGACCGGGCATCTGAAACAACCTATCGCTCAGCACCGCAACGCCATACCTTGTAAGCTACAGTGACGGGTCCCGAACAGAGATCACAGAAGGCGACAATGACTTACCTCGCATTGACGTAGCTGTCGTTACGCCGTATCGTGTGACGATCGATCGAGACGAGTTATACGGGTCGTAGGTATAGAAGGTGATCGCACAGTAGCGAGTGTAAGGACCTCCTACGCACTCTTGAGACCGATTTGATCTTTGAAAAGCCCTTTTCTTTTGCGGAGTCGTACGTCTGCATCGCCTATACATAACTCAGCTTTTTATACTCCCCAATGGAGTTTAACGGAGCCACAAGTGGAGTCACATATAGGACAGGCAGGTACATCTGCGCCAGTAAAACGGAGTATTGTAAAACGGAGTATCGTTTATAAAGCGTTACACCGTTTGAGCGGGACTGCGTGCAATGTGGCGTTGCCGATTGTTGGAGCCTGCCTTGATGTTGTAGCTGATGGTTTGCACGCTGTCTCGCCTTCTTTCCCGCTGCACACGCGGAGTTCATGAGACGGAGTGCTATGACTAAATTTTTTTCTTCTTTTCGGTGGAGGCGAGATGCAGAAACGTCCGCGCACTTAGAGAGAGAGAGAGGGAGAGAGATAATTTATGTGATAGACAGAGGGGTCGGCTTGACCTAGCATGATTTGACCTGCTACTCTGCATAAGGGAAAAAAGGGGGCAAGAAAATGAGTGGTGAAAGATGATGATGAGGACAGGAAGAAGGTATGCATATATACACTAGCACAGTGCTTTTCTTAAAGCCTTGCCTCTAGTCCACTGATGTTCAAGTAGTCCAGAGCAGCCCTTGTAGCGATTGTTGCTAGCGTACGGTCAGACATTGCGGATAAAAAAATGGCAGTGGCTTAGCTCGGTTATGCCAAGATATACGTAGCGAAAGCTAAGGCATAGCATGGTTAGCCTTGGTTAATCTTGATTGCAAGTCCAGGTTAGTCTGCTTGTCTAGCTATGTTGCGGCGTTTAGCCGGTCGTTCGGCGCGCTGTTCGTCTGTTTCCTGGGCGATTCGTTTCCTCTTCATCTCGTTCCGATGTCGATTCCAGGCCTCCTCCTGCTTATCAGAATTGTCGCCGTCCATACTGCCGCCTCAACTGTGGTTGCGGCACACGCGAGCTCTCCTTTTCAATCCTCCGACATGTTATCAGGCATGCGACGCAGCTAGCGAAGCGAGCGGAGGCGAGCGCAACGACGAGGAACGCGGTGTGACGTCATACCAAACGGCGGCAGCGGAAAGACGCGGCGCTGCGCAGCGGCGGAAACCTGTTGTTCGGTACTACTAGTGGCGTATGCGCAGTAGTGACTAGGGAGCGAAAGAGAGAGAAATATCCGCGGCGAAGCGTGCGTTGTGACGTCATGTGCCTCCTCGGAGCACCGCCACGGCGAAATCGCAAGTTCGCGGCCTTTTTTTAAAAAAGAAGCTGTTGCAGACATTGTTTGCCTGTGAATGCATACTAGCGTCGAAGCGCCCTCTCTCCGCTATGATGCGCACAGATGGCAGTCGCAAAACAGTTGGAGTCTCAGACGCTTGGCAGAGTTCATCGTTCGGGCTGTCCGCACGGCAGGTAATCAAAATTAACTCGGAATCCCCCACCTACGGTGTCCCTCACCTACAGAGTGCCTCATAATCATATCTTCATTTTGACACGCGAAAACATTAGAATTTCTTTTTTTTAGTTCTTTTCTTTCTGCTTCTCTGTTATCACTTTGTTTTTCGTTGTTTCTTTATTTCCGCTTTCCCATGTGCCTCCACTCGACCTGTTCGTCGCCTTTCTATCACCGTTTCATCGTCCTTTTTCAGCATCTTCGGTTTCGTTCACTTTTTTTAACGCGATACCGTGATTGTCTTGCCCGTACTCGCTTTTGCTTCCTTCTCCCGACTCATGTCCGCATTCTTTCACGTTTAGCTATCTCCACTGGCTCTTTCTCTTGCCTGCGGTACTAAAAGTACGGTTACTATAGCATACGGTGATCTCTCATGTCTTTCTGCTACCTCACTACTGAACTGTTGTCTGCCCCCTCCCCCACTTCCTTCTCTCTCTTTCTCTCCCTCTTTTATTCATCTCCCTCGCAGCCTCCGTCCAACACCGCGGCTGAAGCGACCATTTATTTATCCGGTGTGACCAGTCACCGCGGTTTTCTTTTCCCGTTCCGCTTAAGCCTCCCCTCCTCCTCCCTCAAGTGGTATTACCGCGCGCAGCATTAGCTTTCCCCCGCCGTCATCGCTCTCGCAGAGTGCGGCCCGCTTCCAGCAGTCGTGACTGCACTGCCACCATTTGCTCTTTCGGCGAGCAGCACCGCAAAGGGAAGACGCTCTGCGGTCTCTGTTCAGGCGCAGTCACCGCTGTCGTTTCGTTTCTAAATTATTGCCCTTTTTACTTCGTGTGTGTGTGTGTGTGTGTGTGTGTGTGCGTGTGTGTGTGTGTGTGTGTGTGTGTGTGTGTGTGTGTGTGTGTGTGTGTGTGTGTGTGTGTGTGTGTGTGTGTGTTTGCGTGCGTGCGTGAGCGCGCGCTGGGGGTGCGAAGTAGTACTGTGGGACGCTTCCCTTATCTTATATTCCTGGGCGTTCCCTCGGCACAAGCGTTTGTTGCGGATCCTGCGCATTTGTCCCCCTGTCGTGGCGCCGTTGGCGACCGCATCACTTTCGGTGGGGCACCGCAAATGCCTGCGAGACACAACTCGAAGGAATTAAAAACGAAGAAGAAGACAACTTGCGGGAGAAGAGGCGTGCACTCCTGAGTTTTATACGACCACTGTGTTTCTTTCCCTTTTCTTTTTGTTCTTTCTTTTCATTTACACTGCTGTCATTCTCCCTGCATTCTTTCGATGGAACCCTAGGTGCCTTTGTGTGCCTTTTTCTTTTACTATTCTCTTCTGCGGGGCTGTGTTCAATACTCTTTCGTACTGTGCTATACTGACTACCTCTGCTCCGTTACGTACTCTACTTGTCTGCTCTAATTCCTTGCTCTGACGAGGTTGACGGGTCCCTCGCGCACTACATTTTCTACGTTTCGACGAGTTGTGCCGGTCATGATAAGTAAAAAAAAAAAGTCGAACAAAAGTAAACATGAAGCGCAACAATTGGCGCACCCGAGAGCCCCACCCCCACTGCAGGAATCTTTGGAAAACACCAAACAATGGAACAGCCTCCTCTGCAGTCATTCGACGCACAAAAAAAGTTGATCACAAGACGATAAACCATAATTTGTAACGCCTCCTTTTGACCTTTGCACCCGTAAGTCACGTCGCCTTGTTGACGTCATTGTGTGAGGCCATCAATTTGACTGTGCCGTACTGCGCTTTGATATTTTGGAAGCCTTCTAGCGTGGAAAAAAAAAAAGAAGCTTGCCGAATTGTACCCGTATTACTTTTTGATCATATCCTAATGTTTGGAGACCGCCATCTCCTTTTAGCATTCGCCTAACCTCGACTACGCGTCGCTATAATTTATGACCTCAGAGCCCTCTGGCACGTACGTCTCTGCCGCCACCTCTCTGCGCGTTTACATAGTTTCTCGCCATTTATCACCCGCCGTGGTTGCTCAGTGGCTATGGTGTTGGGCTGCTGAGCACGAGGTCGCGGGATCGAATCCCGGCCACTGCGGCCGCATTTCGATGGGGGCGAAATGCGAAAACACCCGTGTACTTAGATTTAGGTGCACGTTAAAGAACCCCAGGTGGTCGAAATTTCCGGAGTCCGCCACTACGGCGTGCCTCATAATCAGAAAGTGGTTTTGGCACGTAAAACCCCATAATTTAATTTTTTTTTTCGACATTTATCGAGCGCTGGCGCAACCTACGCAATTAAGAGTGACCTGCTCCTGCTAATAGAAGCGTGCGAACATTGCGTATCTCTCTAACTCTGTAGTTCCTTTAACCATTTAAACGTTCAGGCTGAGCGGTCAGTTATCTCATTCGCGAATTAGCATTCCTTAATCTACCAGCAGCTAATTAGGCTCAATCACTGTCACTGGTAAAGTGCGCGTGTAAAGGAGAAATGTGTTATTCTTGGGTGACCTCTGGAGCTATATTTGCATTCTTTGTTGCGTCCAACATGAGCCAAATTATAATGGCTACAAGAAGCAGAGCTCTTATTTACGTCATCTATATGCGCGATGACGATGATGAATAAACTTTATTGTTCTGAGCAAGCGAAGTCTTCGGCCAAGGAGGGCGGCGTCCTCACTCCAAGAAGCCACGGGCTATGGCCGCATATGTACATATTTTTTTTTTCAGAAAAATTGTATAAACTCATACTGTTTAAGAGAAAAAATGAAAGGCGCAGTTTGGGACAGCTCTCTGATCTCGCGTAGACGTATGATCGTTGTATCGGACGACGCACGTGAGAAGCTCGAGCAAGGCTTTTGACACCTTGGGTTGCCCGCCAATACGTCGAAGCCATAATCTTGGTGTAACGGAATAAAAAAAAAAGTAACATGTACGCTGATGATACCCAAATAACTAAGTTATTTCACGCTTGCGTTCACTTCCATGCGCGGGGGATTTATTATGCATAATGAAAGGCTTGTCGTTGTCTTCTTTTCCAGACATGACGGATCGCATGGCTGCACCGGTCCATCCAGGAAGTACTTCTCTTGCAACGTCGAAGTAAGTGGCTGTTACTCGAGCACATACGGGCTGGGATAGCGTTAGCGATTCGCTAGTGTCCAAATGCAGCGCCCAGCAATACTTCCTTGGAGTAATCCAGACGCGAATCTCGAAAGCGATGCCATTGCTTATTCGATGGGCCGGAAGCAATTGCAAGGCCGGAAACTCGTCATAGCTGTCATGTCTTATACATCATCTGTAGGTGGTGTTCAAACGTTACGATGTGTTTCCGATTCTGCAATCGCTTTCGACGGATGCAATCAGCAAAAGCATGGCCTTCGAGATCGGCATCTGCAGCGCAGAGAGAGCTGTCGCTGCAGGGCGCCAATTTGGACACCCCCTATTCCGATGCTGTTCCTTTTCACGTTTCGTCAGTGAATTGAGCAGTGCCCCGCCTATAAGCTATAACCGGGTCTCGTATTATCAGAAAGCTCTTGCGCAAGAATTGTTCGTAAGAGAAAATTCCATCCAACCCTCATGATGGATACACCAATGGCTAAGAACACGTAACCCTTTGAGGGTCAATGACGTAAATGTACGGCGCCACGAACAAGTCGCAAAATGGTCGATGCCGTATGCTTATGGCGCCGTCTGTGTGTCTAAAAAGCGCGCCAATTTCCTAACTTTTTTCTTTTCTGTCATGTGCTGCCAGTATGCGGGAATACAGGGAATTTTTTTAGCGCGCCTCCCTCTCTCGGTTTTCGTTGCATGGTTTGTTTTAGTTTGCTCCCCTCCCACGTGTATATACTACCGCGCGTGCAGGCCGGCGACGGTTTCGGTTTTGTTCCGTGGGCGGTTTCGGCTTCTTGCGCTTGCAAAACTGATGGCTGTCTTGTTACTAATTGGTCAAAGGGCGATCGCTTGTTTCTCGCTCGTTTAGTGCTCACAGGGGTGCGCATAGGAAGGATGCCGCCGTGCATGTGTTTACGTTGCTCATTTTTTTTTTTTTGACACTCGCGAAAACTAATTGCCTCTGGTGGGCGATAAGATGAAGATTAGCGGAAATTTGTCGCACGTTGTGCTTTTTTTGACGGGCACAGTACCACACATATTTCTTGAGTGCGCGCACCTGCGCAGTTCGATTACACTATGGATGTACATATTAGTGTAAGAGCAGGAACATTTGAGTCTCGCAAAGTATTCTCGTGTGTGCATTTTTAAGGCCTTGAACTATGTGTATAATAATGCATCAAATTTATAATACTTATAAGTTTATTCCTTTTTTATTGTTATTATTCATGAATGAAGAGTACATATATACCAACGCAAAATATTTTTTTCTCACCTTACGGTCACCCTAGAAAAATTGCGGTAAATTTTTTTTCGAAATAAATCCCTAAGAAGCATTGGAATCTGCAATAAAAGAAATCGACCCTGGGCGGTCACATATGGCGAAAAAAAACCTTCAAAGGGTTAATTCGGCTCCAGGATCGCGCCAGTGAGCGTGTCTGAAAAGAAAGGAATATAATCGAGCTAAATGAATCCTCACATTTACGACGCGAAACTATATTTTACGTCGCGTCTAGGAGCTAGAGATATTCTGAATTTCTCTTGCAAGCGGTCTGTGTGCGCCTCCCCGTGAGGTCTGCAGATTGTCTGGTCACAAACTGCGCGCATGTCGTCTGACACTTGTAGGTTATTGACCACAGATACCGTTAGGACGTTTGGATGTTAGGCAGCAGGATGTTGAGCAGTAGTAGACGAGAAACACACACGTTATAACGACTTCTGTCGGTAGACAAGTTTATGAATTTTCTACAGACTAAGCGCAAGTTTTAGGAAGGCAGATATAATAGTGCATGAGATCTCTGTGAGAACCTTCAGACTGTGTACATCCATTCTTCATGAGGGTGGAGCGGCATTATACACTTATGAGCAGTTGCCAACCTGCTGCTTCCTTTGCTTTCCTCTATTTCAAGTGTATAAATGTTTTCAAACGAAGTAATATTCATAATAATAATAGCTCGCAACAGAATCAGTGTTCCGATGTTGAGTACCTCAGTGTCCGTACCTATTGTCACCGAGTTTAGTGTATTCGGATTGTTCGAAATTGTTTGGTTTCGAATTAATTTCGTTTATTTATATCCCTTGAACCCTAAATATGTGGAAAGTTCACGTCAGCCAATAAAAGAGCGATTGGACTAGTTATAACTGCATTCCGCATGTCTGCTAAATCAATGAGCAGACGACATGTCATGACGTGCGCGCAGATTCTGTCGTTGCTGCAAAACAATACCATATCGTGACGATAATTGACCTATAGCACTTCGCGAGCGCTCTTGTGCCTGTTCTAATCTGTAAGCAACGATGAAGCTCCCGTAAATTCCGCTACGGCAGTGCAATCGTGTTGTCCATAAGATCCCGCCCTCATACAGCCACGCCTGCGCCGGCTTCATGAACTACGTACGAACGCCGCTGTACCACCGGCATACGTGTTGACTTGATGTGCGACTTCCGGACAGCCTCGCCAATTCAACTTTTGCAATTTCAATGTACAACGCCAAAGCGTGAACGTAGGCAGCAGGAGGCAGAATGGAGCGTGTTATGGAATATGTAACACGAGGGTGTGACCAGCTAGCAGCTTGCCTCGCTTACGTACAACCAGACGATGTTCGCCTGCCGAGCATCGCGAAACAAACAAACAAACAGACGAGAAATAGGAGTCGCTCGTCTGCAATGGAAAACAGACGTGCGCGAACGGGAACACGTCTGCATGCGTCAGCCGTGATTGGCAGACGACAAGGCACCCACCGCTCCCGCGGTGGAAGCCAGTGTGGCTGTTGACGCCGTGGGGCGTCGTCTGCTTCGGTTATTTTTTCCCGCGGGTTCATTGCCACCTGGAAATGTCAGGCTTCATTCGTAAAGTGTGCTAGAAGTAACACAAGTTTACGGAAGCTCCCACCCTGTCTTTATTGTTTTTATTTTTTTATGTAATCTCTTATATCATCTTTATTGTTTTAATTTTTATGTAATCTCTAACGTCCTTATGAATTGTGGACACGATATAACAAAAGAAAGTTACGTTGTTTCAACTGTATCACATCTTATTTTTGATATTCTTTTGCGTTACTGAATACGCTGCAGCCGGCATTTCCGCTGTTTACTGGATGCTTTCTGAGATGCCACTTGTGGGCGCTGCTTGCATTTTGTCGCACTGAAACGAACGCAAAACAGATACCTACAGGAAGCTTGGAGACTTGAAGGGATCAGCCGTAGTCGAACAAGGGGTGGCTCAGGCGTTTGTTCAGAGATGCTGCAACCAACGTTTCGGCAAGGGGCTGAAGACAAGTCCCTTTGTCGAGACGTTGGCTGCAGCCTTAAGCACTTCTTGTTCAAGTTGTTTTCTTTATTATTATTATTATTATTATTATTATTATTATTATTATTATTATTATTATTATTATTATTATTATTATTATTATTATTATTATTATCTTGTATCAAGTGGTCCTCTGGGCCACCCATTAGTACTGACTTGTTAGCTTCACAGAAGCAAAACTTTCTCTAAAGCAAGAAAGCCCTTTTATCAAGATATGTTGTTTGTGCTGTTTAGCACACTGGCTTTTCCGGCAATCTTTTGAATCGCAGACGCTGTCTTGTCTAAGGCATCTTAAGCGCTCTTATTCTTCTCTATATATACGCAAGGCCGCCACAACCAGATATTAAAATGCGAGTTTATATCAAAGGAAAATAACCGGCGCATAGAACTACAAGGACACGAACTCAATCTGTCAGTACTTCCACCAACTACAGAAAAATGTTTATTCACTGAAAATATTCGCTTTTAGGTGTAGCCTACTATCACACTATCAAACGATCATAAATGCAAAAAAAAAATCCTATGGTGCTGGGCTGCTGAGCACGAGGTCGCGGGATCGAATCCCGGTCACGGCGGCCGCATTTCGATGGGGGCGAAATGCGAAAACACCCGTGTGCTTAGATTTAGGTGCACGTTAAAGAACCCCAGGTGGTCAAAAAAAATTTCCGGAGTCCCCCACTACGGCGCGCCTCATAATCAGAAAGTGGTTTTGGCACGTAAAACCCCAAATATTATTATTATTAAATGCAAAATTATATTTGGGGACACCAGCTAAAGAGCACACTATAGCAAGTACGCCACTGTCCAACTCGTATCTAGAGTTTGTATACATGCGCCAACCAATGACGTTCGATTATTTCAGTGACGTCACAGCGGGGTTCTCAGGAACTATGTTTCGGAGTGCAGATGCACAGAGAGGAGACGTAATGCGGTTTTGTGAGATTGTACTGAATTCTTAGGTTGTCATTGACTATCTGAACTCGGTATACGATAAATAAGATACCAATTGTTGTTTATATGACTGTTTGAATGTACGTTCATCCCATCATTCCTATAGTGTCATGTGGCAGTGAACAGATATGCAGTTCTTTTCTGTTTTATGGGTGATTTTTTTTCTTTCTGTACGTTATTTAATAACTTCGTGTGCTCTATTTGGCACTTAAGAGGAAGCCTTAATTTAGGTGCTCCTATCTAAATACAAAGAATTGGAGCAGTTATTTTGTTCAGAATATTCTGCACCGAATTTGACTATTGCTGTGTATTAAAGAAAAGTATCTGAAGAAACGTCAACTGACCATAGGGAGGAATTTTATTTATGCCATAAATTTCTTTTTGCGAAAGTTGTCGAAAGTTGCAAAATTTAAGAAAACTGAAACATCAATCTCATAGCTGTTTAACTCGAGAATAAAAAAATAAAAAAGCAAAGCAATAAAAGAAAAGAATCACAATTTTATCAATTGCACTTACCCAGATATCTAAAAAAAGTTATCCATATAATCCACTCTGAAATATGTCACTAATAGTGAGTTGGACTTTTTCTGTAAACATTGTAAAAATTTCACGAATTTGCAAAGTCCTATCTTCCCTGTTCAAATACTTTAACAGATGCAGTTAACAAAGCGGCGTTTTCTGTTTTCGGTACAGAGCTTAAAAGTTAAATTGTCCGGTTTTACGTAGAAAAAGCACAATCTGGTCATGAAGCACGCCGTAATGGGGCACTCCGGATTAACTTCCACCGCCTGGGTCTTTTTAACGTGCACCCAATGCACGGTACACAGGAATCGGTACAGAGTTGTGAGAATTGTACTTCATCAGTATTTTGTTTTTTTTTTTCTTTTTAATTCTTACCGACCATGGCAACTTCTCGCAATAAAGATAGGAGGAAAAGGGAAAAAGAAATGCCAGAAGTCTAAATTCTGCCTTCTGTTTGGTATAATTCAGCAACAAATTTCACTCAAATCGCTTCAGCGGTTGTTTAACTAGAACATTCCTGCGTTTCGCATGCACTTCGATTTACCGTACGACTCCCCCAAATGTCCACCTTGATATGACGAGACAAATATAGCTTAACGAGCTTGTGTGCGACGAATCTAGCAAGAAAACAGAATACAGGATTCGTGCCAGCGTTTCCAAGCCGTGTCGCGCACAGCAGCACATCGGTGTAAATCCGTTTTGTATAGCGCGCCGGTTTTTATTGAGCTGGATGAATGGTGCGAGTCTGATCTATGAAACAAGTCAGACAAATCTGCGGTAAAAGCAAGTAGCGCCACCTTTTAACGAGTCACAACGTGGCCAAAAATATTGCCAACGTGTTGCTAGCGCCATCTCTGAAGTTGTGAAGCAAGTCCTTTGAAGAGAGTATGTGTTAAGCCTAGTCTATTTGCGGGCTTTCGCTTGTCGCGCGCATTCTCCATACGCTCTCCGTTTCCGTCTTCGGCGTGTTTTTCGACAGCGTGTTCGTAACGTGGAACGGTCTCCGCGCCATGTATTCACCGTGCAATGCGTTTAGAACTGTGAGCGACCTTTGCGAACCAACATGAAGCTTGGAGAGCGTTGCACTTGCTTTCAGATCGCGTGGTAACCGCATCGAAGCTCTTTGAAGTTCCCCGTCATCTCACGTGGCCATGGAAGTCACCGGTGATCTCGTGCTCAACCTGAGCACCGAGTTCCAGCCTCGGAAGAAACGTTCGACTCCTCCGACCACTGCTGCGGCAACCTTTCGCGGAGGCGCTGGGAAACCACCCTCGACTCCTGCGGTCGCCAAGAAGCAGCGGGCGCCAACCCAGGCGTCATCGAAGCCCGCGAAAGTCAAGTTCAAGTTTGGTGCGCAGTCTGGTAAGCGAAGTCGCGACGACGAGTCGGGAGCTAACACCGATGGCGACGCAGAGAGGCCCAAAGGTGAGCTGCCGTTTCCGCGGAAAAAGAAGAACTTCACTCACTCGCTGTTTGGCGGACGAGGCTCTCTCGAAGAGCCCGAGCCGACGAGCCAACAGCAGCAGACCACAGCAGCAGTCGACCCCAAGAACGAGCGCGTCTTTTCGTCGTCGCAGTTCGCCGAGTTCAACGTGCACCCGCACTTGGTCGCCTGCCTCCGCGACCGCTTCCAGATCACGACTGCCACCGAAGTGCAGAAGTTGGCCATTCCATCCCTCCTCGACCACCGCGACACCCTGATCAAGTCGGCCACGGGCTCCGGTAAGACGTTGGCCTACGCGCTGCCCATTCTCCAATGTCTTCAAGAGATCCGACCCAAGCTGACTCGCGCCGACGGCGTCCGCGCCGTCGTCGTCGTGCCGACCAGGGAGCTGGCGCTGCAGACGTACGAATGTTTCGAGAAACTCAGCAAGGCTTGCACGTGGGTCGTGCCGGGGGTCTTGATGGGAGGCGAGAAAAAGAAATCCGAGAAGGCGAGGCTCCGCAAGGGGCTCTCCGTCGTCATCGGCACTCCGGGGAGGCTCACGGACCACCTGGAGCACACGGAATCGTTTTCTCTCAGCAAGACCTCCTGGCTGGTTATCGACGAGGCCGACAGGATGCTCGAGCTCGGCTTCGAGGAGTCGATATCGAAGATCGTTACACTTTGGAAGGAGCAGAGGCAGGTGAAGGGGACCTCCGTGCTCCTGTCGGCAACATTGACCAAAGGTGTAGAGCGGCTGGCAGGCCTTACGCTGGAGGATCCGGCAACTGTGGACGTAGCGGTTGAAGCGGGGGCTAACGAACTTGAAGAATTTGTCCTGCCCCCTGGCCTGAGCCAATACTACCTCCAGGCTCCCGTCAAGCTGTCGCAGATGGCCCTGTGCTGCCTGCTCCTCGAAGCGTGCGTCGAGTCAGAGCGGGGCAAAGTCATTGTGTTCTTGGCTACTCAGGACTCTGTCGACTTTGAACATGCCCTCTTCTCTTCGGTCTTGGGCATCATGCTCGAAGACACGGAGAAGCGAATAGACTTTGTTAAGCTCCACGGTGAAATGACCCAGCATGACCGTGCTGAAGTTTTTAACCGATTTCGAGAAGCAGCATCTGGTGTTCTCTTCACAACTGACGTGGCATCGAGAGGTATAGACGTTCCTCAGGTTGACCTCATTGTACAGTGTTGTGTGCCCCTGCGACCTGAAGAGTACGTCCATCGTGCCGGGAGGACCGCGCGGATCGGTGCCAAAGGAAAGGTTGTTCTCCTGCTGTTTCCCTCGGAGGTTGGCTTCCTAGATGTCCTTGCGCAAAGAAACATTCATCTGGACCAAATGGAACTCAAGGGTGTCCTGTCTAAGGTTTTCACCATCAAGTCTCACATCCTTGAGGCCAAGACTGATCCAGGACAGAAGCTGAAAACGATGGAGGACTTTGTGACAGCACTCCAGCTCATCTTCGAAAGTGAGGTCTACAAGGAGACTGCTCTGCAGGAAATGGCAAAGAAAGGGTTCCTGAGTCACATTCGTTCATATGCGTCTTATCCTCGTGCCATGAGACACGTGGTGTCATTCAAGGCCTTGCATCTGGGGCACCTTGCCAAGGCATACTGCCTGCGAGAAACTCCAAGCAGCCTTGGAGCGCAGTGGGCCGCACAGCCTCAGGACACTGCAGGGCGTCGTTTCGGGCACAAGAATGCCCGTTTCAGATCGACTGACAAGCAAGGAAAATATCCAAAGCCACCTGTCAAAAGGATAAAAATATCAGAGTATGACAGCGGCCTTGTGGAATCAAAGAAAAAGAGAAGAAAACATGTTCACAATGACTGAACACATCTGTGAGGACAGTGTCGTTTGTTTAGTATGTGTGGTGTTCTGGCAACATTTGCTTGCACTGTAAACATGTTAGTGGCGACTTGTCATTCAATGAAATCTGGACCGTATGCAGAAATTTTGCTGCCACAGACATTTTGGTACATGGCTTGATCGCTTTTTTGGGCAGTGACAAAGCACCTTGTGTGTTTGAAGATAACCCTTCTCATTGCTCACAGCCATTTTCTGGCACCCTGACATTGTCATGGTTGCCAAATTTCTGATTCATGTGCTATGTGCAAGAACACTGCTACATGGATCATATCGGGATAACAATTCTTGGGTCCATGCCACCTCAATAGTACGCTTTTAGTGTTTCCCATAATGTCACATCATGGCGGATGCACTGATCATGCAGGAGGATATGTACCCTGACCCACTCTCTACTGTTGTATTTCAAGTGTGCATTACCAGATTCTAAGTCATCAAATGCTCACAGACATGCTATCTGGCTTGTTGAGTTTGTCTCTTACTCTACCCTGTTGCATTGCCAACCCAGGGCCAACTTATGGGCTGTATTTAGGACCTTGGTTAACAGATACTTTTAAGGATTTTTTTATATAGAATGCTGTGTTGCGGGGGGGGGGGGGGTGTTGGAGTGCTGGTCATGGTAAAGGGACTGGCAACCAATTTTTATGGTACCTATATATTTTAATGCAACGGAAGGCTTACTGGTCAGAGTGTCTAAGCATGAAATGGTAAAGCAGAAAACGACGCGGTACATTTCTTGTCAGAATTTTAAATCTGCAGTGAGGATGTAGTCGTTCGCTGGAAGCGTTCTGAAAATGGTGATCGGTGAGCGCAATAGTGACTGTATGCAGGCATTAGTTGGAGGCAGACGACAACTGTGGCCGTAACTTTGAGAGAGTATTATTTTGTTTGCTAAATCGATGTTTCTGCGATTCATGTTTTACGAAGTGTTAAAGCATTTCTGCGATAATGGCTACGTGTTTTCATGGTTTCCTGTCCAACTGCTTTGGTATTTACCCAGTCAAAATGAAATCGTGCTTTCACACGTGATACGCAGTTCAGCGTGTTGCCGTAACCATGAGTGCGTGTTTGATTTCTGAAGCATACAATAAAGCATGTCTTATAGTATAGTAACTGAAACTTTAAGCAATAATTATGTTGCACTTAATAGCTGACTTGCATACAGTAATCTCATAGACCACATGAGAAATACCAAGATTTCATCGCCAGGCCTTGCCACTTACTGGATTTTGAGACTTGCCAATTTTAAATTATCATTTCTACTTATATTGCAAACAGCATGCTGGATTCTATGGTCATTTCATTTCCCTCAACGTCTCGCAACGCATTCTGGCCAGTTGTCAGTCCCTTTATGTGCAACGCCGTAAAAATGTGTGGATAATTGTAGAACTTGGAAATACAGGACACAAGAGTAGGTGGCATGACTATGTGTTTTTTGCAGTGCTGTGTCATCTGCTCTTGCTTGTTCCCTTGCTGTACAATTATTTCTGCCATGTCGACAAGCTCAACTTTGTACCCAAGAGGCACAAATTTTCATGGTTCTCTCTTAGTTCACAGTAGCACAATATTATACACACCACAGATTAACATCTGTGTTTCTCAGCTGTTCCAATGAGGCTACTAAACTCATCTTTTATTGCCATAATATTTCAACGGAGACGGCTACTAACATTTCTGCTTTTCGTACTAAAAGTTGAAGCCAAGTTAAACATTTCCCCTAGGATTACCTGTTTTCGTTTTTGATCACGAGAAAAACTCGCTTCGTTTGTGTGTGGTGCTAAATAGCACTTGCCATATGTTTTGCACCATAATTCTCTGGCGTAGGTGTGAGAATGCTTGAAGAGGCTTCCTTGGTAGTGCCACACTAATGTCTGCTGACACATCAGAGTGCATGTGTTGAAACGGTTCAATAATGTGACTTGGGTAAACAAGATGGTGCCTATCTGGGAGCAAAACAGCACTGAGTAGAGTACACAGAATCGGGAGACACGGTTTGACACTGTCCTGACACTGAGAAATTATTTTCTGTGTGAACGGGTAATAGGTCGACAGTTGGAAAAGGTCTGCGGGCCTTTCTCATATGAAGTGTCTTGTGAAGCATGTGTGTGCGTGTATATTGCGGGAACTGTACCGCACGGGACAAATCCATTTGAAAGAAGAGGCTTTGGCACTGCACCTTTAATGCTTTTGCTGCCTAGTTAAAAGCATAACACTGTGTTTGTTTCGTTTGTCTGTTCTTTAATGCTGACAGCTGTTGTTGTCAGACTACCTCCTGATCCTAAACTTCAGTTTCACGATGGGGGGGGGGGGGAGAGGAGGAAAGCAGGCAAACTTTGCTGCCAAATGAATTCAAACTCTTGTCCCTGTGGCGAAGTGCGCTTAAAAGCTGGATATGCTAACCAAAGCACCATCGTGCAGCACTGGCACTTCATAATTTGTTCAGGGTATTGCGCTACGTACAGACTGTACAATGGTGTCTGCGAACGTTTTTTTGGAGGCCACTGCAAACAATGCTGTAGTGGGCAAGGACGTGTGCATTTCAAAGAAGCTGTTATTGAGGAGGTGGCACTGTCTGCTGTGAGCTCCTGCTGCTGTTGCAGTAAATGATTTCAAGAGCCAGAAGAATTAAGACTTTAAGTGTGTTGATTTTTTGGTTTATTCATTCTGGTTGTAACATTTCTGTCGACACCTGATTGTAGTAGCAGCCTTCTCGTACCAAACACGAATCTTGAGATCTGAGTAAGGCAGTGGGAGAACCAGTCATCCTTGTATCATCCTTGAAAAGATGAAGCATGTGCTGACATGTGACCACTGCACTGCACCCTTGATCGGATCGGCTAGAATGGATCAGCTCGTGCCGGCCACCTGTCACTTCATTAGAAAGCCCACTGCCACATTTTTCACTGTTGACACTGAAAGTATGCAGACCACAGAGTCAAAAAAATAATAATAAAAAAAAAAATTCGCTGTTTCTGCAGCCTGCTACTAATGCTTGCAAACAGCCTTGTGTTTTTTTTCTTGCTTTGGATACAATCTGGTCGGAAATTCAAAATTTTCTCGGAACCCGGGCTCCATAAACTTTCAGCCCTAGCTGGATACTTTTCTCTTTGTCTTTAGTTTTCACTTTTCAATACTTCACACTAACCATTTGGTGTGACCAGTATCGGACCGAACTCTCGGCCTTTTTGCTGTAAGTGAACAGTCTCGGTACAATGTATCAAAGCACCACGCTCTGCATCCATAACCAGGAATGTCCGGACCACACAAAGGACTTCAGGGAAGAGCAGTGCGCCCGGTTCAACAGCATACCCTTTGAAGGGCGCTACTACAGCTGGGTGCCATATTACAAAGGTGAGTAGGATACAGATATGTTTGATGGAATACACATTTCTAAAGCATTCAGGCCGTCATCCCTGACCAGTCTCATTCAGGCTAAGAGCAACACTTAGCTGGTTGCTTGCACTAACTGATACTCCTCCAAACGCCTTCAACAACCATTAAAAACCATTTAGTACCTTTAAAATGTATGAGCTCGTGCAGTGGAGCCACCAAAGCTTGTGGGGTTCAAGAGTTCACTAATTTTCGACTGTCATTGAAAGTTCTGTATGATGCAGGCATCACTGAATCACATTGATCTGCATTACAGCAGCAGTTGTAAAAAAAAAAAGAAGAAAAGAAAAAAACGGGACAGAGTACACAGGTGTCTCTACACTTGCTTTAGCATCTAAGTAAATCTGTTTTCATTGTGGGCTAACTGCAAACAACAGAATTTTTTCATCATGATGACTGATTGCATTGTGGTTTCTTGGCACCGGGTGGGTGATACACCTCTGAGCTTTATTTAGGTGCCGTTCACCAGGCCAGTTCTACAGCTTCATTAGCTGATGGGAAAGAGTACAGGCTCCCCTGACTTGCCTGGACCTCTCTGCTCACTTCTCGTTATTAATTGTTGTGCTGGACTTTATGCAGATCATGCGAAATCATGCAGTTACGTCACTGTCTGTAGAAACTCTTTTGGCAAACGCAAACTCGCTCGTGCAGTATGTGGGAAGTACCATGCTGACGCCTTGCCCAAGGTGCTAGCTCAGTGGCTGTACAAGTTCTACTACTAAGGCCAAGGTTGAAGGTTCCATTCAGATGATGACAGAACGAAAATGTCTGTATGGTATTTTAACTTTTGCTGATGCTAAAGAACCCTAGTTGGTGAATACTAATGCAGAACGCTCCTCTATAACTTCTCCCGTACTCCACTCGTTGCTTTGGGATAGTAAACTCCATCAGCCAAACATTTAATCACACTGACGTCTCTTTGAGACAAGACTGATATTGATTATAGGTAGAATGAGCATGAACCTATAATGTTCTAATGGTTTTATAGATTCAAGTTAAGTATTTCTTTTTTAATGCTTCCACTGCACCCGTTTGAACAACGAACCTGGGGTTAATTGTTTCCCATGAGTTTCTTTGAAATCCTTTTATATGTATTCTCTTGCAGCTGCCAACCCCTGTGAGCTAAACTGCAAACCAAAAGGCGAGCGATTCTACTATCGACATTCAGCCAAGACCATCGACGGTACACGGTGTCATGATGATGGCAGCCTTGACGTTTGTGTCGATGGAGCTTGCATGGTAAGTACTAAGCAATATTAGTGCTTGATGTGCCTTTGTCATGGTGAAGTGGTCATTTGGCTGGGATTATTTGTAACTTGCCTGTTCTCATGCCATTTGCACTAATTATAAATTCAGCGTGTTCAAATTTCAGTAGCACTGCGTTTACAGATGCAGTTTATCAAGGAATAGGGTCAGAGACTTCCACCGTTACAACAAGTGGGTAATTACTAGTTAAAATGGTGTGAAGTCGCTTATTGTGTGGTTACCCATAGCTGGGACAGGTATGCACTGGCATATGTCGAGCCCACGTAAACTGGTCACTGGGCGCAGCAGTGCATAACCATCCAATTGTGCCAGGTCTTCAGTAATAATTTTATGATAAAACCGTTTGCTATAAAGTCAACCAGTGTCCATACTTTGCACAAAAATGTCATCTTGCAGCCCAATTTGTCCAATGCTGAATTTGTTAGAGCACATAATCATCAAAACTGTATAACTTCAGGCTTTTTAGTCTACAGCATGTGACAGTCGCCATAAAGGCAGTGTGTGGGGAATTAAGCATACTGCCATAGAAAAATACAATGCACAAAAGTTTGAGCTAGTTAAAATGCATCCATTCATCTCTGCTTTCACTTCTTAATGTAACAGCAGTGTGATTTTGGCTTGCACACCTAGGTTGGGACCCTGAACCATTCTTGGCAAATGCACTCTTAAAAACTGCACCCTCAATTGATTACTTGGGAGAGGTGTTCTAACTTGTGCCTTGCAATTGTTTGTAGAATACCATAACAGTCAATGTCAGGAGGTCACCGCAGAAGTAAGGGGTTTAGCTTGCAAAGGTAGGCTTAGGATGTGGAACTCTGTTTCAGTGTATGGCTTCTTCAATAACTTCACAGCATGAAATATTTTCTGCATGGGCCTATATTCTATGCATGGTCAGCAATGTGCGGTGTTTTTTCTTTCTGTGCTGTCTAGTTGTTGCACCATATTTTGTCAAACAAGAACTTTCTTTGCAACTCATAGTCCATCCTTTTTGCTCCAGCCTGTCGGGTGTGACAAGATGCTGGGCTCGGACGCCGTGGAGGACAAGTGCCGGGTGTGTCGGGGTGACGGTACCAGCTGCAGCACAGTCGAGGGCGTCTTCGACTTGGATAACTTACAAGTCGGTGAGCAGTACTATCTATATTTGCTGCCTGATCTTGCCCACTTAGCTAACCCTTCCACTACTATGAGAAGTGACAAAACTAACTATCATTGTGGACAATTTCACTCACACCATTGTTTCCCTCACCCAGTGAAAACTGATAAGATGGCATGTGATCTCTCAACCAGACACAGTGCCTGCCAACATGCTGCACAAATTACAAACCAGAACCAAAGTCACAAGTCTCACTCGTCAGAAACCTGGTGTTTCTATGAAACTGCTAATTGTGCATATCTGCCTTTGCTAACGCAGGTTACAACGACATCCTGCTGATTCCATCAGGAGCTACGAACATCAGAATTGAAGAGAAGTTCCCCACAAACAACTATCTTGGTGAGTTCTTCTTGGGGTGCTGCCTCAGCGAGTAGCGGTGCACATCGTGATTTATGCGTGATGTGCATCCATGCACATCTGATAGTAGTACTTCTCTTTTTTCCACTCCATCAAGCGAGCGCTCTTGAAGCGATTACTGATTGATGCGACTGATGCCTGGCTGGTGTGTGATTTCTCACCAGTACTGCTTCTTTGTTACTGCAGCCGTTCGCAACCAGACTGGCTACTACTACCTCAACGGCAACTGGCGCATCGAGTTCCCCCGGAGCATCCGCTTTGCTGGCACTGTGTTTCATTACGAGCGGCGCAACCATGGTGCCAATGCTCCCGAGAGCTTGGTTGCCCTTGGGCCAACGATCGAGACCATCCTCATTGTGGTCTGTATTCCTTTTTTATTTCTTTGGCTGTTTCTCAGTCCTTAGCCTGAGAAAACAAAGGTGTGACTCAGCTGTATTTCCACTGTCCAAAGTATGATTTGCGAACAATACTTGGCGGCAGCTATCTGTGGCACAGTAGTCATAGCTACGGAGCCAATTGCACATCTAAGAGAGCTACTAGATATAGTACCGACCCTTGAGGTTGCTTTTTAAAGCTTTCTTTATCTCCTCCCCTCACTTTGCTGGTGCTGTCCTGCTTAGTAGACAACTTGGGCCATGGGTTATGTGCCACTGAGGATGTGTAATTGGGTGCATATTTCAGTTGGTAGGCACTCATCACTATCCTATACTGCAGAATGGATAAGTGCCACTTCACTCAAGTACCTTACAGAGCCTTTGATAGGGTATTATGTAAGGGGTAGGCATGCATCTGTACAGCCGTCAGCACGCTTAACACGAACGCTCCGCAGCGTGGCTTGCACCAGCTTGGACTGACGCCAGCACCGCGAAGTGTTGCGCTCTGTTATCTCGGCATGTTTGCAGCGGCTTATGATAGCTGGAGCGCAGCTCGATTTGACTGCTCATCTCGTCTTTCGCTTTTGCCTGACCGGCGGGGAGAGTGCGCTCACTTGACATGTCCATTCCGCCACATTTCGCTCATGGCTGCGGTCTCACACGCGTCCAGAAAACACGTTGCAGTTTGCTTATATCGGCAAAGCGAAATGGCGGGCTGCAGCTCGCACGCCTTTCAGGTTTGACCTCAAAGCTGGCGCTTTAAGGAAATTATAAATAGGGAAAGGAGAGCAAGTGCAGGTTTGTGGCGTTTGTAAAGGTTGGACAATAAATGAATCTGCAAATCCGGTGGCACAGTTGCTCATGTTCTTAATTTCTTATATTCTCTCACAGCGCGCATTGGAGTGCTCTCGCAGGTTAATGTCTGGCTGCCTGTCTAGTCTACGATGCACTGAAGATCCACGGTTGGGGTGTAAAAACTGCGCGTGTCCTGAGCAAGAAAGACGCGTGGATGCGATTCAAACTAAACTTTTAATGTCTAGTTATTGGCGAAAAACGCCAAGTGGCATCTTGTCAGAAAAGAAACTGACTTTTTAGGTAACTAGAAAGACTCTGGCCATAGATGCAATGTATCGAAAGCTAGCATCTTATAGCTTGTAAGTGCACATAAGGTAACTCGATGCCCCCGTCGCATCTTGGTGACCTACACAGCGGGTTCCCGATCTTATTCACAGTGTCATGCTTGACACTTTGCAATGCGCGTTTCCTATATGTTTTTTTTTTTTGCTAGTTTTCAACATGGCAAACTGCAGTTCATATATTAAATGGCTGTGTGTTCCTATGGAAAAAGACTGCTTACATATGGGAATGCGAAAACATGTCATTTAGGGAAGACATAGGGGTTTGGTTGCGGTTTGCGAATTGAGTTTATTAATTACGATGCATTTCTCGGCGAACATTTGCCACTTTGGCAGTATGTATATATCTATCTAGCCGCCTACGTCTTGGTGCTCTCATGGTCGTTTCGTTAACTTGGTAGGCTCCCCACGCACTGCTTTGTGTAACGTCGATTCCTGCAGGGCATGGGATCTGCCTGCTTTTCCAGGCGGTCAGTCTTTACTTTTTTGAATTTTAAGCACTACACACACACACACACAGACACGCCTGTATGACATCACCCGGAATGCTGTGCGACAAACGGTTGTGTCACAATTTTGGTGCGAATGGCACCTGCGAGAGCACTCCGTGAGAGCACTCCGATGCGTGCTGTCCGAAAATATAAGAAATCAAGAATATGAACAACTATGCCACCGGATTTGCAGATTTATTTATTGTCCAACCTTTACAAATGCCACAAACCTGCATTTGCTCTCCTTTTCCTATTTATCATTTCCTTAACGCCAGCTTTGAGGCCAAACCCGAAAGGCGCGCAAGCTGTCGCCCGCCATTTTGCTTTGCCAATATAAGCAAACCGCAACGTGATTTCTGGATGCGCGTGAGACTGCAGCCACGAGCGAACCGTGGTGGAATGGACATGCCAACTGAGCGCACTGTCCCCACCGGTCAGGCACAAATGAAAGACAAGAGAAGCAGTCAAATCGAGCTGCGCTCCACCTCTCGTAAGTCGCCGCAAACATGCCAAGATAACAGAGCACAACACTTCGCAGCGCTGGTGTCAGTCCAAGCCGGTCTAGGCCACACTACAGAGCGTTCGTGTTAAGTGTGCGACGCCTGTACGTAATTTGTATAATGCATAATTGGGCACATGAACAAAAGAAAAAAAAAAGCATGAGTTAAGTATGTTAAATACATAAGTACAAATATTACATAGACGCAAATAATACAAACTAAAATGCACTAGCAGATAAGTACATTTAAAAAGAAATCCGAGGACACCTAAGCACTTTGTTTGAGTTGTGAATGCGAAAGCATTGATGTCCAATTGAACGCCGCTGAGCAGTCCTTCAATTTTTGCGCTACGAGCAATCTTTGTTTTAATGCTCATTCTACCTGCCTTGTATTGGGAAAGTTGCCAACGATGGTAGATTTCGCTGACTGCCTCTATGCTTGTTTTGCTGTATTCTTCCACTTCCTGACTTCATCCGCGGTGTGCTGGCGTGGACATTCACGTTTCGCTACTGCCAAGGTTGTGGCGAGTGTCGATGTGGATGCTTCAGACTCCATAGCGGTATGTGCTGCCCGAGCCAGCAAGTGTGAGCAAGTGTCACATGCGCGCGAGGCGTGCTCGTAACGTGGTGTTGCAGCCAATGGGAAGTTTGATGCCGTTTTTTTTTTTCGCTGCTACAGATGCCACTGGCTTTTTTACTAAATGGGCTTTTTGATGCTTTCGTATCAATAAGCTACAGTCTCTGTGAATAGTGCGCAGTAATAGTAATGCATACTTTCCATAAACATAGAAAAGGCAGGTGACGGCTTTGATCTGGCATAAGTACATCTTACTTGCAAAAAGAATCAGCCTTACTTCCCCTCTGCACGTGTCGGTGCATTAAAACTTTTTCACTTCGTTTCTGCAAGTTTTATTGCACCTCGCTTAATCAGCAACCGTATATCATCTTCACAGCCTGAACATCGCATCATACACACCATGCTTTCCAAGTGGGCTGCTCTTGCGCTTGCACTGTGCCTCGTTCTCTTGCTGGGACACTACAGCATGAATAACCTGCCCCACCAATTTGCCGCTACGCTGACACAAGGGGCATTAAATCTACCCAGATACGTGTCATACTTGTCATACAGCTCTGTGCACACATCTCTTGTCAACATTGTTCCCTCGAAAAGCGTTACATATCGTCTTCGTCCTTGACATACAGAAAGCTAAGAGCTACAAGCCGCAAGGGTGTGCTTATGTCGTCCGCTACTGCTGCTTCCTCACTAACTCAAACAAGCTTTGCATCATCTAGGTTACAACACTATACTCGATCAATCTGTGACATTCCTGAAAAATATATATGCTGGTAGTGCTTGTGCTTATGTTGTACAAAACAGGCACCAATTTCACAAACTATGGAGGCCAGCAGGTTGTTAAAATGGTGATTACTGGGCAGCGTTCTTGCTCTTGCATTGTGCTTGCTTTCGTGAGTTTAATGTAATGGGAAGGAATGCAAGAAACCAAGGACAATGCACCAGCTGCACATTAATCAGAATTTTACCAACATGTTGGCAGTCATGTCTGCGGCAGAGTTCTTGCAGGAAAGCCATCCTGACACTTTTCTAAATAATTCATTCAAAGTTGGGGAATGAGAAGTGCAGACTGTGCTGGTGTGCGCTCTGAAGATGAGGGCAGAGTAAGACACAAAGGTAAACATTCAGGAGTGCTTTAGCAACTGACATTCATTGAAACTTCCCGTTTTCATATATGTATGTATTTACAGTCGCGTGCAATATGACTTGCAACACCCTTGTTCGTGGTCGAAGGGGCTCCGGGGCTACGTGGTGGCTCTGACATGTGAAAAAACGGTTTAATAAATGCCGCTAATTGAAGTCTTGTTTAGGTCTGGAACTTACCCTGTGACTGCGCAGCCTTGAAGTCCCTTTGACCGCAGACACTGGTGTTGCAGGTCATATATTGCATGTGACTGTACGCCATTGTATGATGCCATATGATGCAAACTATCCATCTTACTGACACAGGTTGTCTACCAACCGGGAATACCGGGAATTCTCAGGGATCTTGAGTAGTCTTGAGAAACTCAGGGAAAACTCAGCGAATTTGTGCCTCTGTCAGGGAAAATTAGCTGTAATTTTAATGAAAGGGTCGAAAGTCGCGGTAATGCTGGCTCGTGTAACAGACAGGAATCGTAATGAATCCTCTTTGACGCCCTGTCGTTGGCTGGCAGAGTTGCTAGTGTACAGTCAACGACCGACTTTCCACATTCCCGATAATTTGGACGGCTTCGCGGCACCACCACGTACCCCATAAAGTCAATGTATATCAGAACGCCTGAAATTTAGGACGCAAGAACTCTTCGCCGTCTGATTTTCCGGACGTTTTGCCGTGACCGAAGGTCCGAAACGGCATTAATCAAAGCCACCACCGCTGCAATTTTGATTACCTCGCCGCCTCGAACCGGCGCTCTCGCACGCAGATCCGCTGGCAGCCGTAGCCACCTCTGCGGCAACACGAGGCCTAGCTGCTTCGACGTTCGCTATGAAGCTTCTTGCCCTTGGGTGCCGTGTTTTTTATTGAAACGATTCGCTGCTGTCAGGAATGGCACGGACTCCGCCTTTGTGCTCCTCGCGATTGGCATAGAAGCTTGGAAAACACGGTGCGTAGCACAATGCCGGTTCCCGAAAGTCAGCTTCGCCTCTTTACAGGAATGTTACTTGGTGAAGCGTGCGCAAAAGTATTGCAGTGAAGCCTAACAAGCGTGGGAAGGGGCCGCGGGACACAGTATGTATTCCTTAATTATACACGCGTGCACCCGGTATTTCCTGTCACGGTACGAGCATCGATATGCCTAATACGTGTACCGACAGGCCTTTAGAGCGTTTTCGAATGTGCCTGTGACGGATTGAGCCTCTAAGGGCTGTAAATGACATGCATTTACTTTTTCCAACTGGCCGATTTTTCGGAAGTTTTTGCGGCCTCTAGGGAGTTCGAAAAATCAGACGTGGACTGTCCAACTGACCAAGAAGGTGTTTCGAGTGGTACGTGGGGCAAACGAGTGGCGGAAGGAGGACAAGAACAGAAAGGACCTACGCATTGAGGAATGAACGGGAAAGGAAGCGTGCTGCCGCCGTTTTGAAGAAGCTTGAGCTCAAAAAACAAAGTGTTGGCAGATGCCGAGATGCAGGTGTCGCTCATCCAAACCAAAATAAACTCTTTAAAGCAGTTAAACACAGCACTGAGGCGTCTTGCGCAGGCTGAGAGTATTAGAGAGGTTTAGCTTGTACGGTATTCCGGTAAAACGCGGGCAGATGCCCCGGAGGCGTAAACGTGAGTGGTCTGCATGGTGCAGCCACCTGGTGGTGCAGTGCTCAAACAGACACAAACAGCTAATATTGCAGTAACCAAGTGTATTTTACTTTGTTGCGGGTGTAAATTTTTGGCAGCAGCATGATTACACCAGTGCCGAAAATTTACACCAGCAGCGAAGAAGAATACGCTCGGTCAATGCAATATCAGCTGTTTCTCTTTCCTTGAGCACTGTGCCACCAGGTGGCTGCACCATGCAGACTGCTCACGTTTACGCCTCCGCCCCAGCGCGCCCCGTCCGCCTGCGTTGAGAGAAAATCTCAATTGTGACAACCCCTCCCTTCTATTCTCTTTTTGAATAACATAAACACTAATCCTTAGTATTCAATTTGGGTTAAGTCGTTTTTTTTATTTTTTTCATATGCAACTAGAGAGTGACAGCATCGGGCGATATGGTTTCAGCCAGTTTTGACATAAAACATAGTTCTGCATTACTCAGGGAATTTCGCAAACGCACATGCTGAGGGAAAGCCTGGAAAACTCGGGGAATTTGGAAATGTCAACTTGGTAGACACCATGTGACAAGTTAAAAAGTAAATTCCTTTTTGCAAAAACAAAACTGATGGTGTACTGATACACTTGGCCCCTTTGCTGATTAAGGCTTTCATCTCTATAACTTCAGCATACATTTATCCTTGTGGTAGCTGATTATGTGCCATTTTGAAAACATCATTGAGCATTTCCAGTCATTGCAATGAGTTGTATCTTTATCTGTGTGTCTTACTCTGGTCCTTTTCTTCAACGCACACCTCTGCAAAGTATGCATTTCCAACCCGGCCAAGAATCAGCACTCTTAAAGAAGTGCAGGAATCACTTGGACATGGTTTTCTTAAAGCACAAAGTTTTATTCTTGGAGACTGGGGTGTCTTTCCTTTGTAGTTTTGTAGTACTCTTGTGTGGACACAACTTTCGTTCTTGTTCCTATGATGATTGGTGACAATGGCCTTTTCGTGCAGCTTCTGTACCAGGAGAAAAACCTGGGCATCACGTATGAATACTCAGTGCCTCACACCGTCAGTCGGCAGCAGCCGGACATGTACAACTGGAACTCGGGAGACTTCGGAGAATGCTCACAGACCTGCGGGGGAGGTCTGTGACTATTTTTTCATCAAGTGCACAGCTGCTCCTACTCGCAATGTTCATGTTCAGTGTATGCACGTAACTTACATGCTAACGTAATCTCTCAATGGCAGTTCGTCTATCTTGATAAGTTTAGGGGTGGGCAAATATCTGAAACTTGTGAATAACAATCCAGTATCCCTTTATTCAATTAGGTTTTTTAATCAAATAGTAACTGTTCCCAAGTACGAATTAATTTTGTAATAGGTTTCAAACATTCTAAATTGTTGCCTGTGCACAATTAAACATGATATTGGAGCAAAAGTGAGGTAAATTTTGTCCTAGTATGGCCGCAGTTGACATAAAACATGAGGAGCTGCTTAGGGGTGCATGGTACATTGCTCAGGAAACCACACTCTTCTAGCTAAAGCGCAATTGTTTGTGCTCAATTAACAGCCCTGAGTGCGTGAATGCTGTCTTCTTCCAAAACATGCAATAGCTAGCTCACCTGGTAACATCATTATGGGCTGGCATCTTTTAATTTCCCTTTGTGGTCTGCTTTCTCAGGTGCTCAGACCCGCCTCGTCTACTGTACGAGCGCAACCACATTTGAAAAGGTGTCTGACGACCTCTGCAACCCGACAGTCAAGCCCCAAGCCACCAGGGTCTGCAACCCAGAACCATGCCCTGCAACGTGAGTTTAATACAACCATTATTATAGCAGTTAAAAGCTTGAAACTGAGTTTGCTGCATGAGTACAACCACTGATTAATGCTTTTTTTTCCATTACACCATTGTTGTCATGGCACTGCCATCGTCTTCATGTCATCGTTGGGCCACTTTCCCATTTCCAGCTTCACCGATGTCACGAACTTGTGACTAAGTATTCCTAAGGCCGCCAAATTTACATGTCTAGTTAACTGTCTATCTAGTTGCCATTTTTCTAAAAACACTGCACAACTTTTGTAGAAAAAAAAGAAAAGGTTGGACCTGTAGCATGAATAAAAGGTCACATCAGGCCAATCGTCATAATTAATAAAAGAATGAGTAATTATGAATACTAACCTCTCATAGATGATGCATTACATGAAAAGACTATTTGACATGAAAGGCATGAAAAGACAAAGACTATTTGTTACAAGTAGATACACTGGTTGTTATTGATTTTAGGGTCTTCTGGTGCAAGAAATAACACTAATTAACAGCAGTCATACAAAGCAACACTTCAGACTTGTCATCAAACCTTGTAATGCACTTCATAAAGTGCCATATTTTGCATACACTTTATATTAAGCTTAGAAGCAAGCTTGTATGACTTTGTGATGTAGCTACATGTAGAGATAAAAAAAAACAAAAACAAATAGATGTGGACACAGGTGAAGAAAAGATGAGCGCTGACTCCAAGCTGAAGTTTATTGCACACAGGAAAGGAAAGTGAAAATAATAACGAACAGCATGCGTCTGCTATTTGTTATTACAATTATTATTGTTGTAGTAACATTCCTAAAAGCATCAGCATAGAATAATATTCATTATTAGATGCATAGAGAATAGGGTTCAGGGGGTAGACCAGATTGTTTCTTCAGATTAGCTTCACTCTTGGGCAGAGTCAGGGACAGTTAATTGGCTAACACATGTGTCATAATTTCTCTGAATCAAGAAAGCTTCCACTATCTCTCGTTAGCTTATCAGCATGCTTATAGACAAATAAGGCATCTGATAAAACTGGGTCACACCCACATTCATAGCAGTGCAACGCAAGGGCAGAACAGGCTGTCCCCTTGAGCGAGCTGTGCGGCTCTCTGAGCCGAATGTTTATGCACCGACCCATTTACCCGGCAAGGTGCCTCCAGCAGACGAAAGGGATGTCACATATACCATGCCACATCTGTAGGGAACAAAATGAATTCCATGTTTAATGGAATAATGACATCTATGAGATACTACTACGTGGCCTCCCATTTGTCTGTAGAAGGCGTTACATTGGGCAAATGGGCCGGTGCATAAACATTCAGCTTGGAGAGCACCATAGCCCGCTCAAGGGGCCAGCCTGTTCCCATCTTGCATGGCACGGCCATGAATGTGGGTGTGATCCACTTTTATCAGATGTTTCGGTTGTCTATAAGCACGCTGATAAACCAACGAGAGTGCAGTGGAAGCTTTTCTTATTCAATGAAATGACGACACATGCATTAGCCAACTGTCTGTTGCTGTAACTTCTTTGAGCACAAGCATGATTATCACCATAATCTAAAATACTATGAAAAAGTTCATATGCCACTGCATGCATATTGGGCCAGTGGCTGCAGTTTCATTACATCATCGTTAATAAATGTGTACACCTTGTGGTTTATTAACCACCTTAGAGCACCAAGACATGTAGAATATGTTGCAACACAATTATCATTACGGTGCAAAAGGGCATGCATATTGAATGGAGAAGACGATAAGCACACACACAGGTGCTTGTGTGTACATGTATGTCACATGCTTAGATCTTTGTATTGTATGTGTTAGCATTTGTGCCAAAGCAGTAATGCTTGGCAGACAGTAACAACTCACCTTAGAAGTCCTTCTGCACTTAGGAGGGTGTTCATTTTGGATGAGCTGAATTGACAGTTGAAATAAGGTACACCCTGAGTAGAGAAGGATTAAGGTAATCCGAGGGGTGAGACGCTGCCCTCCAAGCAGCGCTGGTTAACAGTCCCATGGCTAGGCCTATACTAATATGTGTATACAAATACAACACCCAATAAAGTGAACAGAGGAATAGCCCTGGTTTTAGCTTAATTGGTAGAGTATTGCACATGCCATGCAAAGTTGTGGGTTTGGCCCTCACCAGTGGCAAGTTGCCTTTTCGTTCCCTTTCCTTTTCATTTTTTAAGACTGTGAAGCTTATCACTAAGTTCATGTTTGATTTCTTTTGTACTTTTCAAATAAACAAGGAAAGTTAATTTCCTCTAGACATTTTCCGCCTTCATTGTCTGTTGTCTTCACAGAGCTATCTCAACTACTCAGGTGATTTAATACCTTTACTTAAAACTACTCTTCATTGGTTTTCCTCAACAATGCAGGTGGTATGTTGGGGAGTGGGAAGACTGTTCCAAATCGTGCGGCAATGGCACACAGCTGCGGTTGGTGTTCTGCCAGCGTCGCACTGAGGCTGGCAGCGTGCTGACCGCTGACTCGGACTGCGAATCCTCCGGGCCCAAGCCAGAACGGCTGCAGGATTGTAGCTCCGATGCCGAGTGTGCCTCCTGGGAAGTGGGCAACTGGACGGAGGCAAGTCTGACCAACCGCTACCACTAATGGCACTTTGGACTGCTCATTTGAGAGCATTGTAAGAGCGCTCTAGTGGTCATGTAAAGCAGCACTGAAGCTTTAATTGCCAAAAAAAAAACACTTTAGTAGTCGTAAAGTACGCTTATTTTCACTATAGAGTTTCATTATTTTGTGAAGTTACCTTTAAAGCTTCACTGGATTGCTCAGCAATGACGAGTTGAATCTGCCATAACTACACCGAGCTACCCGATTATTTTAATCATCATAATCATCCTCATCCTCAAGGACTTCGTATTTTAAGTTTTAGTCCCTTAAGGGATCTTGAACACTTCTGCTCATCATGAGCAATCGTCACTTCTTGGCTTGTGACGAGCCCACTTTGTCGTGGGTGTTTTGTCACCTTCTGAATGGCTTGTTGCATGCAGAGGAAACTATGTCTGTCTTATTCACAATGTAGATTCTGTTACACTCTATCATCATTGTTGTTTGAATTAGATTCTGCATAGTAAATTGCAGTCATGTTTTCGTGTGTGTTATAATCATGTTATTGAAGCACATCACATAAAGAAAATAAGCCATTACAATACAGTTTTTACAATTTGAAGTGCAGCAATGATGACAGATGATTCTTGCTGTAGTTGCTATTATGCTTGTCTCCCTCTTGAGGTACAGTATGGCCAACTTTTAAAGGGAATGTGCGGTTAGTATTCCGGTATTTATTATTGCTGAGATATGGCATGAATGACCACAGAGTTATTTTTTTTTTTGTAAATGAGCGTCTGTTGGATCATATCAACCACTTCATTTCTATAAAGGCGAAGACATGATATAGTTGTACAAGCTTTATTACAGTCGACTTTCGTTAATTTGATGCTGACGAGATCGAAGATTTTTGTCAAGTAATCCGGCGGGTTAACTTAAACCGCATGCGTAAGGAGCGTCAAAACACACTGATCATTCATTAGGCAGTATTTTACTGATTCTCACCCGCCCCCAAATCAACCGTGCACCCGCCTTTTATGTGTCCAAAGTAGAAAACTAATATAGAAACGACATTAACGCTACTAAACAAAGTAGAAATCCAAGGTGCACGTGCCATTTTAGCAAGAAAAATTGGCGATGATCTGATATGTGTTACACACTGGCAACCAGTTTTCTAAAGTTAGGCTTCACCACATAGTTTTGTAAGTCATCTTTGCCGCAATACAGCTCTGTTATGCGGTAAAGCATATGAACGTCGTGAGCGTGGTTTTAGTTTTGTGTCCAATTGCAACCGCACAGGCATTTGCTCGGCCCAATTTTCCTGCAAAAAGAAAAAAACAAAGAAAGATGACCCTCAGAACTGCCTAAATGCCATGCTGGACATTGTAAGCTACTGTTATTGCTTGAAGATCTTCCTAGGGCAGGCTGAAAATAGGCATTTTTGACGAGAGGTGACTTGTGTTCACTGTACCCTGTGCTCCACCGAGGCATGCTGCCACTAAAGGAGTCGCTATGTGGGTCACCATGGGCGTCAGGCACGTGCATGCTGATTGGTCAAGTTAGTAGGAGTGAAATAACAAAAGTTTAGGCCCGAAAAGCATGAGCAGGGGCCGGGACCTTCGGTTGGGATCGAATTATCTGAAAAATTGAAATAACCGGAGTTAAATTAACGTAAGTCTACTGTACTGGTTAGGGTGTTCCCTTTAACGGTGGACCGTACTATACGACTCCTGCTGGAACAGACAATACATTAGCATGTAGGCATCTGCACATGCACACGCCAATACGTTTATCACTAATATTAAGATGCACATACCGAAGCCGATTGCTGGCTTGAAGTAGTAGTCCAAGTCCTGTCGCTAGGGGTCATCAGTTTCTAGCTCTGTCTGTAACAGTTGCAATGCGTTAATTCAATGTATTCAATCAGCGCATAGTACTTCACTGTTAATTTAGTACATTTCCCACTGACACAGTAAAGTGCAGAAAGTACGCACACAATTTTCATATTGCCATAGCACTAGTGCAGTTAAACCTGGGTACAACGAACTTCAATATAACAAAATTCTCGATATAACGAAGTATTTAGGTTTTCATAATTTCTCCTTCATGTATGTAGAACCTCAACATAACGAAGTGTGTTTGTATGCGATTTCAATATAATGAGATTTCACTGCCGCCGCAGAGGAATGCCGAGACAATAAATGGAAACTTCCGCTGACGCAGATGGCCAAATGATTGAATTACAAGCGGCTGTTTGCAAACGCACCTCTCAAATCACCCACCATGTGACAAGAGCGACCGCCGAAGTGGAGCCACATCACGTTCCGTATAAAGTCCAAGCGCGATAAGATCCCATCGTGCGCCGCGCTCTGTGTACTTTAGGTGCGAGTGAAAGTGTGCGAGGGTGAGGCAAGAAAGATGGTGACTGCATGGGTGAGCAAATTGAAGGAGGGAGAGGGGAGCGAGTTCGCAAACGCGATCAAACGCGCGCGAGGGGGCCGAGTGAGGGGTAAGTTGGTGCGCGTCTCGGCCGTGCCTGCGCATGGCTGTAAGCGCAGCTGAGCGCATACGCAGCCGCTTTTGCGTGGGCACAGAGTGGGCGTGCCGAGATGGTGTGGCACCATGTAAGCTGTCTTCCCGCGTGTTTAGTATTGGAGGTTGCGTAATCTCAAGTTTTGCTGACCTTTTGGAGTGAGAGGCAGGCTAAGCGTTCACTCCCCACTGCCGGCGCATTTCCTGATAGCGTCGTCCCAGTGTGGGCGACGCTATCAGTTGCGGGGACGGAGTGCATGCAAAAGTGTGGCTGGCTTCGCTTAATTCGTACCGCCGATGTGAAGATCTCGTCGACGTACGTGGCATGAAACCGTGTCATTCGTTGCTGACTTCCAAATTTATGAAAATAATTGTTTTCTTATTTGAATAGCTTGTTTTTGTTGCCTGATAATTTGGAAAATTCTGCGGCCCCTTTTTGTGTAAGAAAAATCGATCGGAGTCTGTACTTATTTGCAAAAAAGGTAGAATTTTATTACAACGAAATTTCTACATAACGAAGCAAATTGCCGGTTTTACCGACTTCGTTATAACACGAACGGTTCATGGATGTTAAACCTGCACAAGTGACATGTATTGACTGAACATACGTCACAATTGCTCAGGAAAAGCCTGAGCAACCAAAACTTATTTTTTCTTCTTCCTGTGTATGTTGTCAGCGGTCCTTTGCTATACCACGCACATAGTATGTGTAGTTTCTTCATCTTTTTCACTATATTTGTATCACTGCCATGCTTCTATGCTTACACACTTAAAAGTAGAATGTCAAAAAGTTGGTGATAAAAAATGAACAAACAAGTTTTTTATCGAAATGTACAACTTTTCAGTCCTCACATCCTCTTTGACTTTGAGTGATGATTATCTACAGTGTGATCGTCTGTGTGGAGAAGGTACTCAGATCCGAGAAGTTGTGTGCATCAACCCTCTTGGTGGTGAGACTGTGGAGGTCCTGGATGACTCTGGTTGTGACGAATCGAAAAAACCGCCCTCCAACCAAACCTGTGAGCTGCGACCCTGTGATGGCACAGAATGGGTCACTTCACCATGGTCTGGGGTGAGTATTTGCATTTTCTATTCAGTTGTCATGCATTCATTGATTAGATTTTGGTTTGAATTAATTAGGGTTTATTTAATCACTCATGTTAGGAATCTATTGGGCGATAGAATTTAGGAGGCAAACACTGAAATGTGACTGTTATCTAGTAAGAGGATGACGTGGAAGTAAAAGTAAAAAAATCCTACAGATATGCATAAGATGTTAGCAGCAGTTACTAGCAAGATTGTGTGCTGTTACACGTCAGTGCCAGCCTATGTTCTGTGTTCCAGCCTAGAAGTGCAAATTAATTGTTCACATCAAAATCTCACATTTAGATGATCGTGGCATGCTATGAGCACATGGTGGCATTGATTGCCATCCGATAGGCTTGTGCCTGGCATCGTACAGTTAATTGGGCATCAGCCAACAGTGCTGCCTGTTCTGAGGAAATTGAATGGAAGGAACTGATCTGGAGAAATGTTGGCATCATGGAGGTGCCAAAAGAAGAAAACTGCCCTGCTTTTATGTTCATGGACAGCACATTGTTATTGGTATTGTGCAAGGCTAACTGCCATGCATGTACCCGTGTGTTTCCTTTCTTAAAGCTCACACTAGTGCACAGGCAGCAGATCTCCAGAAGAAATGTAGATCTCTGGATTTCTGCATGCTTGCCACATGTTCTGCTCTGCCAGAGGCTATGCCTTACCAAGAAATGTAATCATGTCTTGAGACAGGTCGCTGATATTTCTAAATGAGAGAAAGCAGATCAAATGTGGCATGATGTATAGGTTTTCAGCGTAAGCATATAGCTTTGCAGTATAATGTTAATTTCTCACGCAACAAATCCAGGTTTAATTCCCATCTGAAAGCAAGATTACTTTCTCTGGAGCCTGTGGTTGATGTTGGTATCGAAAGTATAGCCCACATACTGAGTGTAAAACTGTGAGAACTCGCTGGTCACAGCTATTTAAAAAAAACAAAAAACTGCAGGAGTATTTTGTTCCTGAATGCTGAACAATGGTGCCTTTCAATCGCAGTGTGAACTTCCATGTTCGTCGCGCATCGAGACCCGGCAGGTGCTCTGCACCAACGAGGAGGGGGTAATGTTTCCTGACGAGTACTGCGATGACGAGAAGCGGCCAAACACGACCAAACCATGTGACGAGGACGACAGTGCCTTGGACGAGCAGTGCCAGTACATGTGGTACTACTCCCAGTGGAGCCCTGTGAGTCTTGCTGCACACTGTTCGCATTGTGGCTTGGCCAACTGTGCTTGTAGATTTGTGTGTAAGAGTGGTGTCCCCCTGGTGGCGAGACAGGGACAACAAGAACACGGCAGTGCCGACCAGAAGACTAGCAATAGATATTTGTCGTCTCAGACTCTCCTCACTGGATTTTTACTGCAAATTCGACTCAATTTAATTTATCTTCTGAGAAATTGCGGGGGCTCCACCACGCGAGAAAGTCTGCCACAAACAGACTGAGGGGTTCCTGAGAGGCACGTACACACAACCGCTTTCATACCAGCTTAACACAACTAATTTTAAAGTCAAAGCTTTACTGGCCGCAAACTTGCGATTTCACCGTGGTGGTGCTCTGAGGAGGCACATGACGTCACAATGCGCGCCTCGCCGCGGATATTTCTCTCTCTCTCGCTCCCTAGTCACTACTGCACGTGCCACTAGTAGCACCGAGCCACAGGTGTTCCGCCGCTGTGCCACGCTGCGACTTTCCTCCGCCGCCGTTTGGTATGACGTCACACCACGTTCCTCGCCATTACGCTCGCCTCAGCTCACTTCGCCTGCTGCGTCGCATGCCTGATGACATGTCGGAGGATTGAAAAGGAGAGCTCGCGTGTGCCACAACCTTAGTTGAGGCGGCAGTATGGACGGCAACAATTCTGATAAGCAGGAGGAGGCCTGGAATTGGCATCGTAACGAGATGAAGTGGAAACGAATCGCCCAGGAAACAGACGAACAGCGTGCCGAACGACTGGCTAAACGCCGCAACATAGCTAGACAACCAGACTAACCTGGACTTGCAATCAAGATTAACCAAGGCTAACCATGCTATGCCTTAGCTTTCACGACGTATATCCTGGCATAGCCGAGCTAAGCCACTGCCATTTTTGTGTGTGTGTGTGCTGCAGTCATTCATGCGGACTAAAAAAGGAGTAATTGTCACCCACCTGAATGCAGCACGAAGCCGCGAAGGATGTGAAAAATTGCTTGCTGTGCTTTTAAAGGTATGATAAAGGGAAACGTTGGGCCGATCTAAGCAGCTAGATTCCCCTCTAGAAACATTGCAGGTGTTTTTTATTTTGTCCCAGGAGACAACATGCCCTCTTATTCATGAGCAGATAACGACTTCAAGCTCTTCCTTGACTCTCGAGTAGAGTATGATGCTGCGCCTCAACTGATGAAGACGCCGTGCTTCACTGATATTCGTCAGCGTTTTCTACGATGAGCAGTTGCCCGAGAGACACACCTTCACCTAATTAGTGCCCTCAAGCTGAAATGTGAAGGCACATTGTCGCAAAATTTTCACTCAAGAATCTCAGCTGAGTGTCATTAAAGTGCAGCTAGCATTCTCAGCAGTCGGGGCATGCTGCCGTGCATTTTTTCTTTTTAATCAGTCGAATGCCGAGCACAGGAGTGTTGTAGTATTTAAGAGTTAGTTGCAGATAACAAGCAAGTGAAGGTGTCGCACATTTATTTCGCACTTAAATTTGCCCAACTTGAATGGCTGTTCTTGCACACTCCCTGGCCTTGTAAAATCTTTCTGTATACAAAGGAAGCAAGATAATTGTGTACTATCTCATCCCTCTATCTCCTTTTTAGTTTGTGAAATGTTGCTGCTTGCCGATTTGTTCCATGATATAGATGCACATGCAGGCACTGCATTCCTTTGTGTTGCTCTTGATAAACTCAATTCGTTAGAGAGTGCTTGTTCCGTGTCCTTATCTCTGTATTTCCATCATCTCCCATGCTGGTTTAAGCGTGCATCTATTCCAACTAGCCCAACTTTCTACCTTCTTGGTCTGATGCTACTCCCACCGACTGCTGCTAAAGCTCTGCCCAAGTTTGACTAGTTTAGAACGCTCCTTTTACTCTGCAGTGTTCCACGGAGTGCGGGAATGGCATGCAGACCCGCAAGGTGTTCTGTGGCAGCTTCATCGACGGGAACATCGTCAATGTGACGGATGACAATTGCAACCCTGCAGAACAACTTAACTCAACTCGGGAGTGTACGGTGGAGGCTGTCTGTAATGGCACTTGGGTCGCTGCTCCCTGGAATCAGGTATGCATCCTGCAAGGCCCCTCTCGATCTGCTTGTCGGCGTTTCACAAAAAGCTGCATCGCATTACGGCAATTTCTTTTAGCACAGTGAAAATAAAAATGCCTTTTGTGGTGCTAAAACCACAGGGCTTGTGCAATGCAGACCCAGGTGGAGGGACAGACATGGATGGTACACTACTTACAGCTTAAATCTTATTTTGTTGTTTTGAAATGTGACATATCTGTAGCATCAGAATAAATTGAAACCCGAACATGAAGATAGCCTCAGCAGAACACCAGTTTCTCATAGGCACGAGAGAGCACAGTGTATGATCACTCCTTAGTCGAAATTCAGGCATGATTCGGACTCAAATCCACATTTTGTAGCTCGAATTAAGCCACTCCTCTAACAAATGCAGATGAAGTAACAGAAAAGTCTGCTCACTTTTGACTGGTTGGACGACATGAGTGATTTCTTCTTTCTCAGTGTTACAGATGGATTGATGATGCTACCATCGCCCGCTTCTGCAATCAAAGTGACTTTTATGTTTTCCTGTGTGTCTTTACCTCTACTATTGTGCAATAGAGAGCATTCATTACATGTTTCATAACCACAATCATGACAATGTATCGACAGATGTCCATCTCGGTATTGGTTCAATTTTCTCTCAGCCTGATCTTTCGGCCTATCAACTGTTAGCCTATCATTTAGGCATCTCATGGTACCTAAATGATGGGTGAGCAGCCCGAAATTCAGTTCTGCATTTGGGAGAAACCTTGAAGTGACACTGAAGGCAGATAATAAGGCATACTAAAGCGGTGCAGTCTTCTGTTAAACATTTTCAAGCCATTGTCAACGTACCTCACCGGCCAGGTCACGCACCGAGGTCTGTGTGGAACCTTCATGGCTTGACAAGCTCTGGGGATTCATGAAAAATAGTGCTTTGGGCTCTTTCATGAACTTCAGGACTGGGAGGGTGTGACAGAGGCCGTGCATCATGAGACCTAGCACACTCTGTCACTCACACAAGTGCCGTGAAAAATTTTGACGAAGAGTGCACATTGTACTCCCTTGGAATGAATTTGTTTGTAAGAAGAAGAGTGCTCGTTGAATATAAAAATTAATACTGAATGCCAGTCTTTTTTTGAACCTTGTGGATACAGTCTTCTTGCATATGGTTTCCTAGCGCCACCATTCGCTAATGAGAACATAAAAAATGACCCAATACAGTTGCGCTTCTTTTTCACTGGTTCATAAGTTTCTGGAAAACACAATGTTTCGGCATCTACCTTCGGTACGTAGTCAGAGTGCGATCGTATGATATGTTTTCCAGCCGCTAGGTATGGCCCATGTGAGCAAGAAAATGAGTAAGGTGCGAGCGACAAGAACTGCAATTGCCTGCCACAGCAACTTCCCCGCAATACTCGCCTGCCCGTCTCACGTGAGAATGCGGGCTCACACTCGGTTTCTTATTCTGGTACCAGCAAATCTCCCAGGTTGTTTTGCGCCGCATTCACAGCTATCGCCACCAACCTTCTTGCGAGAGCATCTTCACCATTCTATTTCACAGCATGTGGGACGAAGTGCTGTTGGAAGCATACTGCACGCTTTTAGTAGGCGATAACCCAAACATGCTGCCGTTCCCTGCTTCATACAGCACGAAGTGAGCGTCATGCTTCGCTCTGGCAGCATGGTATTACAGTGTTGCCAACCAACTTGATTTCGTTTTGTTCCTCGCTGCTGCCTTGAAACACTGCGCAATAGGAAGACAACAATGTGCGTCTCTCATCGCTTGGGTCCCGCCAGCTCGATGCGCGTCAGCGTCTCGTGCTGCAACAACTCACGCCAAGTGGGCATGTCAAAACTTCCCGCCAAAATGCCCCGCTTGAAGAAGCTGCTGACCCAGGCAGAATTCGAGGAGCACAAATGTGAACTTGCCGAAGTTGCAAGAACGACAACGGGCATCTATAATGCAGCTCAGGCCTGAGCAGCTCAACACGCGTTGATGTCTCGTGCTGCAGTGATTCATGCAACACTTCGCATTACATGGATTTAAACTGCAGTTGAGTGAATGAATTGTACGCTTTTCTGGCTAGTGTGTTTTCCCTCATATTTTTTTTTCCAATAATGTTTGAATGAGGTTCTACTGTATTGCATATGGATCATGACAGCAGGGATGTCATTATGTGATGTTACAAGCTTAAGCTGTTTTCTCTGATTCAGTCAATTATGCGAGTGAAGTCAAATGAGAAAATCAACCACAATGAGATAAAATATGCTGATTCGATTTGATGCAAAAGTTATTTGCTTTTCAGATACCCTATACTTACTGCATAGCCGTAAGCCATTCTGAAAGACCACCGAACAATGTCTCGGGTCTGATTATGGCGTGTGAGTGAAGTCTGTCTTGTGGCAAATTATTTGTGTCTTGCAGTGTTCAACGCCCTGCGGTGGTGGTCAGCGCACAAGAACTATCATTTGCCATGTCAATGGGAAACCAGCTGCACCTAAGAATTGCGATGTCAGCAAGAAGCCCTTTGACACTGAGTCATGCAACATGAATGCTTGCGACGAAGGTATGACTCGTCTTCAGCATGACGTATGGTTCCGCAAAGATGAATAGTTAACATGGGGATTTCTTGGCTTGCAACTAGCGCTTTTTAATTAGAAGCACCATTTGTGAGTTTGAACATATCCAGCATGAAAAAAAAAAAAACGAAAGACAGAAAAACAAGACAAGTATTAATCTGTAATTCTGGAACTATTAGATGTGTCACATAATAGTATATGAACTTTGGAGCAGGCTTACTGGCCAATAAGCCCTTGTATTTCAACAAAACAGAAAATTGGGTGTGTTTGTATATGTTGACCATATTTAACTGTGGAAGTGAATGTGTTTGGGCTGGTTGGCTCATGCTTTCAGCACAAAAGAACTGCTTAGCGAACAGGATATAAGGAAGAGACAGACAACGGTGCTGTCTGTCCCTTCCTTATGTTCTGTTCACTGCACCAGTTTTTCCTGCTTAAGTCACATTTAACTACAGCACAGAAATATATAGCGCAAGTAGAGGAAAGAGACACGCATGATTGCTACACCTACAACTGAAATTTATACGGAGGCTGTGAGCTTAAATAAAACCAGGAGCATGTGCGCAAGTGTAGTAAAGCAAAAAATGCCACTTGCACAAAAAAATAAAAAGGCATGAACCATTTTATTTGCAATCGAGGTATGAAAATGTGCCAGTATGGCAGCAGTTGATCTTGTAAACGTGTGATTATAAAGTGCAGAGGAGGTTATCACCAGGGTGGTGTGCTCACAAATAATTAATTATGCAAGATATATTGAATAATAACAAATTAAAGTTGACGGAAGTGTTTTTTATACTCCCACAGCCCTGCATCAGTGTAGTAGCAGTTTTATGCTCAAGATCGTGCTTCGTAGGACCATTTTCATTACACTCAAGACCTTGTGATACAAATGCTGGATGTAACTCATTCCAGATGAAGTGATCCTCCTGGGAGGCTGCAAGGATTCTAAGCATGGCTGCTGTCCTGACGGCATGACGCCTGCTGGTCCCAGCTTTGCGGGATGCCCGAAGGTTACTCCTGTCGAAGGTGGCTGCAAGGCTACCGAGTTTGGTTGCTGCTTGGACGGTGTGACCGCGGCATTTGGGCCATTTAGGTGAGCTTACCTCTTTTGTTTGGGGCTTTCATTACATCTGTCACTTTCGCTGACGCTTCTCACCGTAAAACCCTCTTGACACATTCTTCAAGAGACTGCGGAAAAGTGACATAGCAGCCGGTAAAACTTAACAGTCACGAAGGCACAAATCGCCACAGCAGTGTCAGAAACAGCTCTGAATGGCTGCCCATACGACTATTATATGTCTCGACTCCTATACTGTGACTAGGGCAGGGCTAGTGCATGTGTGTAAAGTAAGGGACACGTGTGATGTTTCGCTACACTGGCCCATTTCCATTCATGATAAGCTTCACTGCAACATTTTGTGTATGGTTCACTGCATAACACGGCTCTATTGTGGTGAAACTGATTAAAGAGAACTGGTTATTATGCAACTCAATTACAGGCCCCCAAATAAATGTAACCCTGTGCATGGAGGATTTGGCCTAGTGTGCATGGTCTCCAATAGGTTTTAAACGATGCACACTTTTTCGGGTGCTCCGGCAATGGCTGTGTGCACATTTTCTCTCTATCCTTGTGCAGTGCCCGGCTTGTGCAGCTTCACTCGCTTATTGCAAGCTTCGATCACTGGTTGCAATGATTCGGTCGCTTGTTGCAACATAAGCTTGTTGCAATGTGTGAGAGCAAACTTTCCCCTGCACTACTAAATTTTCGTGACTGCCGGCTTCAACAACATTGTAAAATGTGGGAGAATTCCAGAATGGTGACTCATCAAATGGGATCATAATACATGGGAATCAATGGGATTTAGATTGGAACCGCGAGAATGCAGTGTAGCAGCCAAGAAAACGCAACAGTGAGGAACGTATCTATGGGTTTCCACCATATAACATCTGTTGCACGGGAACCTGTTATAAGCCATGAAATAATGGAACTTATTGTAACTCATCCATGCAGTCTGAAATTTAAGGGCAGGGTACTCTCACTTATGTAACTATATTGTAGTGATGATACTCTCTGCATGCATTGTAATTTGAAGTGCTGAAGAAAAAAAAAGGAAAGTAAACCAGAAGGCCTGTTACAAGTGAACGCTTGAGAGCTACTGCAGTTTGGCAAAGCAACACAACCATTTTATAAACAAGTTGTGTCGATGCGTGAAAAGGCAGTGCCTAAAAAGAGAAGGGAAAGTGATGTTCTAGAAGGGAAGAGAAGAATGATGACTATGCGATGGTCATTTTGTTGTTTGTGCTTGCTTTCAGGCCTCAATAGATGTCTCCCATGTTTAAAACAATATGGCCTAGTCCCAACACTTGATGCCTGTGCCCCAGTCATGCGTGCTTGCGTGTGAAGAGCAAATTGTAGTTCATTTCGTTTGTATGCATTTATACATTCATGTTAGCAGTGCATTCAATCTTATGATGTACTCCTTAATTACCAAACTATGGTCTGCTTATTTCCACTTCCAGGAAGGGCTGTCAACAGCTGTCACTCTGCAACGGCACGGAGTTCGGCTGCTGCCCCGATGGCGAGACACCAGCTGAGGGCCCCAACAACGAGGGCTGCCTCTTGGCCACAACTGACGCAGCCCTTTTTGCCAACTGCAGCACGGCTAAGTGGGGCTGCTGTCCAGATGGCATCACAGCCGCCGAAGATGCCAACAAAACCAACTGCATTGAAGTCTCGAAAGCCACGTTCATCCCGTGCGCCGACTCTCAGTTTGGCTGCTGTCCCGACAACATGACCGCAGCAGATGGTCCCAGTGGACTTAACTGCATCGAGGGCTCGGGCACGGAAGAACCCTGCCATGGAACAACGCACGGATGCTGTCCGGACGGCTGGTCTGTGGCCCAGGGACCGAACAATGAGGGCTGCCCGCCCTACTTTCCGGTTACGCCAGTTCCCACTTGCTCTCTGTCAACTCATGGCTGCTGTGCAGATGGCATGACTGCGGCCGCAGGTCCGGACGGGCTTGGTTGTGAGGACGAAGTCGAAGGGAGCGGGACTGAACCAACAGACTGTGAGAACACGTTGTTTGGCTGCTGCCCGGATGGCAAGACACCGGCAAGTGGTGCAGGATTCGAAGGGTGCAGCGACTGCAGCAACACCACCTTTGGTTGCTGCCCCGATGGCGTGAGCACTGCGACGGGTGAGGCCTTTGAAGGCTGTGCAGAAGGCTGTGAGGACACCAAGTATGGCTGCTGCCAAGACAAAATCTCGCCAGCTGAGGGACCTGACTTTGAAGGGTGCGAGAACTGCACGGAGTCACTGTACGGGTGCTGCGAGGACAATGTGACCTTTGCTCTGGGACCCGACGGCGAAGGTTGCTGTGTGGTGACTGAGTTTGGCTGTTGCCGTGACAATGTCACCGCAGCGACAGCTGACGGGTGCATCTGCAACATGACAGTACATGGATGTTGTCCTGACAACGTTACTGTTGCATTGGGTCCCGAGTACGTATGCCACTACTTGTGAGCTCGACAATCTCTTTGCTGTGGCCTGGGCATCATAATTGTGAATTCTTGGGCTTGATCCTTTAGCATTATAATAAATCATAGTGCAGTGAAACACACGACAATAGCGTCTGTGCCGTTTGATGCTCTGATGTCTGGTGTAACGCTCCTGGGCTGTCTCTTGTTCTCACATTGTGAGTGTCTCTCAGCGCTATGGTGTACCATAAGGTCCGAGTTTGTTCCTGAGACTAAAGCAGAGGTTAATTCTAGCTTGTTGCTTAGGCAGCAGTTGCTAAAACAACCAATCGTTCAATATGTATGCACTAGTCATGTTTTGTTTAGCTATGAGCTCTTTTGGTCCCAGGAGGATGTTAGAAGCACTCAGTAGTCGATTTAAGCATCGAATAGAGCTGCAGCTATCTCTTAGTTTTTAATTGAAAATTGGCTATCAAGACTGATTACTTTGCTTGTTGTTAATCTTTTCTGATAATTGGGGCAAATGTACGGCGCTCGGTGACTGAAATGTGATACTTGGGCCGTATAGTGTCCGGTGCTTTTTAAGCGACCGGTGAGTGCTGGTTGATGGCTGAGGGGCTGAATGCAGTCACAATGCGTGACAAAGGCTTTCAAACTTTCAAGTGATGCAGAAATGCACAATCTCAGTGTCCCCAGTGCCTGTCGATGGCACAAAAAGTGCCGACAGCTATGCGCTTCCAGTATTACGTTCCGATCGCTGAGCACTGTACCAGTGCTGTGTGTGTAGCCACCTTGCATCATCTTTTAGCTTATAGATCTGAAAAGCACCTTGACGCAATTAACAAATCCAAGTAAAAGTTCTTTACTAATTGCGTTTTCATGAAGACGAAGGTATGTTTATACTGCCTTTTAGTATATAGACCTTGCCATCGCGCAATGGAGAATCCTGCAGATACATTAGTGCATTCTCATTTTAAGTTTACTTAAAGTACCACTAAAGAGAAAAATTATTTCTTCTGCATCAGTAAATTACCTTTCTATGACACCAAGAACACCACTCTTACCATGCTAAGACACTTGGTAAACAAGAAAAAGTGCAAGAACGAAAGACAGGTGGCGACGCCTCCTTGAAGTTCCCGCACCTGGTCGCTTGACGTCATGGACTTTGATGGCATCTTCTAGCACCTACTTAATTATATAGCAGTACAGATTGACGACATTGTGGAATGGCAAGTTTCGAGTATCTTTACTCAGTCAACGCGGCCCAAATTCGAAAATATACTTTGGAATCCCAGACGTCACACTGACGTACCGGCGTCGCAATTTCGGCGCGAAATTCGAATACTGATACTTCGACCCTCATTTTCTCATCTAATAACCAAACTAATATTTTGAAATGACTGCCTGCAGGGTTCTCAACTGATTTACTGTTTCGCTTTAGTGTCCCTTTGAAGAAAATGTATGTGTCATTGACAGCACATGCTTTTGTAGCCTCATATCACTTCCCTCAACTGTCCAGCAAAAAAAACATAGGAATGTGTTGCTATGAGTGCAGGTAAATTTGCATGAGCTAAGCATAAGAAAATACGTGTCATTTTAAACTGTTCGTACGCAGTCTTGCTTTTGATGGATTGTCTGAAGGCTTCGTGCTGACGGAATTTGATGTCATGCCCTCCATCCAGCTTCGAGGGATGTACCTGTGAGCATCACGCTTTCGGTTGCTGTCCTGACAAGAAGTCGCCGGCTGAAGGCCCCGACTTTGAGGGCTGTGTCATCTGCACCAACACGACCTTTGGATGCTGTCCCGATGACGTCACTGCAGCATTGGGACCAAACTTTGAAGGCTGTGAAGGGTATAAGAGTCCATTTCACTGTTCTTGTGGCTTGCTGTAGCATGTGGTTGTCATATTGTCACTCAATGTAGGAATGTGGTGAAGACAGAGCAATTAACTAAATAAATGGGAACACCTTACTGCGCAAACTTGTGCCCACAAAGAAAAGAACAATATAAACCTGTGCCCAAATTGTGACAAGCATGGTCAACAAATCTGAACAGCTTTCATCCAGCCGTTGCTTATACATGATGCAGAAGTTTCTCAATGACCCTCGTATGGCGCGGTGAATATTCATGAAGAAGCTGTTCATTCCAATGTTCATTGGCACGTAGCAGGGAGGAGGAAAATGAAGGCACAGGCACCTCTAAAATACCTTTGCAGCTGAATCAGTAGTATATGGTGTAGGGTTCTCACCCATGCTCTTGGGACAAAGGAACGACAACACAGTAGTGCAAACAATCACAAGGGCATTTATTGCACCTTTCATAGACTAATGCCTGCTAGCCGAGTTGCTATCCACAAAACATGCCGCTGGGCACGCGACAAATCGTGGAAGTCCGACTCACCGCGACCGGATAACGAGTGAATATGTTCGCCCCATGCTGGAGACCAACGCCTGGTCGTTCGCGCGTACGGTCACGCGAACGGTGGCGTGTTCAAACGATCGTGTTCGTCCATTATGGAGTAGGCCTCACGAGACGGTCTCGCAGAAGCATGGATCGGCGCGTGCGCAGAACATCCGTGCCGCTTGCCGATCCCAAGCCAAAGAGGAAGAGCCTTCTCCTTTTCGCGCCCAAGTAACCCCGCTGCTAGGTGGCGTTAGCAGAGCCGCAGTCGCGCCATCTTTCGCAATGCGCTTCAACCACATCGATTGCCGCGGGCACCAAGCCACGTGGTGAAACCGGATTGCAGGAGACGGGAGCTATTCGGGGAAACAACATATCAGGGGACGCGTGAGAGAGACGCATCCGCACAATGCGGGTTGACACATACAAATTTCTGTCAGCGGGTGACAGATAGCACCTCATCACGAAACGGATGCTGAAAAACTTCTTTCATCATTTTTTTGCTCGCAGGTACGAGACCAACTGCACAAACACCACATTTGGCTGCTGCCCTGACGGAGTGCAAGCCGCGGAGGGTGAGAACTTCGCCGGTTGCACCGTGGCATGCGAGAGCACCCAGTTCGGCTGCTGTCCCGACGGACTGGCTCCAGCTTCGGGCATTGGCTTCGAGGGGTGCGACAACTGCAGCGAGTCGCTCTACGGATGCTGCGCTGACAACACGTCGTTTGTCCTCGGCCCAGACGGCGAGGGCTGTTGCTTCCACACCGAGTTTGGCTGCTGTCTCGACAACAAGACGGAAGCCCAGGGACCGGACCGGGCAGGCTGCAGCTGCCATACGACACCACACGGCTGCTGCCCTGATGGGATCGCCACTGCCAGCGGCCCCAGGTGCGATCAAAATGAGTGCCCTAATCTCAAGAAATTGCTAACTTAACTGTATCGGCTGGTGCACACTTTTAAGTAATAAAAGAAAGCAGCTTTTATTAATGGCACACAAAGCATTATGTCTTAAGGCAAGAGTCTGTCAGAGTAAAAAATTTAATGTTACGAAAAGCAGGAGGCACGTGTTGTGTTTACTGGTCATACAGCATTTTGGAGATAGATGTGGGGCCATATTCTTGGTCGATCACTTTTAGGGATGCTTTCACATTTGCGTGACATGACATCCAATCTGAAATTAATGTTGTTTATTTTTTGTCTTCTTTCTCATTTTCTTTTCTCTTATCTCCTTATTTTTTATCTTCTTTCCATGCTTTTATTAACTCTTGTTCCTTTACTCATGAAACATATGCACATCATCTTTTTCACTGTAAACGGCATTTAGACAATGGACTGATCTTGTTAATTTCTTTGTTTGTTTGTCATGCTTCTGATGAATTGTGACTCATGAGGGAGACACAAATTAAAGAAGTTAGCGGCACAACAGTGATGACACTACTGTAACAAAATGACACCAAACAGAACAATGAATATTGTGGCCTGTTGATGATGACTGTGGCATGACAGCGATGATGATATGATGACACATTGTTGACTAACATCCTGTGATTGTGAAACACAGCATTCTCAAAATTACGTAGCAGTCTCTAAATGTTTCAAGAAGTTGGGGACTTGTAAATGCTGTTCAGTCATTGAGTAAAATGAATGAAAGAGTCACTGAAGTCTGGCATTTTTTTTTTTTTGTCCTTTCTGATGTCAGGTACTATGGATGCACATGTCGCAACTATCCATTTGGCTGTTGCCAAGACAAGCACACACCAGCCGCTGGTCTCGACTTTGAAGGGTGCATCTGCTCTCGTCTACTATACGGTTGTTGCCCCGACGATGTCACTCCCGCTGAGGGTCCTGACATGGCAGGCTGTCCGTGCCAGATCACAGAGTTTGGTTGCTGCCTTGACCAACGCACTCCTGCCCGCGGACCCAACCTGGCCGGGTGTGGCTGCGAGACCATGCCTTACGGCTGCTGCCCTGACCAAGTGAGTGAATGAGGCACTTATCATTTCGTGTCCACTAGTGACAGGCTTTATGGACGCATATCTGATTTGGTGGCATGTTAGCAAAGAAATAAGCTGTGGTCCCTGGCCATGGCTTTGTGCTCAGTGGCAATGCATGACCAGTACGTCCTGGCCATGGGTTCATGGTGAATGAATTGGGCATAATGTTGTCTTCAGCCTAACGCACACAATGCAACGTAATGTGCATCGCCTTTCATATTACGCAGACTACATCATGTGCATCTAGAGTTCACTTCTGACAATGTAGTGGAGGTGTCTGGTCAAAGGATGTGTGTTTTCAGCGGAACGATTTGTGACGTAGACAAAGATAGAAACAACAGAACAACCGCTAAGCTACCAACAACTGGTTTACTTCCAAAAAAAGGCAAGATGCGTGAGAACAACCTATAAAAATGGTGCAGACCAAAACCTTTGAGCCCAAACCAACTATCGCAGCTCGTCACCCTTACTGCTTCAGGTCAGACTAGCAGATACACAATGGCACACACTTTTGGTACACAAAGCAAGGACAGGAATAGAGAGCGACAGACAATGCAGCCATTGTATGTTGTCTGTCCGCACTGTGATGTTGGGGGTGCTCTACCCTTTGCCTTATTAAGTGTATTGGAGTACCAGTAGTATCACAGCTAGCACAGCACCTTCCTTGGCAGGGTACAGAACATTGTTGCATGCCTTCGTTTGTAAAAAGAAAGCCTGCAGGCTGACCAGGATGACCTTTTGTTAGCCTGGAATGTGAACACAAATGCAACAGCGTGCTTCTGGAAAATTTGAAGACTAGTTGCGGCCAACTAGCCTGTGGTTACTGCTGTTATAAGATAGGTATACAGTGAAACTGCTGTAGTATTCAGAGTAGAGGTATTGTAAGACATTCTGCAAATTAGAATAATCTTTTGGACTACATATAAATATTATTTGAAGGTACAAAGTGAAAGCTTCACCTCAGTAAAGGAGAGATAGAAGTGATCATGTGCGACACCTCGATGCACTATTGTGGACAAATAAAACAAGATTGTGAAAATATATAATGCCTGTTATGAACAATAACTTGAGAGTGATAGTTGCCCAAGATAGTCTGGATCTGAAGGTAAGCATAGCAATAAAATTATGGTTATGTCAAACTAAGTGGCAAAAGATCAGAAAAAAAAAACAACAGTAATGCATTCTAGTTAGCTCTAATATTATCATTTGTGCACTGTAGTGCATGCAGTAAAATGCTCACACCAGCCTGTAGTAATTCAGGCTGAGCTTAAACTTTGCTTTTGCAGTGCCCTTCTTATATCGATTAAGTATTGCATTGGGACCTAACAAACATTTTAGTGCTTTGCTCTCCCTTTTTTTTTTTTGCTGTGATTCAGAGTGTTGTGTTAATAAAGAAGTGACAATTAAGGCTGGCATAAGTCTTTCCTTTGGTTTACCATACACTTAAGCAAACACCAGAGCTTTGTTCATGGTCATGCTATATTTTTTTAGTGTATTTTCTTATCGTGCCCAAATATTCAGGGTGTGTTCATGGTCTTGCCCTCTGATATTAGCGAACACCGGCCCGTGGACCTGGCTTTGGTGGCTGTCCATGCACGGCGATGCCATATGGCTGTTGCCCCGACCAACACACTGCTGCCCAAGGACCAGACGGCAGAGGCTGCGAGTGCGAGAAGCTGCTCTATGGGTGCGTCTTGTCTCTCTTGTCAGGAAAGCAGAAGCGCTAGCTCAGTTCGAGTCTCTCGTGGTCAAACAATGGTTGCAGAAAAAAAAAAAGGCACATGCTGGTGCTGACCTGCAACTGTACCCTTACTTTACACGAAGCAGTACAGCGATGGAATGGGACGGATGCTGACAAAAATGAAAAATTAGCATTTCAAGAAAAGAAAAGAAAACAGCTGCATTAGTGACATGAAAGTCTTCTTCACAACAGCGATTTTTGTAAGGCTCCTGCGTGGGATCCAAAATGTCAAGATTTTAATAATTTTTTCCCACCTTGTTTTTATCTTGGACACACGTGAGTGCTCATGTGTGTCATCTGCTGTGTATCGTGTTCTAAAGCTCAGTTTTTTTTTCTTCGTCCAATACACTGATTTCATCAGGTTCGGAGTGCATGTGCAATCGCACTGAAAGTGCCAGGATGACAGTGGCTCCTCGCCACTTTTGCTGTATTTGGTTTTGAGGCAACACTGAGGGCAATGCTGAGGACAATGACATTGCGAGTTTTCCCAGTGAATTTGTAAGGGGAATTTGGGGTGTGTGTGACTCCTCGAACCCACTCCTATTGTAGAATTCCTTTATTCTCACCCTCCTGCCTTTTGGTCTTGAGTGCTATGAGGGCTTCATAGTTGCCTTTCAGCCCACTAAGGAATAGTACTACTAATTTGAACCTCGCAACGAAATCGACGGGGAAAGCGAAAAAATTCGCTTTCGCAAAAATTTCATTGTTGCGAAAAGAGACAGCACAGATAGGTACGTAATGCATCGCAGAACAAAACTTTACTGTCCAAATTCCGTTAGCCTACTTTCCAAGCTTTGCTCGAGGCAATAGAACCGCATTGCCGACAGTACGAAGTGTGCCACATGCATCGACCAGCAGTGGCAGTACTGCCGTAGCACAGTATTCTCGGTCAACTGCTTTCGTGCGGGCGTCATGAACTCGGTTGAGGTAGTAGAAGGGGAAGATCTTTCCCCGGAGGAGATGCTCAAGTGGCGACAAACGCACATATACGACGCCGCATATCAAGACTCACTCCGCAAGGACACCATCACTGCCTCGGCGAAGGCTGCTGTATGGAAACAGATGATCTCAAGGAATAACAAAGTGAGGCCTCCCAAGTTACCCGAAGGCTCATACAAGGCCATTTTTCGCATTCGCGGAGGCTTCGACGCCTCCCGCTTCAGCCACTTCCAACTCACCAAGATTCTCTCTACGGCAGCCGGCTTTCCAGCCACTGCGGAGCTGCGCCAAGACATCGTTACCATCAACCCCACCACCAACACAGTTACCCTCAGCACGGAAAGCTGCGATTGCTTGAAGAAATACCTCGCCATCAAGTCGCTCACAGCCGACGGCCAAGAGCACGAAGTCACCTCCTACAGCGTTCCAAACTCCGAGACGTGCAAAGGCATTATCTACATCGACAGAGTATGCCTGGGAGAAGTTATCTATGAAAAAGACATTCTACCCATGCTTCGTGAGTGCAACCCACAAATGCACTTTTTAGAAGCCAGACGAATGGGAAAAACTTCCGATGCAGTCCTCGTGACTTTCTTGGGTTCCTTTTTGGGTCAAATATGAAATGGCGATGCTCCGGTGCAAGCCTTTTCGACAAAAAATGGAGGCCTGCACACGCTGTTGGAAAGTTGGACATCGACCGGACGTGTGCCCTACGCATACTGAGGATACTTGCCATAAATGCGGAACTGTGAATCCTCCGACTGATCATGTGTGCATTCCTAAGTGTGTACTATGTAGTGGAAGTCATAACACTGGATCCATTCAGTGTCCACTACGATATAAGCCCAAAATCTCACTCCTCAAGGCTGACAAGACTCCTCCTCAATCCAAGACCAAGTCTTCTCCTTCGCCCAAGAAGCAGGGACCTCTTCCTAAGAAAAAACAAGACGAAGATTGGCCTCTTCTATCCGCTGCTCCATCTAACAACAAATCAAGCTCTCCTCAGGTAAGCTGGGCATCGGTAGCTTCCCACGGCTTACCTAAGCAACCTGATGCCCCAATCTATGCCCTCCTACAGCACTATCAGGACGAAAATCGTCTTCTGCGTAAACAAATTCTCGACCTCCAAACCCCTTCTCCATGTACGACTACTACCACTCGATCTCAACCCTCCACTGATGAGCAACTCCTCCCCCTGTCAGTGAGAATGGCGATCAATCTCTAACCATGGACACTTCTCCTCCTCCCACTACCATAACCGCCACAAAGCACAAATCTATTGATGATGGGAGAGATACTTGGGAGGAACACGATAAGCTAAGTCGTAAACTCACCGCACACATTAGAAACTCTAACAATCGCTTTGAGGCCCTTGAAAAACGCATGGATGCCATAGAAGCCAAGCTTGAGTCCCTCACTACTAACGTTCATAGCCTCAGTGCCCATATAAATGCTAAATTTAACCAGGATGACGCGCGACTTAGCCAGATTGATGAGCGATTCAATCAAATTATCGAAAGACTCGATCGACTGCATGGCCGCATCCCCTAAGCGCTCCAACCTAGTTGTTTGGCAGTGGAATTGTAGGGGCTTTTCGAAAAAGAAGGCCAGTCTGCAACAATACATAGCCAATCTCACGCAACCACCCGCAGTCATTGCTTTACAAGAAACGAATGGTTACGTTAAATTCCCCGGATACAACACATTCCAATGCAAAAGATGCGAACGTCCCAATACCGCGATCCTAGCACAAAAACATTTGACTGTTATTTGCTCCCATTTTGAGAATATCGACATTGATCACGACTTCGTAGAAATACTTCCTAAAAAGACCAGGTCAGCTCCTATTTACATCCTTAACGTTTACAGCAGTCCCAGCTCTAAACACCACCGTTTTACTACCGTTTTTGCTCGTGCTAAACAGGAAGCTCGAAGAAACCCGCTCCTCATTGTTGGCGATTTTAACTCTCCAAATCAACTATGGGGTCACAGTACTTCCACACCTAAAGGTCGAGCTTTATGGACCCACATTCAGGATCATCAACTCACCCTCCACAATGACTTCGACATACCCACTCGCTTAGGAAATAGTGTCTCCATAAATACATCACCAGATCTTACCCTCACCTCTCGGATTAACTTCACTAAATGGGAAAACCTTCAAATCAATTTTGGTAGCGATCACTACATCATACAGATTTTTGTTACCTTCTCTCACAAGCCCTTTCACACTCTGCCTCCCAAACTTACGGATTGGGACAAATTTCGGAAAACTCGCGCAAATAATGCTCCCAATTCCATTCTTGATCTACAGCAATGGATTAGTCAACTCCAAACGGACGTTGACAATCATACTACAACTATGCCACCTGACGCTCCTTTTCAAACAGCTGATGCCAAACTATTACACATGTGGCAAGCGAAGGAATCACTACTAAAGCGGTGGAAAAGACGCCGCCATAACCGCAGGCTTCGCATACGTGTAGCTAGACTTGACGATGACATACAAGCATATGCGACCCAACTAGTTAATCAACAATGGGGCCAAGTATGTGAGAGCATGCATGGTAATCTCAGTAGTAAAAAGACTTGGCAACTGCTGAGACATTTGCTTGATCCCTCGACCTCGCGCGCGCAACACAGTCACTACATCACTCAATTATTGCACAAACACAAGGATAATATTCCCCATCTTTTTCAGGAGCTTGCACGATTACACCTCCCTCCTACCACAACTCATGAGAATTCAGATTATACAGGCGATGTTAACGAACTTCTCGACGCCCCAATAACGGAGCCAGAAGTGCGACATGCCTTAGCTTTCCTTAACACTACATCTGCTCCCGGTATAGATAATGTAAATAATAAATTACTCCGAAATCTGGACGACAAATCAATCTCTGCCCTCACAGAATACTATAACCATTGCTTCGATAACAACTCTCTTCCGAGCTCATGGAAAACTGCTAAAGTAATATTTATTCCCAAACCCAATAAACCCTCTGACATAGCTAATCTTAGACCTATTTCCCTCACGTCATGCTTGGGCAAAACGCTCGAACATGTCATGCTTAATCGCGTCAATAAATACGCGGAAGACAATCAGTTATTCCCGCCGGAGATGATTGGCTTTCGCCAGTCGCTTTCTTGCCAGGACGCCATGCTAAGCCTCAAGCATGACCTTCTCACTCCTACATTTAGTAAAGACACCCAAGCCATCTTAGGACTCGACCTTCGCGGTGCATTCAACAACATAGATCATGGATCTATCTTACGTGAGTTGAATGTTATTAACTGCGGTAGAAAAATGCATGACTACATCCGCGAATTTCTTACCAATCGCACAGCTATCATAAGTCTCAATGATCAAACTTCGCCCCCAATCACCCTAGGTAGCTTTGGCACTCCTCAGGGATCTGTGCTCTCGCCGTTTCTATTTAACCTAGCTATGAGGTCTATTGCTGGGAAGCTAGCACAAATACCGGATCTCCAATATTCCTTATATGCAGACGACATTACCCTATGGATTAAGGGTGGCTCGGATGGCTACATTCAAGATACCTTACAAGAGGCTGCAGACGCAGTGGCTACGAGAGCCGGGTTCATGAACCTCGAGTGCTCGCCCACCAAATCTGAGCTGTTAATTCTATCCGCAAATAAACGTGTTACGCCGAACATTCAGATTAACATTAACGGGAAGGAAGTTCCCGTAGTAGACAAAATCCGTGTACTTGGCATGCACATTCAATCTAACAGACTCAATACGTATACACTTCAAACGGTTACTGCCAGCGTAGGTCATACCACACGGCTAATAGGAAGGGTGTGCAATAAGCACGGAGGTGTCCGCGAGGCAGAATTGCTAAGACTGGTACAGCCGTTTTCTGTCAGTAAAATCACATTCTCCCTACCCTATCTCCACTTAACTAGGGCCGAGGAAGATAAAGTTAACTCATTGATACGCAGACTCTACAAATTTGCCCTTGGAGTGCCAAGTAGAGCTTCTACTGAGAGACTTTTGGCTACAGGTACCTTGAATACTTTTAGTGAGCTCGCAGAAGCCCACCTGACCGCTCAATACCAGCGCTTATCGAACACCCACACTGGTAGGCACATCCTAAACTCCCTAAGTATTGCCCCAGCACCCATGACCAATGAGAAATTCAATATTCCCTACTCGATACATGAGCACTTTCATATCCCTCCTCTACCTAAAAATATGCACCCTGTTCATCACGAACATAGAAGGCAACAACGAGCTAAAGCCCTGCAGAAAAAGTTATTTAACTACAAAGACGTGCTCTATGTCGATGCCGCAGAGTATCCGTGTGGACATAAATTCGCCATATCAGTTGTTGACTCCACTGGCAGTATTGCGACGGGAGCATCCATTATAGCCTGTTCCTCGGAGGAAGCAGAGGAGGCGGCGGTGGCACTCGCCGCAACAGTACCCAATTACTCTGTCATAGTAAGTGACTCCAAAACTGCCATACACAACTTTGGAGCGGGTAGGGTTTGCAGGACAGCCCTGGCAATTCTATCTCACAATCCGCCAGCCCAACTTCTGAGTTTAATCTGGACACCTGCTCACGCAGGCCTAATCGGCAATGAAGCGGCTCACCTAAGTGCTCGAGCTTTCACGAACCGAGCACAGGCAGGGGACGGTTCAGACGCCAATAATCTCCCTCCAGCATTCACCTCCAAAGACAGATTACTTACTTACCACGACATTTGCGGGCATTACCGCCTAGGTCGCCTAACCCTCACTCCTTTAATGATTCGGTCGTCACGCATACACGAGGTACTATGGCGTAAACTACAGACTCGCACTTTTCTATCTCCTGCCTTACGTCACAAAATTCACCCGGGAATATACCCTAATTCAGCCTGCAAGTTTTGTCCTGCCAGCAGAGCGGACCTTAACCACATTATGTGGCAATGCAAGAACCACTCCCCTCCTCCTAACCTTTGTAGAGCTTTAAGTAGTAGGGAGCTGTGGGAGGCTGCCATGCGCAGCTACAACCCCGAACTTCAGGAAGCTATCCTGAGGTGGGCTGAGGTGGTAGAGGAGGCCTACCGCGAGTAGGATAACCTCCCTCGCCTTCTTCCCGCACTTCCTTTCCCTTTAAGATGGGATAAATAAAGTTGTCTCTCTCTCTCCAGCGCACGCTGTTGCCCGTAGGCGCCGACGCGTCCGGTGCCGATCGCAAAAGTGATCGCATCTCGTGTACGCGAAGGCAAACGATCGAGATAACGGCCCCCTTCGCGCAAATCTACGTCCGGCGCCGAATCCGCACACGATGCCTGTCGGGTGGAACCAAACCCAGCGTTCTTGAAGCAAGGGATGCGCATTCCCGGACGATCGCTTAATCATGGCCCGATGCGCGACACTCCATAAGCCGCGACCGCCATCTCAAGCGCCATAAACAATTCTATGTAGGTGGGACGTGGATTTCTTTGTTTTTGCTGAATTTTTCTCATCGAGGCGCACATTACGCAGTGCACTGCCGCGATCGGGGATTGTTTGAAACGCGCGTCCAGTTTGCGTTCACTTTCACCTCACGCGATCGGCCTAGGCCTCGCCGAGGCGTCAGCCGCGGGGAAAGCAAACTGAACGCGCGTTTCGAACAACGATCTACGATCTCACCTGGCAAACATGCCGGTAGCAACGCGCGTGCCACTCATGGTGCCGCCTCAAACGCGCGATCAACAAACAAGATGGCGGCCATGACGTGTTTCCAGCACACTGATCGCTTCCGGCGCTTGGTTGTTTTTGTGAAGACGCCGTAACATGGCGACAACTACAAACCAACACATACCCCCATCTAAGCAGACTACACGCAATACACCCTACACTATATTCATACAAATGTCCCCTTTGTAATGATTACGCCTCCCTATAACACACCACATGGGCGTGCCCCAACGTGAAGGCGGCCCCGCAAATACCCAACCCCACACCCGAGCAGTGGGAGGCCGTGCTGACTAGTTCGGACCCTCGTAACCAGCAGCAACTGGTGCGGCGGGCCCGGGAGACAGCAAGAGCCGCAGGAGCCCTGGACTAAGGGCGCCTCCCGCACAAGCAGAAACACACCTGCTTGTCCTTTCTTTTTAATAAATGTTTCTCCTCCTCCTTGTTTTTGTGAACAAAAATGGCGGCGCCCACAGAAGTGTAATGTGGTGGTATTTTACGCAACATTAGTGCAAAACAATCGCATTTGAGCACATTTTGGAGCCTGCTAGCATTACGTAATGTGCGGAGTTACGTTCCGGCAAATTTCGTTGATGCGGGATTGCAGCACAGCGACATTCCGTTGCCGAGAGGTACGAAATGCATTGAATCCTATGGGCGCTCGCCGGGGATACGAAAATGTTTCGTTGTCGCGAGAATTTCGTTGTTGCGGTATTTTGTTATTGCGGGTTCCGACTACTACCAGCACGTTTTTCAGAAGTAGTGGTGTAGTGAAAATCGTCAAATTAGTCTACTAAAGCTGCTCAGTGCTCAAGCCATGAACCCTGTGTATGTATTCTTCCATTTTGACCACCCTGCTCCCAAAAAGTTTGCCACAAGATGTATTGATGTTCCATGTGGTTTGCAGAGTTTCTTTTTATATGTCACCAACCATGAAAGCTTTCGAAACGCCAAGTCTGAGAAAAAGAAAAGAAACGTGATTACTGCCTATGAAGCTGCCTCTGAATCAAGAGGTGCAGTTGATGCTCCTCTGCAAAATTACTTCATTTCTCATCAAAATTCTGAGCGGAATGGTTAAAGGGACACTAAAGGTTACTATTAAGTCAACGTGGACTGTTGAAATACCATCCCACAAACCTCGAAACGCTTGTTTCATGCCAAGGAGAGACTTATTTTAAGAGAAAATGCGTTCTGAAGCGTCCGCGTAACTCTAGCGCAGTTCAAATCGCCCGCCCTCCGATCGAGGAGAACTGACATCATGGTCTCATAGTGACGTTGCGCCATCGGTGAGTAGAACGGCGTCCGCAGACGGCGCTACGGCTTTTCTGCGCAAAACGCGAACGCGCGGCCAGAAACAGAGCCAAGACAGAGCCGACAGCAGAGCGAAAGCGGGAGTATGGTGGCTAGCGGAAGGAGAAACGAATTACGTCCCACGTTACGTCCCACGGCACACGGAGAGTCCGTTTTCGTTAAACTATAGGCTGCAGCGAGCTCGCAGCGTGGTCGGCGTAGTCTATGAGAAGCGACGAGCCTTTTCGCACTCGCAACAGGGCATAAAAATGTGCGAATCGACGCAAAACTCGGCCTAGAAACGTGCTTCGCCACAGCCAGGGCTCAATACGACCCAAGCTGGCACGACCCAGATGTCGTTTCCCGCACCGCCACCAGGCGCCGCTACTATACCTCACACTCCAGCGCAAGACGCCCATAAGCTGGTACTTCATTCTATGACGCTAACTTCGACGCTCGTCGCAATGGACCCTGACACCGACAGATTGGCTCGCGATGGTGGGCTCAACTTCAGCGATTTGAGCACCGACGAGCGCGACCTGCTTCTGAGGGCTCGCACTGCCGGCGTCGTTGCGTACTACGACGGCGGCCTCGACACCGGCTCTCCGGAGCGGGAAAGCAACGAGGGCTTCCCACGACATCACGTGGACGTGGCATTCTCGCTGCTTGTTCCAAATGAAAGTTTCGCGAGCAGAACCCTCACAGCACGACGCGATAACGAAACTACTGAAACTCCAAAGCGTGCGCGGCGCAGAGTCGAGCGAAAACGAAACATTTCGAACACCCATATTACTGAAGGGTAACGTCAAAATGTTATTTTTTCCTAGAATCGAATAGACGTAGACAAGTAGCATTTTTTCCGGCTTATAATCGAATGAAATGATATTTTTAATACGAGTAGTTGAGTATTAGTAACACAAATTATGAGGAGACCTTTCGTCATCGGGCTAGTACCGGAATGTCGCTGGGGGGTCTCAAATCGTGTCATGCATTTACCTCAATTTCTCGGTTACTAAAGCTCTGTTCGCGATTATATTGACGCCTTAGACGTTCTAGAACATTGCTCTACCACTTTAACTTGAGTTTCTGGTAACCTTTAGTGTCCCTTTAAGTAGCAAGGAAATTGACACACTTTTTTGTGATTTATGCACTCTAAATGCTGTTGGAGTGGGCTCTGCATTACGTCTCTGTCTCTGTATCACAAGTATTCTTTCTCATTCCATCAGTGGCGTAGCAACAAGGGGGGCCGGGGTGCCGTCGGCCCCGGGTGCAAGGGGCCAGTGGGGGGGTGTCATATACGTCTGAAGACACCCCGCTTTCCGCCAGCTTGCCTGGCCGCAAATGGCAAAGAATGCTCCGATATCCAGTAGCCCGAGCTCATGTACCCGATGCGTTGCACCGCAGAATTGTCGGCTGCAGCTCTATCAACACCCCACGAAATAATTGCACGAATGTGCTGGGTAAAAAATTTACTTCGCAAAATGGCCGCTGAACTGCTCGCCTTGGCGGAACGTTTCATGTGGGGTGTGCTCGTGCCGTGCATTCATGCTGGGAGCAGGCGTCGCTAAACATACAGTCAGGCATTATAAGGCGTTGAGGCTCTTGGGTCTCTCTTCCGTTCTGAACGCGCAGCGAAGACGAACAAAGACAGCAGCGAGAGGGCGTTCAACGAGCGCGCCCGGCTCGCGTTAACGGCGAAGCGTTCGTTGAGAGCGACATTGCACAAGTGCGGCCGGGAAAAGTCGCGAATGGGATTCCCTGGATCATCTTCAGACTCGGTGCCTGGAGTTTCTGGAATTTATCGCCAAATGTAACTTCTTACTTACTTACTGTTATCTTTCGCTTTTTCCTCACGATCTGCGTGTCAGTTGCATCATGCGAAAGGAACTTTCCCAAAAAAGTTGATGAAGACATCTCTGCGCTCCACCATGAGTGATGAAATGCTGTCAAACTTGGCAATACTGACCATAGAAAAAGAACACATAAGAAATATATAAACTTTACTACTGTAATTAATGAGTTTGCAGAAGCGAAGTGTTGGAAAAAGAACTTCTGAAGGAAATGTGTCCTTACTGGTCATTACTTTAGTGCAAAAGGCTCGATGTCCCACCATGGTTTGTGCATTGGCAATATGTATACCATGTTCTATTTATCAATTTTGAATCGTTGTATTCGTTCTTTATCAGTTTCGCGGTGTTCAATAAAATATATTTCTCCTAGTCCTAGCTAATCATATTTTTATCCTTTTGTTGTTGTGTGACTTCATGTCACAAGTACAGTGTCTGTGTCAGCTACACGGAATTTTATAAAAAGAAAATTAATTTTGTAATAATATTTCCCGATATCCTATGACGTTATGTGTCTTTGTTATTGCTAGGAACTCGGTAGCCTGAAAAATATGGCAGATACGTTATAACCACATCCTGAATAATCCTTTAATTAGTACTTATAGATGAAGCACTTCAATTTGAGAATCGAGGACTCAAAGTCATATTAACTCAAGAAAAACTTCTTAAACAAAATCGTTTTGGGTGCTACAGCCTACAGTACTTTGGCACTGTGGGCGGCGTCCAGTATGGTAGCAGCGACAGAAATATGAAATAGTGGACCAGTGACGTTGATCCCTCAATCATCTCCATTGCGAGTGCAGACCAACAGTAGTGCAAGCTTTCGCTGGCACGGGCTTCATCACAGCCTTTTTTTTTTATGGTGACGCCAAGAATCGACGCGAAGCGTGCTCAATTCTGTTCCCAATCTTGTGGCGGTACCGCAGCTCGGAAAATAATGTTTGTCTGTATAGCAACAAATAAAAACAAGGCTTTATTGATCAGAATAAAGAGAACTCGCAATTGTCATAGCATTGGCACCCGTGCCGCAGAGAGGCAGGTGGCATTTTCTAATAGGGTGGGGAGATCAGCATCACTGACACACAACTTAATTTTCGTTTTCGTTCAGTGCTTCCCACAGCCAAAATACTGCGCGCTATAGTACCTGCGACGATTTTTGTGAAGTTGTCGTAGGGCAAGATATGAATGTCGGGCTTCAATTTTGCAAATGCAATATTGCCGCTAAAATTGGTAATTAAAACTTTAAAAATATATTTTTTGTTACCTGTGACGTGAGCCATATTTTCCACGATGCTGCATATATATTGGCTGCCAAGCCTTACAGTCTGACAGAAGATGTGCACATGCGCTTATCACAAGTTATCAGTGCAGCACCCTGTGTTATTTGGCGCAGAAAAAACAGCATGCATACCTGCTGCATTCGCGATCTGTGGGAAAGAAAGTGAAGGAGAGGGGGACCAAGGGGATGTGCGCAGTATCCAAGGTGGCTGTAGTGCTGCAGAAACCCGGAAATTGTCGACATCCTCACCTTCCTCGACTACACCGAGGGGGGGGGGGGGGTGACAGAAGACCTATGGGCCCCGGGTGCAAGACCACCTAGCTACGCCACTGCATTGCATATCACACGAGAGCCAGCTGATTTAACTAGCACATCGTGTACGTTGCACAGACCATCCATACACCTTGACCGTGCCATGAGCCTGCACAAATTACAATCCTGCAGCCATTTCTTTTATTTTTCTTAACCACCCAAGACTGAAATAACCTTCCTAAACTGCAGCAACAAGTGATTCAGCAAGCTTTAGATCTGCTATGCGGTGCTATTATGATTCATCCTTGTTACATCCTTGCTCCACCTATCGTGTAGTGTCCGATGGTGGAACCCTTGATGAATGAATGAATGAATGAATTGTGCTGTGTGTGCATTGCCCAGCTGCTGCCCCGATCGTGTCACACCAGCTACAGGCCCCAGCCTGACTGGCTGTACGTGCCACCATTACCCTCACGGGTGCTGCCCCGACGGACAAACTCCTGCTCGAGGTCCTGAATACGATGGCTGCACCTGTGCCATGACTGCCTACGGCTGCTGCCCCGACGGGGTCACTGCCGCCAGGGGGCGCAATTTTGAAGGCTGCCAAGATACAACGCCCGTGTCTACCCCCAACGTCAGCGCCAGTAAGACCTGTCTTGATAGTACCAGTCATGCTGATTAGATGACATGCCATACCCGAATGTCAACCTGTATGCATGAAACATATAGACCTTGTGCACTAGCAAGTGTCTATCATGCCAACTGTCTTACGCCAACTGTCTTGCACCAACTAGCCACCGTTGAAGCACTGTACTGCACAGGGTCAGGGCTTGTAAGTCGCATCTCACTATAATGAAGTTGCACCCATCATGAAAGTGTCTTTGATGTACCAAACATTTGTTATAAGCATATATTAGTTAAACTCTGATATCTGCGAGAAATATTTTGGATTTATTTCTTTGTACAGTATAACCTTGGGGATATGAATCTCAAGGGGTCGTGTAAAATTTTCGTATCACCCGAGATTCGTACCACAAAAAAACAAAAACAAATTAAATCAGCATGTTATCATTTTTAGAAATTTATTCACAATGCAAGAAGTCCTGGATGTCTTTCTGGGTTTTCTTCTTTGCGAGGATAGAATTCTGGTCATGCTCGTGCCGAAGGAATCACTTGTATATATCAAATTCTCTATTATAAAATTTTTAGATGCCTTAGCTAGATAACCTACCAGTACTTGTGCTTTTGCATTGATGTTTAAGAGAGTGGAGGCAGTACTTCTAAATAATCAGTGGTGTTCTTTTTTTTTTGTGCATTGCTTCTTTGTGAAGAACAATCCAAGTAAGTATACATGCCTGAATTTTCTGACCTAGCCTTGTCCAATATTTTTTTTAGGTCATAGTACTTTCTGCTATGCTTCACATGCGAATGAAGGGACAGTTTGTGCATCCACTGAAAAATGAGACACTCATCATGCCTGCAGCCTCTCCTTTTTTCTTCCCTGTGAAATACAGTAAGCTACTACTGCTACTAGTAGTACTAGTACTGTTGTACTGCTGCTGCTACTAATACTCATTAGTGTTCCTTTAAATCTTTTCACAGCTTGACTTAATTCTCAATCTGCAATTGAAGGCTGATGTGTGGTGGTCACCCAGGGAGGCCCTGCACTGTATTTGTCATTCCCTGCACCCAGGAGCTGACTGCGAGGAAATGTTATTTTATTTGTGAACTGTCAAAACTGTTGCAGCTGGGGAATGCGTGCTATTGTACCGATCACAAGTGCTCTGAGATTTTTATCTACACTCGACTCGGATACAGAAAAGGTGCACGATTCTTTCAGGTGTGTGTGGCCTACCCGAAGAGCGTGGCCCCTGTCACAACTATACAGTCTACTGGTTCTTCAGCGTCACCGATGGTCGCTGCAACCGCTTCTGGTACGGTGGTTGTGAGGGTAATGGAAACCGGTTCAACTCAGAGGAAGAGTGCAAGAACACCTGCGTCAAACCTGAAGGACCTGGTGAGGAAAGAGGTCAAGGCATGCTTGAGGTCAAGTGAAATACAATTATTGTAGTTACTGGTGTAAGGCCTGCCCTCATTTAAGGCTTGCCTCCTCACTTTGGAATGAAAGAATATTGAGAAAAACGTTTTGCTAAGCATGACACGCATACCCCTGTGCTGGTAATTTCCATAAGCTCCTACTAGGTGGCACTAATTACTTTCCTTTTGACAATGGCATCATCTTTATTATCATGATCATCATCACCATCATGCTCCATTGGATCACGCAGCATAGATCCAGTATGCTTTGACAGTATCATCCGTGCTGCGGCTTGTTTAGCTGCACGGTGCTTTCGGGTGCATGAGAGGGCATTGCTACAAGAACTGTGGCCATGGATATTGTACGCACGGCCTGTATTTTTATTTGAGACCATCATCAGGAGCATCAAGGTGATATGAATCTCAAACAGAAGGGATAGCACGAAGGACAACCAGCTTTGTGAAGGCGCCAATGAGGCGAGCTCATCAAATGACAAGGGCAGTGGAAGCCACAAGCAGGAGTGATTAAACCTCTTCATAGTCGTAACAACAGCGGTTACATTATTCTGCATAGCTATCAGAGCGTAGTTTGAGGCTTCACTAAATAGCCATAACCCTGCCTCCTGTAATGCTCACACCTATATAAGATGTGACAAAAAAAAAAGGCACTGGCCTAATAAGATGAGTAAATACGGTATCCTTATGGATGCTCTTAGGCAGCCATAAGCTTTAGGTATGGGTATGCAAAATTTAATAAACGGGCTTCTCCACATGTTTGTGTTGTCTCACAGAATATGACCGATCTCACACTCATGGCACTGTTCAAACTGTGGTTCATGGGCAAAGAGCAGGGAAAGAGTGAGTAAGTAAGACCGACAGAGTGTCGTAGTAAAAACATATGGCAGAATAGGACCCCCCTCTTCAAGTAATAATTGTTATCTGGGCTGGAATGAGTAAAACAGGTAGGATTATGGGGGCATGGGAACTAAAACTGAATGATCAGGCTCGTTCCCATGAGAAACTTGAGAAGCGAGTCCAGCTTAGCTTGCTGTGCTGAGAGGTCTACAGCTTGGGTGCACCCATTCGTGGGACATCATCAGGCGGCCATCTTGCGTTAGTCACACGATATGTACGGGGAAGCAGACTTGCAGAATTTTGCGCATGTAATTTATGTTGACGTAGTTTTGTCGCATCATGGCTGATGGCAGCGACACCACTTTGATTTAGTCATGCTATGATGAAATATTCATTCCGAGTTTTATTTTGAAGTGTGGCATGTATTGTACCATTATGCTTCATGCTTTTCACTAGGAGACCAGGATGATGCCAGTGCAGGCATCAATGTTTCTTTTCGTGTAACACTTGCAATTGCATTCTTGACCTATCACTGACTAGTATATGTAGTACAGTGTGACATGGACTTTGAGTCATTGTGGGTGGATCTCTGAATCTTATCGCAGATGCCTGCCTGCTTCCAAAGGTGATTGGTACGTGCGACGGCCAGTACCAGCATTGGTACTTCGACGCGACTACTCGCTCCTGCGAGTCGTTCATGTACGGAGGTTGCCTCGGAAACAACAACCGCTTTGCCAGCAAAGACCTGTGCGAGCAGACCTGCCTACACCAGGAGAAGCTTGGCAAGTATTTTCGATTCAGACATATTCAACTTCCTCTCCTGCTTCCTCTCTAATTGTGTAACAGGGCATACGTCGACCACTGCTGGAGGATGGGTGAATAAGCGAGGGCCTCAGGAAAACTTGTGTGCACTTTTGCCCAAGCTGCAAGGTGTTTTACTGCAATAGCTAGGAAAACTCTAATTATTAAACAATTGAATTGTATGTACTGCACCAACCTCAGGTAGAGGCCGTGGCAGGAGCTGAGTCGGCATAACAGTCTACACTGCCTATTTATATAGTAGATAATCATCATCAGCCTATTTTTATATCCACTGCAGGACGAAGGACTCTCCCAGTTATCTCCAATCATCCTCGCCTCGTGCTGGCTGATTCCAACTTCCACCTGCAAATTTGCTCATTTCGTCACTCCACCTAATTTTCTGCCATCCTCTGCTGCACTTCCCTTTCCATTGGCACCCCTATACTGTAACTCTAATGGTCCACTGGTTACCTGTCCTACGCATTACATGGCTTGCCCAGCTCCAATTTTTCTTCTAATTTCAATTAGAATATCAGCTATGCCCATTTGCTCTCAGATCCACATTATTCCGTTCCTGTCCCTTAACGTTACAACTAACATTTTTCGTTTTATTGCTCTTTGTACAGTCCTTAACTTGTTCTCAAGCTTCTTTGTTAACCTCCAAGTTTCAGCCACGTATGTTAGCACTGGTAGAATGCAATGATTGTATACTTTTCTTTTCAACGACAGTGGTAATATAGAGAGTTCATAGTTAATGGAGATCACACAGACTAGAAAAGAAAAAAGATGGGACAGGGAGAACAATGGAATGAAAAATTGAGTCTATAGTGACATCACAACATGTTGTTAATGGCAAAAACCTGTACCACTCCCGGACACCACAGTAGGGGCAACTATCTTTCAATAAACACGATTTTTAATGAATGCAAGAAACTGGGGTACTTACTTATTCATAATGCTGCAATTGTATTGACAGACTTGTAAACATACATGCGTTATAACAAAAGAAAAGGGACAATCCAAGTGAATACTCATGATAATCAGATGATTTAACATGACTAGACATGTTGCAGGGAAACATTTTAAAAGAGGGGAAGTGGACAGTCTCCACATCCACAGTCTTGCAGTCTCCACAATCCATAGTCTTGCAGGGAAGCGAGTTTCACCTTATGATCACCGGCTAAAGCAAAGGCTGCATTGCTTAGGACTTATGAAGTTGACCTTTGCTTGGTGCCAGTTTTGAACAAGTGTCAATAAAGAAAATACCGACTCCTTTTTATCACATGCTGGAGCAGTTGAGGCTTCATGCTGGTATGGTTACTCGGTCAACAGCTACCTGTAGAGGAAAGCAAAGGTCCTTGTGTTAGCACCCCATTAGAGAGTCACAGACTTGTAAACTTTTCCTATATTTCAGACCCGTGTGAGCAGTCGGCAGCACCTGGACCATGCAGGGGCTCGTACAAGCGGTTCTACTACGACCGGCAGGACAACCAGTGCAAGCGGTTCACGTATGGTGGTTGCCAGGGAAACGCAAACAACTTTGCCACAGAAGAGGAGTGCTCAGAACAATGCGTCAGGCTTAGCGCACAGGGTGAGTCCATGTGCAGTCAGGATTCTTCACTTCCCTTCACTTTATTTCCTTAAAGACCCCACAAGGGGGTGTTACATAAGGGGTGGGTTGTACAGAGATGTTACTAATGCCACAGGTTTTTAACAAGACAGGTATATGGATACACTTTGAATAAAACGTGATGGACAGGTGTTTAAAACAATGTCGTGGGGAAGGCCATTCCATTGTGAAGCTGCGCAGCAAAAAAATGATGCAGAAAAAGTTGTGGTGCCAGAACGGGGTCGGGCGACTTGAAGTGGACGGCCCGTGCGGGGTGAAGTGCGCGCTGCGGGAGCGATGTAAGGTGGATGGCTGAAAGAACTGTGATAAAACTTGTGGTAAAGTGATAGTGTGGCGATCCTGCGGCGAGACGAAAGAGTGGGCAGACCAGGTTCATTTTTAAGGGATGACACGCTGATATCGTATGAATGAGAAGAATGAATGAAGCAAGCAGCATGATTTTGCACTGCTTTGGTAAGCCAAAAGTCTTATGTGGTAGGGTGAGTGATGCAGATGACGTTTTAGAAATCCTAATGGTCGGTTAGCCGATGGAATGATATTCATGACATGGGTGCGCCAGGAAAGATAAGGGGTTAGTGTTACACCAAGGTACTTATAGGATTCACTTGTTTCAACTGGTATATTAGCGATTTCATAGGGAAATTGGAGCAGGTTTTTATGGCGGCGGAAGGAAACTAATTTACATTTGTTAGGATTAAGGGTCATTAGCCAGCGGTTACACCAACCGAACAGTTTATTAAGATCATTCTGTAGGACTATTTGGTCAGATATGTTAGTTATTTTGTGGTAGATAACAAAGTCATCAGCGAACATGCGGATGTTACACGATAAATTGTTAGGCAAGTCGTTGGTATTGTCTCATGGTGGTGACGTTGAAGAACACAGTAGCAATACTGTGAAAGACAAAACTAACTTTTATTGGGCGAACCTGTGCCCACAAAAACAGGCTACACTTATAGCACAACGATAGCGGCAAACACGGTCAGCGATTGGCGAAAATCTGGTCAGCGGGTCAAGCGCGTCGCCTTTTATAGATCAGTCGTCGAATGTTCCAGAGCAATCGCTGGGACCCGCATGCCTTCCACAAAGTTCTATGCCATTTGCGTCGTGCATACATTTAATCAGATTACACAAGGTTCGGCGACAACAGACAGCGGATAGGAGCATCGATAACATTCTAGAAACTTGTAGACATGTCCTGTGCTGAACGATAACATTTTGTGGGTGGTAAAAGTACTCACCCGTAAAAGATAAACGAGTTCATGTGTCAATATATATTAGATATAAAAGTGGGCCGAGGACAGATCCCTGCGGCATGCCGGACGTTACAGGGAGCGAGTTAGACTTGACCCTGTTAAGGGAAACAAACTGAGAGCTGTTAGTCAGAAATTGGGCGATCCAGTTTAGAACGTCGGGTGGCAGATTTAGTTGAGAGAGCTTCATTAGTAGATGCTTGTGTGGTACTTTATCAATATCCTTGGTGAAGTCAAGAAAGATAGCATCTGTTTGTAGGTTAGTGTTGAGGTTAGCATGCAGGTCGTGAAGAAAAAGGGCTAGTTGGGATTCGCATGAGAGGCCTTTTCGAAATCCGTGTTGAGAGGGATTAAAAAAGCTGTCAGAATCAAGGAACTGCATGATCTGGGAGTACATGATATGTTCCATGAGCTTGCAACACACACTGGTTAGAGATATGGGGTGGTAATTTAACGCACAGTCTCTGTTGCCTGCTTTGTGAACTGGAATGACCTTCCCACACTTCCAGTCATGAGGGAGAATTCCTGAGGAGAGTGACTGGGAAAACATCAACAGTAAAAATTCGGCAGATATGTGCTTAGTGTTTTTTAAGAGCTTGGAATTTATTTCGTCCGTACCAGTAGAAGATGACAACTTCATTTTTTCAATTAAGGACAGGATACCAGAGAAACTAATGCTTATAGGTAGAACTTGTTGCTGGGCGAGTTGGTTGGGATCTAAAGAATACATTGTTGCGCCAAAAAAAGGAAAATAAAAACTTGGGAAGGAAGAGTACTCTTCCTTCCCAAGTCTTTATTTTCCTTTTTTGGCGCAACAGTGCATTCTTTAATGCTTATGGGTGGCATTTCAGGTAAACTAACAGAAAACAGTTCTGTTTCAGTAGGGTTAGGTTCATTCGTAAAATTCGATTCAGATTGAACAAAATGTTACGAACACCCTGATCTACCAAGCTGGTGCAGTGAGCTCCCACCCACTTCCCCACACCCCCCGCAGGTTTAGCTAAATATTAAATTTCACACAACTTGCTGCACCCATCAGACTTCAAGACAGTGCCTGACTTAGCCAAACAGGAACGAAAAGCAAAAATTAATGAATTTAACCATTGTTTGCGAAAATATTTATGAATCAACTTTTTTTTATTTAATAAGGAGGTAAAGAAAACGCCGCCGGAAGTGGGGAATGATTCCGTGTGTTTTGAATGATGCTTCTACAGTTATCAATCGAGCCATCTGAAGTAGCCACTTTTCTGCTTTGCTTATGTGGCTTTTTTCTAACCTCCTGCGGTGGGCGCCGTAGTATGTCTAGAACCGTGGCGTATGGCGCTCTACGTGGTTGTGTGGGACTGGCGGCCATGCATCTTTAGGCACCTACCCCAAATAACAATACAAGTCGGTTTTGGCACTCGGTAGAGCAGTAAATGAGGGATTCAAAAGAAGTATGATTGTGCCGGAAATATATATTTCTCTATAATGCTTCCTGACCTAATTCAAAGAACGCTACTAGAAATGTTTATTTTAGACTCGCTTGTTTAGTAGTTCTTGGCAGTGTTCTTCCTGTGTTTCTTTCCTGCACGAGTCCATTTGATGTGGTTCCTTGTTTGTCAAGTAACGTAGAGGTGCATCTCACAGGCTTACCTGTGACATACACCTTATTTCATTTACTTTTCTGTGGGTTTATGCGTCTTTATGACAAACAGTAGGCATTATTCATGTTTGTACAAGTAAAGGTGTGCCCCCTCTCCATCTCATTTTCATAGAAAAGATACCTTGGGTGCCCCCCCCCCCCCCCCCCGAGAAAACATCCTGGGCATGTGCTTAGGTTTAGGTATGCATTAGAGAACCCCACGTAGTCAAAATTAGTCTGGAAGCTTCCACCACAGCCTGACTCATAGCCCCCATGTTGCTTTGGGAGACTAAATCCCAGGAGTCAGTTGGTCTGTTGGTCGGTTGTCCTAGAGGTCTTTGGTGCCTCTCACAAAAGTTGGGAAACTGATCCTGATGGAAGGTAGCCGAAGCACCATGCAAAGTGCCATGCATTTCTATGACATGTATGCTGATCTATTTCTTGGACGTGTGGTACAAGTAACATATGAATCTGTGATGGTACTGGTAACTTGTGGTAATATATGGCAGTGTGCTTGGCTGGATTACAACGTTGTGGCATTGTGCTCTTCTTTTATTTGATTTGAACAGAAATCTGCATCCTCGCCAAGGAAGAAGGCCGCTGCCTCTCGGAGGACCGCAAGTGGTACTACGACTATGTGGAAGGACGATGCAAGGAGTTTGTCTACACGGGTTGCCAGGGCAACCGCAACCGCTTTAACACGCGCGACCAGTGCGAGCGCATGTGCAACTCTACCAGAGTCGCTGGTGAGTCCAAAGTGGCGTGATTCCTTGGCAGCTTGTTGTCAAGGTTGTGCGCTGTAACACTCGTGTATATTGAAAAAAAAAAACATTCAGAAAATTTTATGCTTGAAGGATTCATGCAGATAGAATTCAGCAGCAGAGTAAAGGAGAATAAGTACAGAGACTATTTAAAGATTTGCAGGTAGAATTCATGCATGATTGTATTTAATGACTGGTTACATACTAACTGCATGTTCCTGCAACGACTGTTTTGGATAAAAAAAGAATGGGGGATTTGAATTCAAATCATTTCTGCTAAGCAAGCTTCAAAGCAGGGGAACATATCAAATCTTGTGTGGTGATTGCCAACGAGATTATTAGTTCACAAAAGGTCACTAACGTTTTCGTTAAAGGGACACTAAAGGCAAATACAAAGGGAAGCTAACATGATAGATTAGTGCTCGAGAATCCCTAAGGCGTAAATATCATAAGCGAACATAGCTTTGATAATCGAAAAATCTAGGTAAATGCAGGAGATGATTAGAGACTCCCCCGGGACATTCAAGCACTTGCCTGATGATGAAAGCACTCCTCAGTTAAATTCTGTCACTAGTACTCAACTACTCGTTGCAAAAAACATCCTCGTATTGTATTATAAGATGAAATAAAATGCCACTTGTCCAGTTCTATTTCACGCTCAGAAAAAAAGAACTTATTGAAATGACCGTTGACAACATACGCAGGCGGTTGAAAGGTTTTGTTTTCACTCGACTCTGCACCGCCTACGCTTTCGCATTTCTGTACTTTCCTGATCACGTAGTGCTGCGCTGGTTTTGCTCGCACGCGAAACTTGCACAAACTGCAAGTTGCAAACAATTCAGCTTCGATGTGCTGTCGCGGGATGCCCGAACAGTCTACACCACTCGACCAAAAATTTGAGGACGCTTAAGCTTCGCCTTCAAGAGTGGAACGCGACAGCATTCCCGTCGACCCGCCAAGGGTTGTAAAACAATGGGCTACGGCGCAGCAACTACGCGCCCCGCATCGGACGCGGTGAGCGTCGAGCAACGCAGCGTTCGGCGCGACAACGAAATGTGCGCCTGAGCAAGCGACGCACGCCTGAGCCTTAGAAACAGCTCGTTTCTAAGGCAACACCGCGTTCACTAGAGGCGCTTTTGTACCACTTTGAAGCATCGAACTCGTGGCTCAGTGGTAACGTCTCTGTCTCACACTCCAGAGACCCTGGTTCGATTCCCACCCAGCCCATCTTGCAAGTTGTTTTTTATTCATGAAGTGCCTGCTGGGATTTATCGCTCACGGCCAACGCCGCCGACACCGACGACACCGGCTTTTCTGCGACACGAGCTCCTTAACGCTATCGCGTTAAAAAGCAGCTGCAGCGGCGCATCCGCCGCTCTGTCTTGGCTCGGTGCCGCCATCTGTCGGGTGCCATTTTACTCATCGACAGCAACAAAGGGTGGTGATGACGTATGCAATGTCACCACTCCCCTGGTTGGGTGGTGTGAGATTTGAATTTCGAAAAAGGTATTCGGACCCTTTAGATACAATTTTCTCATAAACTTAAGTCTCTTCTTGGCACTAAACAAGTGTTTCGAGGCTTTTGGAATGGTACCTAAACAGTCCACGTCGACTTGGTATTTGCCTTCAGTGTCCCTTTAACCCCTTAACTACCATGACGAATTGTAAAAAAAAAGAAATGTAGAAGTGAGAATTTTTCTAGACCTGCATATTTTGCTCCAATTTTTTCCGCAAAATATGATACCAGGAATGCCTATTAAAATTTTACTGGTGTTGTTGAAGTTATTTATTTGTCAAAAAAAAAAAAAACAAGAATCTGCTCATGTACGCATGTGCAAGAAGTGTGGAATGTTCATGATGAGTTAACTGGTCATCGGCACCAGAGGGCACTTATTGCAATGACGATGTAAGCATTAAGGGGTTAATGACTTGTGGGGTATGGTGTGATTGCAGAATTGAAGTCAGTCAGTAATGAAAGCATGACACTTTTTTTTATGTACCTTTTGCTTAGCGCCACTTTAGAAAAGTACAGGCTCAGTATGTGCCACCCAACCCATTGCATTTCAGTTAACAGTTTGTCACACTGCACTTTTCTGCACTGCAGAAACACTTTTCTACCATTTTTGGGAAGTGCACATAAAAATGAAACACGAGAAAGAATACAGGACGAGTGCTGGTCTAACAACTGAAAGGTTTCATTAGAAGAAAAAGATTATGTAGACTGAGTATGAAAGTCTTGTGGATGACGTGTGAAAAGTCATCACATATTCACCTGCAACAAATGAACGCAATGCTCCGTTTGATAGGGAAACTGACGGCTGACTTATACACATGTTCTTGATCTTGAGTATGTTGTATGCCTTAGAAGTTTCACGTGTGTGCTGATCATGGTGTTTCATGATGATTGAGGTATCCTTCAAAGAAGGCATCCAGCCGCAATCACGACAATGTCTGGCAAGATGCGACGACACCATTCCCCTTAAGTAATTGGCATGTTTGCGTAGCCTGATATTTACACACCGGCCAGTTTGTCCAATGTAGACGCTACCACACTCTTGTGTTTCATTTTTATGTCTGCTGCCCAAGAAGGAATAGGTTCCAACTTATCCACTTTTCAATCCTTCTGCAACACTTTACAAGCTGGAACAGCAATGCATTTCAAAATTGGTGCCAGTACCAGTACAACATTATTACCAGTACTGAACTGGTGTGGACTCATTGAGCAGGGCGAGCTGTGTTATGAGCGTGAGAACTTTGTCACCGTAGCATGCACGAACTCCGTCAACCAGGCCCTGGACTGAAATATTTGACACCACCTCAAATTAACTTTTCATTAAAGCATCTTCTCTCCCTCTTCACACATGTAAAGATTTAGCTTACAGAACAACACAAAGTAAACACATCGATTCCTTGCCCTTTCATCTGTTTTATTATCCCTTTCGGACACAAATTATTTCTGTGAGCTGAAAAAGCGCTATCCACTTTTTTCCCATTCTTAGCACCGATGAGAATAGCCAGCACCAAAACAGGCAGCAAATTTTTATGATTTTGGTGCATTTTATTCCTCTACAAGTGTGAGCTCCACACCTGAACTCCTAACATCATTTTAGCTGTGCAAGTAAAATAGACTATTTCATTTCATGTGCACAGTATAGTACTTGGAAACACTGAGCCATTTCAGCAGTTCACCTCATATAAATAGTTTGTCAGAAAAAAAAAAAAAATTTACTATATGGCCACATGCTGATGCTGCCAGGAGGAATCCAGACGTCTTTCGTAAATCTTTTTATAAAACAACAGCAAACAATAACCAGTGTTCAAGAACAGGTCTAATAAGCAGTAGTCTAAGATATATAAAAGATAAATAGAACCTTATTAATAACGAAGTCACATCTTACACAAAAGTACCTTCACTATATCCAATATTTCTTATAAGTAGTTTTATGTGCTGATATTGCTGAGAAACATGTTAAGATATACTAGCTGTTTTGCTAAGTCTATTATCGAGCTTTGATCTAATTTAAATGTGATTATTGTTTGTTGGTTTTTCTGGTTATTGAGTGTTATCATGTAAAACCGTGAAACATTTGAATGAATTTTTATCGAAGACCTGCCGCAAATGGCATGACCTCCCGAATAATTTCATAAGCATCACAGACTCATCAGGGTTTATGGACGCTATTACAAATATTTTTAGTTTTGAGTAACTAGATTGTTATTCATAGTTTCCCATGGTTTCCATTTGTACACTTCTGTTGAACGTTTGTTTATTCTGTGTGTTTCTTATTTGAGAACTTTGTGCCTTATTTGTATTAACTGATCTGCATTTATGTAACTCACCTACCCCCCCCCCCCCCCCCTCTGTGCTGCCATAAGGCCTCGAGGGTAAAATAATCAAAAATCAAAACGAATTATAGATGCAGCGTCACAGAGTGTTACAAAGTGTCATGCTCCTTGCTCTCCTATTGCCTGTCCTCAGTGTCCCGTGACATCTGCGCCCTGCCGAAGGAAGAGGGTCCATGTCGGGCAGCCATCCTGCACTGGCACTACAACATGGCGGCTGGGCGCTGCGAGCAGTTCTACTACGGTGGCTGCGAAGGCAATGCCAACCGGTTTGAGTCGCGGCGTGACTGTGAGCGTGCCTGCCTCTCCATTGGAAGTGAGCACACTGCAGATTCACATCTTCTCTATGCTAGCAAACATGAAACGCTATGTATTCAGCTGTAGTTGGACAGTCCACATTGCGTGTGCACCACTTGTACCCCGCACTGTACGTGCCTTCTTTGCTTATGCTATGTTCTGAGTTTGGTGTTCATGTGCTGGGTTGGTTGCTCATTTCATTTTCTTGCATTCCTTGTTCTCCTACTATTGAGTGGCAGTTGTGGGGATGCCAGCTTGTCTTATCTGCTCGACAGCAAAGGTGCAGCGGGAACGGGGTTGTCATAGCTAAGGCAGCTACAACAAGAGACGATGCTAGTGCTCTGCTGCCAGCGCCACCTCGCTACAAGGTAGTGGTAGGCATGCGAGGAACTTCGTTGCTCCTGTAGGGCTTCAGGACATTAATGTGAGCGCACTTTGGTTAGCTTTATAAGCCATCCTGGATAAGGTCTGTAATTTGGCTGCAAAGCACTGTACTTATTGGCATAGACAAATGCCTGTCCTGTGTGCTCCAGTTCATAGTGCTGCACACTGGCCATTCGCCACTTGCGGCTGAAAGACTATCATGGGCAAAATTTTGCCCAATCTCTCTTGGCAGTGAATTCAGACTTTTTAATTCCTTGGTTCAAGTTCTAGTCCGGCGTGACAAACAAGGCATTGATTGTCATTCAGGGAATACATACGAGCACAATTCACATGTGGCCATTCGGTTCTCTTCACAAATCACCCACTTGTAATTTTTGTTTTTTCAACTGGGTGTGGATACGGATGCTCCTGCACACATTTGTCTTTACATGTGCTAAAACCTTATGGTGAAAAACTTCACAACATCCAGAGGAGGTTGTGTACGCGTTGCATGCAGCACTACAGCAGGTATCCTTTATACATTGTTGTTCTTTCACAGAAGAGCATGATAGCTTTCTTTGTGACTATGGGCAAATTTCGTACTGCAGGTCGAAACATCTGCTTGCTGCCGCAAGAGGCCGGAAACTGCGTGGAGTTCCGCGAGCGGTGGTTCTACAATGCCGAGGAAGGTCGCTGCCACCGTTTCTACTACGGAGGCTGCGACGGAAATGAGAACAACTTTGCCTCACACCTGGAGTGTGAACAGACGTGCGGACAGCCTGCTCCAACTGAGGAAACTGAGGAAGAGTTCCGACACGGTAAGGGTGTCGTGTGGGAGCATTCAGACTGTGCAAATAAGAGGTTGAAATATAGAAAAGTATCAGGGGTTTGTAGCCAGCCTAGGCAAAGATAATGTAATGATTCAATTTCTGCACTATTAGAGAGTTTTAGCTTGTCAATATACGTAATTATCGTTGATGGAATGGCAGGTTACTGTACACATAGATGTGAACAGCTGGATTAGTGGCGCCATCTTGTGGCGCAGAGCTTAACCAGAGGCTCTTTTCTCCGTTGCCGAGGGTTGCGAGCTAGATACAGGCGACCGTGGAAGTTGCTGCGCCGAACTGGCCACAGCATCACCATTGCCCGGGGTGGCTCAATCTCAGTTTGGGACAGCAGCGCAGACGATGTGCATGTGACAACAAGCCAGGAGTGACTCCACTCACGCTGCATACACTCAACGCACTCGGCAAACACTAAAGTAGTGCAAGGGATAGGAATTCTGCATGCGCATCGCCCACGTGGTACGATGTTCAACTCGGCTAGCAAAAGATTGGGCAGATACTCAGATGCTAAGTTCACGTGAACGAAGCTCGCTTCCTTGAGTTGAACGAGTAATTTCAATTCGTGCGAGGCTAACTAGAACGAGGGAAGCAAAGTGCAACACCTCAACGCCATGGTCCACCAGGTTGTGTCTTTCCACGTGCGACAGGCAGCTTTGTAAAGCCTTAGGCCTAAGGTGTCGCTACCCTGACAACAACTGGCATCCAAAAAACAGCACCCAAAATGGAGGCAAAACATAAAGCCCCTTAAACTTCGTAAAGTAGTGACACTCTCCTCCTCCGTCTTCACTCCTCCTCGTTTCTCCTCTCTTTCACGCTCCCTCCTCATCCGTGGCGGCGCCTGCGATGCTCGAGCGCAGCAGACGACCTTTCACAGAGTGAATGCACGCATAGCAAGGCAGTGCTCTTTAGGCGTTCACGTTGGCTTTCCAGCTCCGCGTAACTTCGTGTACAGCATAGAATTTCTAGTCGGTTGGTTATACAAATTCAGTAACGGCAGCTTTTGTTTCATTTTTTGATAACTATTTCTTAAAACGTATCTGAAGGAGTGTTAACGCTGTGCGTTGACGGCTGCGAATGTATCGCTTGCCCTACAATTAGGTACACAACATTTGTCAAGGGCGTGTCACAAGATCTTGTTGCGAATGGTTGTAAATAACATATTTATGATTGAATGACAACATCTTGACTTCCAGCAAGCCCTCGGCTTAAAGAATCCACGCCGCCCTTACCATGTTAATTCGCGGCGCTTATCAGCTATCGAAGATCTGATGAAGGCTGACGAAGATCACTGCTCTGAAGGTTCGAAAGTGTATTACAAGCTACAGTGCCGCCAACGTGCGTGCTTGCCAATCTAAGCACGCTCAAAGGCTCAGAAGTGGGCGCTGGTGCTATTATGTTTCTCGTGTCTCAACGTCAACAGGAATACCGCGGCCAATCAACGAGTCGGGTCTCTGCGTACACAAGAAAATAAAATAAGTTTTTAGCATTCGTGCGCGAAACAGGAGCGCAATAACAATGCTTGACTCAATCTCAAACAAGACCACTGTGGGCTTCAGTAATTTTTTTCAGGTTAATGACTTCTCACGATTAACACTTCATCGTGTGTTGGTTCGTCTGTTTACTAAGTGACGTACTTGCTGCAAACCGAATTGCACTGAGGTGCATGCATTGAGGACGGTTGCACTCCCTCCGAAGTAACATTTGCGAGGCATTACTTTATTAGTGAAGTCATGATCGCGCAAAAAATCCCCCCACCATGACGCGGCCGAAATTGCGGCAAGTGAAATTATGTTTTATCTATATGTCAAAATGATATGAAATGGCATTCCAGTTGCAAGTTAACAGTTTATTTCAGCATAGATGCATTACATATTTGCCTTTGCAGTCGCAAGTCCGTGTGCACCATTTATTGTCTCATTGCGTAAATAAACGCACCAGCCTAAGAGTCCTACAGCAAGCGCGTCTCAATTAGGCATAGTGACTGTAGAAACTAATAGTGGAATGAACGAGCAAGCGAACGACTATACGAGCGCGCGAAGTAAACGAATGAGCAAACGACTAAACGAGCGTGCGAGCGAACGAGCAAACGACTAAGCACGAACGACGACTGAACCAGCCAGGGAACGGGAAGGCGACCGCACATTTTCTTTGCGAGTGCTCCACCGCCGCATCAAGATTCGCACGCTTTAAAGCTCACGCGAATTAGCACGTACGTCTCAATTGCCTATGATGCTGTCGCTCGGCGACAAATGCACCGCGTAACACGGTTTCAGGAGAGCACGCACGCTTTTCATCGGTGCCTCTGTATCGCAAATCCACCGGGCGACCGCCAACGAGGAACACGAACAAATGAGGCAAACAAAGCTATTTTATCTAAAGAAGGCTAGTCAGTAACCACAAAACGCAGAGAGTTGCTCTCCTGAGGCGCTTTCATGATCTAGACTGAAATTTTGTCAAAAGGGCTGCGCTGAATCTTAAAAATTTCGTAACCATGTTATCGCACGCAACCTCGCGTGCCCGCGAACTCAAGCCGGTTGGCGTACATAATGATTAAGCGCATCAAATACGACTAACAAGACCATGTAGTGCGTATATAAACAAAGCAGACGTTGCGTAAAAATCGTGTTAAAGCGTGCGTACAAATGACAACATGCACAGTGAACTGTGCAATATCTACTACGTCATTGACCGCAGCACAATGCGCAAGCCTGGCACATACTATACTCTTGAGAGACTCGCAACTTACCTCGCATAGTCGCGCGGAGGAAGTTGGTCGGAAGTTCTCTCTCCCGATTGGGTGAAGCCATGTTTTTCTTCTTAACCCGTCGCGCTTACCGGAAGGTATCGCGAACAGATTGTTGCTTTGCTAAAACTATATTGGCATCCGAACGCGCAGCAGGTCATGGTCACAGAAAATGACTTGAAGCGACGTCGCACTTGCCACAAAACATCCTTCAAGGCGTTCACAAAACCAAACAACACAGAATAGGAATGGAGAGAATGGCGCCAACAAGCGCCGCTTCTCGTGCAAAAATGGCACTGAAGCGTGACTGTAAACAAACGAAGCCGGCTCAAGGGGCCAGGTGATGCCATTAGGCCAATAGCGACGCGGCGTCGGCTTCGGCCAGAGCGCTCGTGGAGGAGGCGGCATTCTTCAAAGCGTGGCACTACTTTACGAAGTTTAAGGGGCGTTAGCAAAACAGGCAGCCGCGAGGAAACGTCAGCTCTGTTAGGTGGTCCTACCCCGCTCGGTGCACACAGCATCCGAGTTGACCGCGGCATCCACCGTCCCATACGGTGTCGGAGCGCCCGGTGCCAGGCCGCAATACCAGTCAGCCTGTAGCGGCACCTGTGGCCCGCGGCCACCCGGCTCCCAGAGCCGCGATTTCATCAGAGTCAAAGAGATAGAAGAAGCTATCTACATAAGAAATTCGGACCACCCACGGGGCTTCCGTACTCACTCGCTTCAGGCTTGCCAATGCTCCACGGGCGCTAAGCCTCGCTCTCGCAGGATGTAGAGCACGTGGCTCTTGTACCGACGAACGTCATTAAAATAATAATTTGCGAAAAGGCTTAGCATGTCGACAAGGTCGGACACACTACGGCCACCATCGCTTCGCTCAAGAAAGCATGCCACCGACTCTAGCGATCAAAATCCACGCGAGCCCTACGCTTCGGTTCAAACAAAGGTCTCGAACGAAGCAAAACTGTTAAAACTATCGTTCGATGCCCCAAGAGCCCCACGTTAGGCGCCAGATGTGGAATTCTCACCCGTGCTCTTGGGACAAAGGAACGACAACACAGTAGTGCAAACAATCAAAAGGGCATTTATTGCACCTTTCATTGATCAATTGATGCCTGCTAGCCGAGTTGCTATCCACAAAACATGCCGATTGGCGCGCGACAAATCGTGGAAGTCCGACTCACCGCGACCGGATAACGAGCGAATATGTTCGCCCCATGCTGGACACCAACGTCTGGTCGTTTGCGCGTACGGTCACGCGAACGGTTGCCCGCTAGAACGAGGCCTCGCGAGACGGTCTCGCAGAAGCATGGATCGGCGCACGCATGGAACGTCCGCGCCGCTATGCGAATCCGAGCCAAAGAGGAAGAGCCTTCTCCTTTCCGCGCCCAAGTAACCCCGCTCTTAGGTGGCGTTAGCAGAGCCACACTCGCGCCATCTCTCGCCATGCGCTTCAACCACACCGACTGCCGCGGGCACCAAGCCACGCGGCGAAACCGGATTACAGGAGACGGAAACTATGTGGGAAAACAACATATCAGGGGACGCATTAGAGTCGCGCATCGCCACACCAGAGAGGACACAGATCTATTACTGCAGTTATTAACTAATATTCTGCTTACGTGCCAGTGTAAATCGTCAGCAGTGATGCAGTTGACAACATGCAGCCCCCTTTGTTTTATACTGCACTTCATTGAGAGCATGTACACAAAATTGTGTAAGTGTTATAATTGAATAAGCAGTGGTAGAACAAAGAATGTTGCTGAAGCCAATATTACGACAGGGGGGCTTGTTTTCATCACGGCAGCAACTGCTTTGCTTAGCAGCGTTTATGTACGCATAGCTCACCCTTCCCCACCTGATATTTCTTGTTCTACCATTGCTAATCATTTTAAGCCTCCATCTTCCTGTGAATCTCTCTTGTTGGATAAAGTGTCACAAGGTGTCACTGCCAGCATTGTTACTGCCATCCATGTGCACCGTAACCCATTATTTATGTAATTAGTAATAACTGTACGGACAAACTAACACTCTCTATTGTCAAGCTGTCTCAGTTGTCAGAGTCATGCTCGGCCTACGTTATCACTGTGATTGGCCAGTCATGGATGGAGAACGATACAATGGGAACATAACTGAACAGCAGGAACCCTTACACTACTCCAGTCCCTGAGGTTACTTTCATATATTATGTCTAGCTAGAGTGATGTATTGTGGTCCTGAAAACCTCACCATAATTTTTCTTTGCGAAGAGAGTGCTTAGTTGCCGAAATAATCGCAGTTGAAGCCTGTATGGTTCTTAAGGACAACAAGTCAGCAAAGAGAATCTGTGGAGATATGTCATCCATATTTTGGCGTAGCACAGTAGTCCTCCACTGTGCCCGTGATCTTGGGAGGGCATATCCTGCCACCTGGTGAGTGACAGAGGGCTACACATATAGGGAACAACAATCCCACGAATGTACAAATTAGTGTGAAGAGGCAGCATGAGTGAGTTCTTCTGTGATCTGTTTCAAATTGGCTCAAGTGAATTTTTGTGTCTTGTTCCAATGTGGTGTAATTACCTTTTTATTATTAGTGGCAGACTATTGTTTCCCAATTGTGAAGATGAGATAAGACATTGTCAGGAGCTGCTTCTGTATGCACGCGGCACTGGCACAAATCCTGTCTTGTATTTGTTTCATTTTCTTGTGCTGTTTTTGATAAATGTGATGTTGCGGATATCTTAGTACACTTATTTATCACTTTATCTTGACCTGATCTTTTCCTTTGGGCCTCCTCTCAAAGGAACCCTGACGTAAAACTTGACCTGAGGGGTCACGAAGACAACTGAAATCCATGACTTAGTAACTGACTTCTTTCTTTTTTAGTTTTGAGCAGTGTACCCTGCGGCATGCATGTGTGCTTAAATGAAAGCACAGAGGCCCCCCTCACATAACAATAGAAGTTATGGTTTGATATGTCTTATTTTCCATAAGCCAACACATTTAACTGTCAGTGTGACCACTTCATAGCTTGTAAGCTTGAAAAATAATTTTTACACATGATGTGGTTCAGCACCAAGGACCGAATGACCGAATACAACGAGATAGCCAAGGCTTTCCACCTGGCTCGCAGAACTCTCCTGCCCTCTTGTGCAGGGCTTAGTTGAGAGCAAGCCATTTTATTCAGACAGCGGAAAACGGGCTCACTCCCCAGCTTGTTGCTGATGCACAGAATGTATCCCAAGATGCACCCTACAGACAAGTGCAGAGTCTGCTGAAGGGAGATGGCCAGCTTCGCATACATGCTGTGGAATTGCATGAAGTACCAGGAAGAAGCCAAGTCCCCAAGTCTGGGAGGATCCCACCACGACTCAAAGCAGCCGCAGGGAGCGACAATCAAAATGAACAACTCTGGGCCGTCCAGCAGGTCATCGAGGCGCTGGCCCGGCAGGGACTCAGCGAGCCAGCAACGGCGAGCGGGGACCCAGGTCGTGCGACCGGTGTCCAGAAGACGACATAGGCCCCATCCGGAGCGTGCGCGCAAGCATGCATTTTACTACAGGCTCAAATAAACGTTTTACCAATCCAATCCAATTACACATGAGTTATTGCCTAGAGTACACTGAGTTTGGCCTTGAAGACTTTGCAGTCTTAAATGTATTTCATAATCTCATAAACATTTTTTCAAGTGTCAGCCCAATTACAGACTTAGTTTGCCATAAAGTTTGTATAGAAATTTCAAATGTTATTAATAGCTTGTGCGACTTCAAAAAGTTTGCATTATTGGGATTCGACTGTATGCAGTTGTCTCACCTCAAGAACTGGCCTGCCTATTTTTTTTTTTGTATTTGCCTATATGTATAGCTCATAGCAGTAGCTTACATTACTGTACAGCACATTTTGAAACTCTTGCGCAGAGTTCTGCTCCATGCCGAGTGAGACAGGCCCCTGCACCAACATGGAGGTGCGCTGGTTCTATGACAAGCAGGATGGCGTGTGTCGCGAGTTCTACTATGGTGGCTGCCTTGGCAATCGGAACCGCTTCCGGTCCCGTAGGGACTGTGAGGACCGCTGCTTCAGTTCTCAAGGTAGGTCGTCAGTGACGAGCTCCTTGACACAAGTGGAAAAGAAGTGTCTAGAAAATCTGAATGATCGTGGAAATGCTGTTGCATTCCTTGGCAAGCCATTCATTTGGAATTCCTGCATCCTGCTTTTTCACATGTGCAACCTGCTTAATAGCTTGACAAAACACCAGGTCCAAACTGTGGACCTGAGTTGTATGCAGTAATGCAAGGTATATACTGGCTTCCTTGGCAGATCTTATTATGACCTGCTCCTACTGATTCACCGATAAGTAATCAAGTCTACTGACTTTTCGTTCCATAGTAGAGATATGCTTATGTACCAAGGTTATAATAGTGCACTAAATGTCCAGAAAGCTTCCAATGTGCGTTGTTTAAAAGAATAAACTGTGAAGTTTCATTTCATCTGCACTCACATATTTATCCAAAGGGGCATTCGTTTTTTACATGTAGAGTGTACATAAAATTACGCCATTCGCCATCAGCGATGGTTCTCCCATAGTCACTAAAAATACTCTTGGGAACCTTCGTTTATCAATTGTTTTTTGACAGGCACCTGTGCCGATGACACCAGACACACATCTAAGCAAATGAAAAGCCTGTAAAAAGTAAAAATTCCAAGTAGTAAAAATGAAGGTACTGCCGAGTAATGTGGACTTGTAGGAAATTATGTAGTTGTTAGGAACGTTTACAGGGGACATAGCAGTTGCTTGGCAGGCACGAACTAAATGGCACAATGGCCTAGGTTTAGTAAGCCAGCCTCTGACTCAAGACTCGTGTTCCATTGACAATGCATCCATCTCATTTTCCTTTTGTTATTGTTCAAGTCTGAGCATTTCTGAGCATTTAATGCACACAGGCTTTATGGATATACGCACTGGTGTTTTGACATTTGTATTCTTCCAATCCTGAGCACTTTCTTGTGGGTGTTTCTTTAGGGGCAACACAGTGAGCCTGAACAGTACCGCCCACACCCCCATACATACAACAGTTATGTACTGCCCAGCCATGTATGCAAGCACTTGCGCTTATATGGGCTGGTTATGTTTTATTGGTCGTGTTGGGAAATAAATAATAATCTTTTTTTGCTGCAGAGCATCCACGTTTGAAAGAGTATGTTTCATCATCATCATCAGCCTGGTTACGCCCTCTGCAGGGCATAGGCCTCTCCCATACTTCTTCAACTACCCCGTTAATGTACTAATTGTGGCCATGTTGTCCCTGCAAACTTCTTAATCTCATCTGCCCACCTAACTTTCTGCTGCCTCCTGCTACACTTCCCTTCCCTTGGAATCCAGCCCGTAACCCTTAATGACCATCGGTTATCTTCCCTCCTCATTACATGTCCTGCCCATGCCCCATTTCTTTTTCTTGATTTCAACTAAGATGTCATTAACTCGCATTTGTTCCCTCACCCAATCTGCTCTTTTCTTATCCCTTAACGTTACACCTATCATTCTTCTTTCCATAGCTTGTTGCGTCGTCCTCAATTTAAGTAGAACCCTTTTCGTAAGCCTCCAGGTTTCTGCCCCGTACGTGAGTACTGGTAAGACACAGCTGGTTATACACTTTTCTCTTGAGGGATAATGGCAACCTGCTGTTCATGATCTGAGAATGCCTGCCAAACGCAGAAAGAGTATGTTTAGCTGCATACCAATTGATTTCTGGTGCTCTTCTCCCTTGCTTGCTGTCCTACTACTACACGCAGACCTGTGCATGCTGCCGAGAGTGCAAGGCCCGTGCAGTGGCACATTCACTCAGTGGTTCTACGATTCCGAGACAGACCGGTGCCATGAGTTCACGTACGGTGGTTGCCAGGGCAATGCCAACCGCTTCAACGACCGTGAAGCCTGTGAGAATCAGTGCCGCAAGAGGGTGCCAGTGCCTACAGAGCAACCCACGGAGCGCCCCACGCCCCTTGGTGAGTAGCACGAGTTATGGTTGTGAGGTGTCTGAAGAGGCCAGCTCTTTTATCAGTGGCATTCCAAGGGTACAAAGTGAAAACGAAGAAGAAGGGGGATCCTATTAGACCTTTAAGCATGAATGAAAGAAGTGTGGCAATCTGTAAAAAAAAAAAAAAAAAAGATCCGTAGTTTTTTTTATTTGTGCGAATTATTCATATGAGCTCGCAAAGCCCATCTCATTGAGCTTCGTTTGTTTTATAAGGAGCAACATCAATTACAAATTCATTTAACCTTCTTATTTAATCACAATAAAGCGAAGAACTACCTGAAGCCAACAGACAATGACAACAAGTAAAGCATAGAGAGAATTGCTTGTTTAATGGAAATGGAGAAATTATAACTAAAGGAAAAACTAATGTGCATGAAAAAAACAACTGGCTGCTGGTGGGATATGATCCCACGTTCTTGAATTACCTGTGTGAGGCTCTTACCGGTTGAGCTAGTGTGACGCCGTTTTCCTGTCCACTTTCTTGGGTATTTATGTTCGCATACTAGAGTTAACCCTGGGAGAGTTAGTTAGTGCCACCACTCACGGCCATGACTGGTTGTGCTGGCTTACTCATTTGCCATTTTCCTAGCCCGAAAATGATTCCCTCAGATGCGACACCCATGCTGTTATCCCCTCATGTGCCTGCTCCCTCCTTCAAAATCTCATAAGGGTGGAGGAAGTTTCCCTGAGGAGGATATTGGTGGGGTAGCCGTCACCCCTGCTGTCACCTTTCAAGAGAAAGGGCTTCTTCATGGACGACGCCACCTGCCCGAACTATACGAGCCTGGCACAAGACACCAATGTGTACCACCTGCTGTGGACTTGCCCAGGCACACAACATATTCGAGAGCCCTTGCTCAGATGGTATGGCCTCCACATTGACCTACATGCTGACTTCAATGTGTGGAGCCAAGGTGGCTGTAATTACAGAGCCTTGCTGGACTTCCTACACAATGTGGGGTTACATTCACATTTATAAGTATTTTTAAAGCTATGCTTTAAGGCAGCCTGCCTCTAACTAAAAGGAAAAAAAAGTATTGTGTTGAGATGTCAAATCAATCAATCAGTCAATCAAAATCAATTTATGTTCACAATGCATCTCTCCTTCTCTGTTCTGTAGATGTGTGCACACTCCCGAAACAGCCTGGACCATGCTACGGCTTGCTGACGATGTGGTACTTTGACACTGCGACTCGTGAGTGCCGCAGCTTTACCTACGGAGGCTGCGAGGGCAACGACAATCGCTTTGAGTCTCGGGAGCTCTGTGAACAACGCTGTGGCCGCCATGGCGCAGGGCCGGGTGAGACATCCTTTGCTGCCTTTTCATGGACTCTTTCAGAAGCGCTGCCCCGTATTCAGAAGTGCATCTTAATTTGAAGGCCATACTTGTCTTCATCTAAATCACAGCTGTCATGAACACACTGAAAGAAATGCAATGAGTATCTAGGGCACGTTCACCCCAGGTGTCCTTTAGATCAAGTCACGCATTGGCTTCAAGAAGCATTTCTGAATATGGAGGTTAGAGCAGGGCTGCTGAAGTGTCACAAGCACACAAGCGTGACAAGTGCTTAAGCGTCACAAGCATTCAAGCGTCACCACGATGCGTCACGGCAACATCAAGAATATTATGGGCAGCTGTTATGGCATTGTTTGTGTGCCCTGTTTTAGAAATTGAGTGAAAAAAAAAGGCAAATTTTGTTGACGAATATCGCTACAATAGTTGATATTATTCAAGCATCGTCAAGCGCTCTAACCTCCTGCCGTTGCAACATACAAACAACAACAAATACTGGCATTGCAACATGGACATAAAAGCAGCAATTGAAAAGTTTAGCAATGAACTTCAGTTAATTAGCAAATGGAGTGTGCAGTGAAGGAACAAATAGTGAGGAAAGCACCCTCACATTAGTTAAACCCTTCATTGAAGAAAACATTGTTTCCATTGAAGTAAATTACCTGGTATATATATGATAGTGTCTTTATTTTTAATCAATGTTAGCAGAAGCTTGAAATATCTTGCTTGCAGCCTCTAGCACGGTTCTACTTCTTGAGCTGGATTACCTAAAAAGCCGACATTATTTGCAAAAGAAATCTAAATGCATAATTGTCAAATTAATTTTTTTCAAATTAACTTAAACTAATCATACTTTACGGCACATATCGCAATTTACGAATTGCAGCAGATGAGTTCATAAGCGATATCTATTTGGAACAAATTCTTAAGATGACGTCAACTTCGAGGTATGCATTTTCAAACTTGTGATGAAATGCATATGGCATGCTTCAATGCATAAAAGGCATTTCAATAAAAAAGTAAATGGAACAACAGGGGCATTGATGCCACAAGTTTGATAGTGCTTATCTAAACTGGTTCAAAATTTGTTCCGAGTGGATGTGCCTTGTGAAACCACTGGCTTCAATTTGTAAGCGCAATATGTGTGCTAATGTAATCAGTTAAAAAGCTTATTAGTCAGATTTTGTTAATTAGTTGCATATTTTCTTTCTTCTTACAAGTAATGTCTGCCTCTTTGAGTAATCCAGCTCAGTGAGTAGATATGATTGATATTGCCACATCCCATTTCGCCATGCCACGAAGGCCATGAATGCAACTCTGAAGTAGCACAAGGGTAGAGAAACAAAGACGAAGAGGACGTCGCCGTGACTCTTCTGATAAAGTGCGTTTATTCGTGTTGCATGCCGGCTTTCTTGTCCCTCCTACCTTGTAACAATATGCCATAGGCAGTTTTTACAAATTCTGTTAACTTTAGAAGAAGTCCTTGACAGTTGCCAGTCTGACGACTGATACATCGCAGACAGCGAAACCTCTAGTTCTATAAGTCCTTTGGAAGTACTAGAGGTCTGTTTGCTGGATCGTGGCCTCGCTCGAACACAGCCGCAGTGACGGCTCCCATGGAGGCTCCATTACGGCACCACGACATCAGCTTTCACTGCTGCAGCTGTACAAACTTCTAGCTGGCCTACAGTGTGGAGCCAGTATAAGGCGGCAAAAGAAACAAAAAATTACGAATTTCTGTTTAAAAAAAACTGCATATACTAGTACCGTATTTACTCGCATAATGGTCGCACTGGCGTAATGATCGCACCCCTGAATTTTGTCGTAAAAATTCGCTCTTTTTTATTTCCCGTGTAATGATCGCACCCCGAACTTGCCGTAGCGATATGTCGTGTGCCAAGCCTAGCTAATCATGATCGCGCTATCCGTCGAATGCTACACGAACGACTCTTCAAGACAAACCAAGCGGTCTGCACGCACCAGCCATTCTCAAGCAGATGCCCCATTTCATTCCTTTCATCACTTTCCGCACTTCCATGTCAAAAAAAAGAAAGGCTACAACCAAACTCGCCTTTATTATGTGTAGGCTTTATAATAGCTATGAACAACAACAACAAAAAAGGCGTCTTTTGATTCTTCTCGTATGCACTCGTGGGCACGCAACAAATCACGAGTGGCAACGATAGCAGCCACATTTACACTGATACGTTAGAAGTGTACCGTATGCATACACCGATGCTTGTAACACGGCTAAGATATTCGCCCACCCTTAGCGGAAATGTGCCGTATTAGGATCATTACATTTTATAGCAAACTTGTGGCTTCTACACATGTAGCATAGCGCTTACACTTCATATCAACCACGCTGTTGCACGCTGGTTTTTGCCCCACAAAACCATTATGGAACTCCCCTTAACAGCTTTGCTATAAAACACCTGGTGTGTGCACGTGTGTGTGTGGTTGTTTAGCATGCAAAGCAAGTTTAATGACATATACGCCTCTTGCTCTGACTGGTCCGTCAAGCCCGTAACTGTCCTTTGTGTCTGTAGCATAGTGCCATTGCCTGAATGTAAGGTTTGACAGTCAAAGCACACTTGTCGACACTGGGTGAGAGTTACCATTGAAAGCGGCACTTGACTGCAGTACAAATTTGTTGTAGTCACAACTACACTTGGCTCCTTGTGATGTTTGTGTGTGCAATTTTTGTTGAAGAGCTCACAACCTTTTGTCGAACCCTTTGCTCATGTTTGTCTTGGTCTTCGTAGCCGTAGAACCACCCACCCGGCATCCCACTAAGCCTAGGCACGTTGGAAAAGGTAACACACTGCCGTACTAATATGCACTTGCATGCCTTCTCACTTGCACTGCTTGTTCCTTTACTTCGTAATAATAGATGTATTAAAAGTAATAAATGTAGTACATACTAATACCTGCGTTAGTGATTAGTAATATTTAGTGTACTTAATATTTTACCAAAGTGCATTGTAATGGTAATAACGCTAACTGGGTGAACATTGTTTCTACGCTGTCTTGTAGTGACAGCCCATTGGTCACTGCAGTACTTTGCATTCCTTCATGAGCATTCCTTTTGTAATCTGGAGAGATTTCATTCGGTGGTGGGAGGTATGCCTTAGATGAGACTAGCTGTTTAAGTTATACTATAGGGATAGCGTGGTATACATCACTTTACTTCTTAAAGCCTGGAAAGAAAAAGGGAGAGAGAAACTTTTGGCTAACCCTACAATTCCTACCTCCGCAATATAAACATAGTTAGCATATAGAGAAGATTATCATGCACTAGTTAAGGTATATGATGGGTAATTCTGCTCTGTTAATGCTACCAGGCAAAGGAGGGTTTAGTTAAGCTGCCATGGATGATAACCACATTAATTCTAGTCATATCAGCGTTCATTTAATTTTCAATTCACTTTCGAGTAGACGTTCTCCCTTATGTGTCTGCCACTTTTCTGGCTTTCTTTCTCTCTTACTGGCTGATGCTGTAGCTAGATGCTGTAGTCAGATGTATTCTTTCTAAAGAGACTGGTACTCAGCATAATGGCAATAATGTTTAAAAAGTTGAAGAATAATAAAGCACGTGGTAGTGTAGCACAGACAGTGCTAAACAAGGCAGCGGCAAAAGCTGCAGAAGCTGTGACTGAACTGTGCAGGCATATGCAAGAAAACGGTCGACCCCGGCGACTGCCGTGAGGCGCATGAACGGTGGTTCTACGACGCACAGACCGGCGTCTGCCTGCAATTCGTGTACACTGGCTGTGGAGGCAATAAGAACCGGTTCAAGTCGGCCGAAATCTGCATGGAGTTCTGCTTTGGGGTTACAAGTAGGTGGAGGCGGGCCCATCAAATGTTTCTTGCATGTAGATGTGAATGCGCTGCTCTGTTGCATGCTCGTACATGCGCTAATGCGAGCCGACTGCTGTTGCAATAACTGCGATGAGCAGGAAGTCACACATTCTGCATGGAGCTAATTGAAGAGGTGTGCGAAGTTTCAGAATATTATGGATGGTAATCTTAGAGTCTTAAAAGATGCTGCATTCGTGAATGCACCAGCTTTGTGGCACAGTGCGCCTCGTGGTTGCATCGGTACCACTGATGTAGTCACATCGGCTGTACCTGCCTTGTGCAGTAGTTTGACGGAGAGAGTTTGTGGCATCTGGGACAGATGCCAATGTTATGTTTTCTTGACAGGAAAAGCTGCCGTAAAGAAAGAAACTGCCTCCAGATAGTTTTCAATCTTGGGTTCATCTCATGTGAGCCATGGTGCTGTCTTGGAGTTGTCATCGCTTTTCTGCCGCTGTCATCATTATCAGCAACACATCGGCCTCATATCATAGTCATAGTTGCCATGCTGTTGATCTCATTGCTGTCATTGTAGTCTTCATTTTGTTGCCATTGTTGTCACCTTTGGCTGTCATTGTGATGCCATCATTTCATCAGTTGTTGTGCGTTGGTGTCACCTTCGTTGTCATATCCTTTGCTGTCATGTCATTGTCATCGCATTTGTCATTATCAAGGCAGCTTTGGCTGTTTTCAGTGGCACTCAAGGCTATCTTATGAGCAGCTGTGTACAAATTTTGTGATTAGCAGACATGGTGAGGGAGGCTTGCGCATGAGCATGCTTCCCATTGGTGCTGCTTTTTACACATTATGAAATGCACTGATAGGATGGGCAATAAAAACATGCTTTGGTCACTACCCTATGAGCCAGTTTTGAACCCTCACCCCTATGAGCCAGTTTTGTTGAGTTACTTGAAAACAATTCATTACCAAATTATATCATTACACTTGAGACTAGAAAGCTGGTGCTAGTTGAAAATTCAAATTTTCTTTTGACGAGTTTATGTTATGGAAGTAGTCAGGCATTTAAATGGAAACAGAGAGTCTTTCCTTTATTTTACCTGCATGTGGACATATATTAGAGTGCAAGAAAGCCTGTCAGTATGCTACGGAATACTGGAAAGCTCTTATGGGAAAACTGGAATAATCAGCTAAAAGTTTTCTTACAATGTAAGCACTAACGGGAAGATGAACCTTTGTAACCTTTATGAAACCTTTGTAACCTTTTGAAACCTTTATGTCCTGTCCTGTAAAAACAGGATAGGACATATATAGGCTGCTGAATATTGTCACGTGGTAGCGACGGTAAAGAAAGCAGCCAAACTGGGAAAGACTAAACTAGCGTTTTATTGGGCGAACTTGTGCCCTCAAAAAGAGGCTACGCTCAAAGAATGGCGACAGCGGCGAACACAGTCGGCGATCTGCGATAATCTCATCAGCGGGTCAAGCGCGTCGGCTTTTATACAGCAGTCTTCGAATGTTCCAGACTAATCGTTGGGACCCGCATGTCTTCCACAAAGTTCTACACCATTCGCGTCACGCGATGAAATCATATAACACAAGGTTCGGCGACAACAGACAGCTGATAGAAGCGTCAATAACATTCCAGAAACTTCAGATACATGCAGGCGCGTCCCGCGCTTTGCGATAACATTTGTTAGGCGGCGAAACGTGGTCGCTCGATAAAGATAGGCAAGTGCACATGTCAATATCAATTTAAAACAGCTATATTATTCAAATGTTCTATAACCGTAAGTTGCATGGAGATGCAGCTATAAAAAAAAAAGATGATTCTAGATGTTCTTTGTAAGCTTGAATGCCTTGAATAAGGGAATACATTTTATGTAACTGTAAGAGTAACAGATTTAACTGTGGGTAGAATTCAAAGCTGTCAACAAAACTGGGCCCACATGTCGTTTTATAACAGTTGTAAGAACTCTGTGCGCTTCTGTTGGCCGTCAACTCTCACTAATCATGGCTGGCACTCGCTCACTAGAGTTTGCAAACCGGCACACGAAGCTCGCAACTCTCGACCACATTCTGGCTCACGCAGTGTTTCTTAAACAATGCTGAGCTCCTTGCCCAGCAGAACCGCACCTTCAGGCACTGCTTTGATCTCTGTGCTTGCAGAGGATACCCCCGAATACGAAGTCAGTGAACCCGACTTGGACGACGGTAAACAGATGCCACCGTCTTCTCGGAAGCCCGAGGGATCGGACGAGGAGTTGGACCCACGTGTTAAGCCACCGATGGCGGTCACGCCGTTTCCGGCACCGTTCCCGTTGACACCAGTAGCTCCACCACAGACACCAGCACCGGAGTGCCTCCCGTCAAACTGCGAGGACCTGCAGTGTCCCCTTGGGAAGAACCAGACGGTGGACCACCGTGGTTGCGTCCAATGCCGCTGCAGCAACCCTTGCGAAGTAAGCATGACCCATTGTCGGCGTCATTGTCAGCAAATATGGCCTGCAGCTTCTGGGGAGAATGGGCCGAGAATGGGGCTGCAGAGGGGAGCAGAGAGAGAGCGAAAAAGAAAAAGGGGGACCCAGGGTGGCAGTGCTAGGAAAATAGTAAAAGAAAAATGAATAAGCCATTTGGTTGCAACTTTATTATGACTGACAATTGTTAAGGGGCTACTAAAGGGAGATCTGAAGTGTAGCTAATTTAGCTAATCATACTTCTGGGCAATATCAGAAAGATAAGCCTTGGCACAAGCAGGAGTTTGGAAAGCCGGTAGAGGTGCAGAAACGAAAGACAAACGCCCGCCAAGAAATATAAGATCAAGAAGCGCAAAAATGAACAGTGAGAGTGAAATGCCTGGCAAAAGTCACCAAGGTGCGAGTAATTCGGTATCATGCATATGTAAATTACCTTACAATCGAATGCTTTTATAATGACGCACTTGGGACCTCGTAAATCCTTCGTTATACAGGTTACTTAATTGTGAAGGTCGCGCACCATATCGTACTCAATCGAGCAGGCTCAGCACATTTAATAAAGGAAGACCTTTACTTAGCATAAATTCAAGAGACACTTTGTAAAAAAATACAGTCAGTAATCTTTTTCTGCACATTTCGTGCAAAGAAATTTGCAGCCGAAGACAATTTTATGGCATTGAGCTTCGCAACATGCTGTGTGGTGAAACCTGGGAGTGCTGGAAGGTACAGCTGCAGGCCATTGAAAGCTGCTTATTACCAGTGTTGGTTTCCGTGGATACAGTTTCTATAGCTTGCTGTTGCAGAGGGTGAGCGCAAGGACTTGCTGTTATTTTTTTTTAGTTATTAATCCCCCCCCCCCTTATACAGCCCGCAGAATTATCGTCTAGGAGATCTGTTTTAGTTACTACGAGGGAATCGGTCACTGGACGCTGGATTTGGACACTGCCTGTAACGTTTTCCTTCTTTTCTTTATGGGGAAAGGGCGAAGGAGGGTTAGCACTAAAGCTACTGCAGAGACCACACCTTCGTGCGCTGTGTTTGTTTTGGTGTCAACCAGCGCTTACCACGCACACTGCAGCTTGGCGGCGGCAGTGGAGGGTAGTGGTGGCACCACTATGTGCATCAGACTTCCAAATTCTTTCCTTGTACTGGCAAGTTCCTGACTTCCCAATTCTTTCCTTGTACTGGCAAGTTCCTTGTACTGGTCCTTGCTGAAGTGCATTCACAATACAGATGAAAGATGGGAATTCGTCAGGACAAACAGAATCCTTTGCATGCGCTCGCACCTTTCTCTCCTGTGGGATTGCCCAAGAATGGGCACATACTGTGATCATTTATGCATTGCTAAAGTTATCTGTTCGGGCACATACCCAGGGGAACACGCCCAGTCACTCAAGTAGTCTACAAGGCCAGAAAGCATCGAGCAGCAAGCATGCTACTCGGTGACATGTTGTCTGCTTGGTGAGACATTGCATGCCCATAGTGGTCCAAGTTTACTCTCCTGCAGGTTTTTATTGTGTGACATCGGCCAAAGTCCATCCAAAGTGGGTGAAGTAGCTAAAGAAAGCTGTCACTATCAAACAGCAGAAAAGGCAAACAGGTATGAGCAAAAGTTAAAACTTATGTTCAGTTTTTCGAGTACGTACATAAGGCACATTGGTTCGGAAGAGCAAACTCTTTTTTCACAGGCAAAGCCATTGGAAGTTTGGCTCTGTCACTGAGTTTTCCAACGCTGAATGCTTTTGAGATTTCTGCTACGGTGGTACTCTAAGGTGGCCGTGGCTTTGAAGCATGGTTTGCACCTGTATCCATTTACAGTGCGTAACTAGACTAGAACTTCTTCTATTGATTAGATCATTCCTGTATGCTTGCCAAAATCACTACCTTGTTTGAATGTCTCAGTAAAGAGCAGTGGGTGATTCTTTGTGAAAGTGTCTGTTATGAATGGATTGACTGTAAAACCAGCTGCACTGAAGGTCCTGTCTTAAACCCTCAGCTGTGCTAAGCATTGTCAGATTGTGTTGTAAGGAACTTTTCAGAACAGGTTTCTAAGTTCCCTTTAGGTCTGCTTTAAAAATAGTCTACATTGAAGCATCATGTGACAATTATCAAAGAGCCAGGCTTTGTGTATGAGTCAAGAATGACGACCGTAACGTTAGGTGTTTGCATTTTTTTTTCAGACCTTTTCGTGCCACGAAGAAGAGCTTTGCAGGATTGAGGCATACCGAAGTGCCGATGGCAGCGCCAACTATCGTCCGGTGTGTCGCCTTGGTGAGCATTTGCCAAGCCTTTCATTGTGGTTTTGCTTTGCATGCCTGGCGCTTTGTATGTGTACTTTGAACTGCCCCATGGCAGTCCTCTGAACCAATGTGTTGCATAGCTTGGTTTTCAATTGTTTCACCTTGAGGAAACAGGAGTCATGGAACATGGCAAAATTAAAAGCAAATCACCTGACATAGGCACTCTAGGTGGCAGTGTCACTTGCCGCAGAAATCATGTGCCATAATACTGTCGTAAAGCATTCCGTAGAGGTAATGTGAAATGCTCCAGTAGCAGTGGTTCTCTGCTTCAAAAACAGGGCTTCCTGTGAAGTTTGTCGTTGCAAATTTTGACTCATAAATGTTGTTTTATATTTTAGGAAGTATATAACAGTGAGCTGTGTTTTCTTCCACAAGCGTGTAAAGGAGTTAAGTCGGCATCAGTACAACCATAATTCAGTAAACCTCAGTTTCATTGCAAAATACAGGACGACACAATGTAGAGTTTGCCAAGTGCACACGCTATTCCTGTGAAGGTACCACTGTGTGTTGACTATGCCCGTCACGACAAGGTGTGTGCATTGCCATATAATAATAAAATTTGCACGTTATGTGTTACTATTTTCATAAATTACAGCTGAATGAGACCAGCAAGACAAGTTGGAAATTCAGTCATTGAAGCGCTATGACATTGGTTGCTAAAAGTGTTCTGCTGATCCACTTTTGTGTACGGTACATTGCTGTTACGTTGAACAGTGAACAAGTTAATGCCTGGTGTCCTGTGTTTCTTCACCATTTCTTGCTGTGAATGTGACATGGCATTTTTGGGCTGTCATTTCTTTTTTTCTGTTTGCATTCAGTGCAGCTCAAGTTCTATTAACTCTAAAAAATCATCACTGGCAAGTGTAACAGTCCCCTGGTTACTTGTTTCTATAAAACAATTCTGGCTTCAATGCTCAGGAGGTGGATGCCTCATGACGTCATGATACACTGGCTCGCTCTTCCTGCAATTGCTGCAGCTGCTACACACGAGCGTAACCACAAGATATCCATGCAGCAATCTTGCTTATATTTTTTATGAGTGATGTTATCACCACCTCTTCTTACTGCTACATGAAATAAGCAAATTGGGCTGTCCCATGACATCGTGATAATGCAGATGGTGCAATTTTGAGACCAACTTTAGCGTAAAACTAAAATATGCAACATTTTTAAACCTTGATACTTGCTAAGTGTCATCATTTTACGTGTGAGAAGCGTGCTGTAGGATTTCTACAACTTCAAGAACAAACAGTATGATATTTTATACTAATGAATCACATAAAAAGAATGGTAAAACTGCGCTTTCTGCACACTAAACGAAAATTCCAAAGACCATCACAATAGCAATTCAGAAAGAATGCGGAAAGGAACAGAATTCTGCAAAGTTGTAAAAGAACGCTGGCACAATTGTTGCAGTATATTGCGTTTTTCTGCTTTAGCTCGAGACGACACTTTTGACATGTGTAAGTTCACTGCAACAAGAGTTTTTCTTATTGAACAGTGAACAAGCCTGGCCACTGCCCCGTAGCCGAAGTCGAGGCACAACCTGCAGCCGTGGTCCGAGCCGACTGCCGAGATGTTTGCCGAGTGGACGCCGACTGTCCCGATGTCCGCAAGTGCTGCTACAATGGCTGCGCTCACGTGTGTGTCCAGGCTGTCGTTACTGGTGGGGCTTAGCAATCTTTGTTTCCTTGCTTTAAGAATTTTGAATTTCTTGTATCACACTGGTTGTGTGCTACACACAAATGTTTGAAATTTTGAGTACGAATTGAATACAGTCCCTGCTAGTCAAATCATACTTGATTTGAAAATTCGCTATTCGAAGTTGTCTTATATTTTTTCTTCTAATATGCAAAGAAGAAAAGCACTTATAGAGATCTCGAAGATACTAGAACAACATTTGTGAGGACTGTTCTGAATGATTCCGGGGCAGAATAGCTGGAGTTGTTGCATAGGGGCACCAGTTTCTGAGCGACCGCACAGCACAGATAACTTGTGGTGAATAATTTATAGTCACTCAATAAGAATATGGCTCGCATTTAGGCAGCCTGTATGCGAATTTCTCCCAGCTTGTTAGTACAGGCGAACCTCAATATAAAAACACGGATATAACGAATTTTTGGATATAACAAAACGAATATAAAAAAACTTTATCGCCATTACCAGTGTTAGCAGATTGGTGCCTATAATGAATATCAGATATAACGAAGGTGTTTTTGTGTCCGATATGAGTGTTATAACGAGGTTCAACTCTATTTGGTCAGTCTCACCATGTTATGGTATGGTATTAATAACCTTATTTAGGTCCTGAGGGATCAGTCTGGGACTGATGCGGGCCGCTCCCACGTCAGTACAGAGAGGCCGAGCCCCTCTGCCATCACACGGGCCCTCTGGACAGCCCTGAGTTGGTCCGCCAGCACTTCAGTCTCACCATGTTTGCATCCCTTTAAAACAATACATAATGATGTAGTATGTAACTACTCTCCTTCAGTGAACACAACACTCCAAGTGGATCTAGCAACATGCTGTTCCCTTGTTTCATTACTGTCATTGTCACGGTACTCCATATAGTAATTTCAGCCAGTTGCTTATCATTTAAAACTTCCTCAGTTGTCCGGATGTGTAATAGTTAAGGATATTACATGCATGTGTGTGTACATGTAAGGCTGATTCCTTCTTTTGCCAAACAGACTCCACGCAAACTTCGTATTTCATGTGGCTTTGGAAATGAAAAAAAAAGTATTTGTATTTGATTTGATTTAGAAATTTCACTATTTGAACACTTCCGTTGTATACTGAATGTTGTGTAATAAGGGAGCCTAGTATAACTAGACTGTCTGGCTAAGCCACTGCCTGGTTTACGTTCTGATTTTGTGCAGAGGAGGCGTAGTGCTGAGCATCTTCTTGACAACCTCTTGAAGCGACTGGTATTGGGGAGGGGTTCGCGAGCATCCCTTCACGAGCTAGAAGAGGTAGTGCAGGGAACAAAATAACCTTTAATAAACTTACAGGTAACTCTATAGCATTAGAGCCCACAGTTAAATGTGAACCGTGCACAAGAGAACAGATAAAAAAAAACTGACATAACGACGACACATGCTCACGAGCTGCCCCTGGCCCCGGTGGGGTTCAAGGGGGCACGCACACTTCCAGCAGGGGGTCTGAAGCAGTCTTCCCGCTGAACAGTTTCGCTGCTTTCATATGAAGCCTTGATTGCCACGCTTTCTTTTAGTGTGTGTACGTACTGTCACATGAGGGGTCCTTTTCCAACAATGCAACTGCTGCATTACACATGCTCGTAGGCACAGTATCATCGTGCAGTGGCATTTATAATGTGATCGTTTCAATCAGCAGCTGACATTGAGTTGGCTATCCCGACAGTCTCTAATAAACCCAGAGCACACATCATCCACGGTGGTCCAGAATTGATGAAGTAATTGCCGCAGCGAAGGCGCCGTCTGTCACTGGTTTGCTGTGACAATGACGGACGACAGTCTAGGATCACCTAAGGTGACATGTATCTCCAGCTTTTCATTTTAATTCCAGGTAGGGGCTAAAAAAAACATGTTCTTTCAAAAGAGTAACCTTGTTCATGGGGGGGGGGAAGAGATAATTTAAAGTCTAAACTTAGCTCTTTAACCCCTAAGTCCAAGATTATATTGGCACAGTTTGGACTAAAATTGTCAAGGATGGAGTCCTGCCGATCACATGAGTTGTAGTGATCGTGACGAACAGGCATTCCTGAAACTTGTCAACTTGTATCAGGTAGTGCATTTGAGCATGGTTTGACCACTGAAGCTTTTAGTTTCGTGGTTTACATTTCTTTTATCATCATGTGTCCGGGCAACTATGCAGACTACTTCCATTAATTTAAAATCAGCTATTCCGAACCACCTTTTGATTCAGCTGTCTTCAAAAGTTTCGAAAGGCGGATATGTTGGGCATATTTTTTTCATTTCATATGTTAAATAATTTCAATCAGTCCTGCATGTTTTATAGAGTGGAATAATATAGAGCAGAAGCAAAATGCATTTAGTAGTAATTATGTTTCTCCCCATAGAAAAGCCTCTCTTTCAAAGTATAGGAAGTTAAAGTCATCATAATAAGCAAACACTTTCTTTTGCAGAAAGTACCACCTCACACGTGTCCACAACGACGCAGACTCCAATTCTAACTCCTGAGCCAACAAATGAAGGTAAAACACTTACTGATTTTTAGTACCTCTGCCTACTCCCACCAAAAAAGAAGCAACTTTGCCTTTGTAAATAAAAAAAAAAGAAAAGAGAGAAAGACTGCATAAATGGGTCTAGGATTAGTGAGCACAACATTTTTAACGATAGGGTTCATTGTGGCATGAGCTTAGATTCTGATCTAGGGTATTACGACGAACACAGATTCATGAGTCGGTTAATCCAATCCAGAATAATCAAACTTTGGTTTCTTGCAGACCTGTCACCGCCCGTGCACCGTCCGGCAGAAATGGCAGCACACGCAAAGCCTGAGGTGACAGCCAACGCCGGCTCTGACGTGACACTGTCGTGCCTCGACCGGCCGTTCCTGATAGTGTCTGTCACGTGGACCTTCCGTGATGAGTCGGTTGAGAGCAATGAGGGGCGCTTCAAGATCTTGGTTGATGGCTCGTTGCACATCTCCCAGCTGACGGGCGACGACGCAGGCCCCTACCGGTGCACTGCCGATGACGGGCGCCAGAAGGTGTCACATGTCACCAACCTTGTTGTGTTCGGTGAGTTAAGGAGAAGGTATCCATAATGCATTCTTCCTTTCTTTTCCTCGCCAGCAAACTTCAGCACACTTAACCTTGAGGCAGCAGGGCTTGTCATTAAGCTACGTCGACGCACTCCTGACATTGCAAATCTGTTTGATTGCAAATTAGTGCAGACTCTTGCATGCAGACTCATGCAATGTGGGCACCATCAGTTTACACACAGTCTACAACAAATAAAGACATGGTAACCTAAGTGCGCGGCTTTAGGGAACTTTGAGTGCTTTGTGATCATGCCAATGAACTTATCTATGAATGATAGCTTAAGGGAAAACATGTGAGGCTTTGTGTACTGCTCTCATAGTTCTGATAGTACTCGAAAGCATGTATGCTTCATGACAGTGAAGAGTGTACTGAAGCCAGTGTGCAGCTCACGTTGTCACGTTTAATTTGATACTGGCAGTGTGGCCTTCTTTGTATCCGAGCTATTCGAGGCCTCATTGCTTGTGCCATCATTAGTTCTTGTGGTGTAAGTCTCACGGCACTGTCACGACACTTACTTTTCAGAGGGTAAACAACGAGATTTGTCTCTCTAGTTGGAAACTCTGAGAATGCAATGGTTGTCTTGAGTCTTGCAAGGTGAAGTCCGCATAGTTAGGCGTAGCTGAAAGAAAATTTCGAAAAAAAAGAAGAAATGCTGAGCGGCAAAGCCAGTTCTGCATGAGGATTAATTTGATTCATCTACTGCATTGCCTATGTAGTGGTACTACATAGCGTTTGGATGCTGAGCACGTTTAAGTCATTGTTTTGATTTCAAGCTCTGGTATGCTGCACTACTACAAAGGAGGGGCATGGGCGAATGCAGAAACAGTTGGGATTTTTGTCCCAAATCCACACTCTGTTTTGTATGGTGAAAAGGACCCCAGATGGTACATCACTTAATCTAGAGACCCCCCCCCCCCTCTCTTACTGTGGCATGTCTCCCATAGCCAGAGTGTGAATTTAGGACAAAACTTCATTGGTCAGTCAGGCGTCTGTATTTGGGCATGGTCATTTGGGATGCCAGCTGCTACAAATACTACATCAAAGGAAAGTATAGTACTTTATATGACTTGGTGCTCATTATGTTACATTGCCTTCGTTTAAAGTTCACCCGACTGCATGCCCAGGTATTAACACTGAGTGCATGCAAATCTGTACATTTTGGTTGCGCATGGTTCTGTGTATGTGACTATCAGTGTTAAAGCATTACCATCTTTTTTTAGAGCACAGGATGTTGCTATTTGTAGCTTCAAATTTAGTCGACATTTCTAGTTTAATAACACTGTTTAAAGGGGCAAGAATGTTTGGTGTACGATAACTGTCAGCAAGAGGAAGTCTCAAAGTAAGGCTATCACGAGGACCTCCTATCGGTACTGCTTTAGTTTATTACATAACAAGACAGGTGAATAACTTAGCAGCAGGCGTACAAGGGATTAGAAAGGCATAATAACTGAAAATAAGCAGTATATAAACAAAACTAGTACAATTACACAGTTTCAAACATTGTAATGTACAAGATATACACAAATTGAGAGAGGAGGAACGAAACAAAAAAAGAAAGAGCTCAGTATATATATATATATATATATATATATATATACAACTACAGTACAAGAGAGCAGCAGGCAGCGTGTCTCAACCAGAGCAGCTCAAGCAAACTCGAGCTCGCACCTCCCGCAAGACTGGCACTGGGTCCGCAGCGCCAGGCATTCATATTCATTCCTCTTCACTACAATCGCCCCCAATAGGAAAAGGAGCCATCCTGGCGACTCATGGTGAACACAGAATCATGGGGTCGTAATACGGCTTCAGGCATTGTACGTGGATGGTTTCACGACCACGACAGCGTTGGTTCGTAGGTGGCGTGACAGGCCCGACAATATAGTTCACAGGTGATGTCTGCGTGACAAAACAGTAGGGTCCTTGATATTTGGACACAAACTGGGATGAGAGTACAACAGGAATGGCGGGAACCCAAAGCCACACAAGGGAGTCCAGAAGAAAATGACAATGTGGCTGATCATCGTCACGTCGAGACTTTTGTTGCCATTGGTGGACGGCTGTAAAGGAATGGGCGAGCTGACGGCATTCCTCTGCACGGCGGGCCGCTTCAGAGATGGGTGTACATTCGGATGAGTTGGGTCTGTACGGAAGAATGGTGTCGAGGGTAGCTGAAGGTTCGCGGCCATACAAGAGGAAGAATGGGGAGAAGTTTGTGGTTGCCTGTGGTGCAGTGTTGTAGGCGAACGTGATGAATGGCAAAATGAGGTCCCAATCAGTGTGATCAGAGGCGACGTATTTGGAGAGCATGTCGCCAAGGGTGCGGTTAAATCTTTCCATCAGACCATTAGTTTGAGGATGGCAGATGGTGGTGGTGCGATGAATGATGCGACATTCAGCAAGGAGCGCGTTTACGACTTCGGAGAGGAAGACACGTCCTCTATCACTCAAAAGTTTGCGAGGCGCACCGTGATGTAGAATAAAGTTTTTCGGGAGGAAGGATGCAATATCACGATCGGTGGCAGCAGACAGAGCGACTGTTTCTGCGTATCGCGTCAAATGGTCGATGGCGACGTCTATGGAGCGGTTTCTGGAAGCCGAGCTCGGGAGGGGTCCATAGAGGTCAATGCCAATGCGATCGAAGCGCCTTGCAGGACATGAGATTGGCTGGAGCGGACCAGAGATGCTGTGAGCAGGAACCTTGCAGCGTTGGCACTGAGGGCACGATCGAATGTACTTGCACACAAAGGTGTACATGCCACGCCAATAATACCTGGAGCGAAGCTGGGTGTACGTCTTAAAGACACCCGCATGTGCACACTGTAGGTCAGTATGGAAGGCAGAACATACTTCACCACGAAGATGTCGAGGTATGATCAGCAACCACTTGTGGACGTCAGAGACGTAATTCTGGCGATAGAGAAGTCCATCCCGAATTTTGAAGTGAGATGCTTGGTGGCGCAAAGCTCAAAAAGGTGAAGGAACAGTCGACGGGTTTGAAAGGAAGCGGATGAGTACTAATCCAGGCATCCTTGCGTTGCTCCGAAGCCATGTCGCAGCCTGCAGGGAATGAAAGTACTTGGTCAACGGCAGCAAGGCAGGCATCGCTTTCAGTTGACACGGGCGAACGAGAAAGCACGTCGGCATCCGTATGGCGGCCGCCAAAGCTGTAGACAACGCACACGTTGAAATCTTGCAACCGCAAAGCCCAGCGAGCTAATCGACCTGAGAGGTCCTTCAACGTGGACAGCCAACAAAGTGCATGGTGGTCTGTAATCACGTCGAAGGGGCGGCCATAGATGTAGGGCCGAAATTTACCAAGTGCCCAGATTATGGCCAAACATTCCTTCTCCGTAACGGAATAATTCTTCTCGGCTTTGGTGAGGGCGCGGCTTATGTATGAAACGACATACTCGTATCCAGATTTGCACTGCGCGAGCACAGCGCCGAGTCCAACACCGCTGGCGTCGGTGTGCACTTCGTTCGGAGCTGTCGGGTTGAATTGACGCAATATAGGCGGCGAGGTCAGTAGACGGCGCAACCCTTGGAAGGCATTGTCACAAGCGGAGGACGAGGCGCAGTCGTTCAAGTCGCTCCGTAGAAGCTGATTCAAGGGAGCAGGGATGGATTCAAAATTCCGAATGAAGCGGAAAAAGTAAGAACACAGGCCAAGGAAGCTGCGAAGTTCTCTTACGGAGGAAGGTTTGGGAAAATCAACAACTGCACGGAGCTTGGCGGCGTCAGGAAAAATTCCGTGTTTATACATGGCCAAGGATGGTGAGCTGACATGCGCCAAAGTGGCATTTCTTCAGGTTGAGCTGAAGGCCGGCGGCAGTTAGGCACTGTAACACTTCCTCCATCTACAGAGATGGGTGGGATAATCGGGCAAAAAAATAACCGCATCGTCTAAATAGCACGGGCACGTTTTCCACTTGAGACCACGCAAAAAGTTGTCCATCATACGCTCAAATGTTGCGGGGGCATGGCGAAGCCTGAAAGGCATGACACGAAATTCATATAGGCCATCTGGTGTTACAAAGACCGTTTTAGGTTGGTCTTCAGGTGCCATGGGGACTTGCCAATAGGCGCTGCGTAGGTTGATAGAGGAGAAGAACTCCGCGCCCTGGAGACAGTCAAGGGCGTCGTCAATTCTCGGAAGAGGGTAAACGTCTTTACGGGTTATTTTGTTAATTAAGACGACGATAATCGACACAGAATCGAATTGATTCATCCTTCTTCTTAACAAGAACAACGGGAGATGCCCAAGGGCTATCCGAAGGCTGAATGACGCAGCGCTTAAGCATGTCAGCTACTTGGTCGTCGATAACACGGCGCTCTGTCGCAGATACATGATATGGTCTTTGTCGCAGTGGCGCACTGGTACCTGTATTGATGCGATGACAAACAGTAGACGTGCGGCCCAAGGGAACATGCTGACAGTCGAAAGACGAACGGAACTAGTCGAGAAGGTGTAGAAGCTGGGCGCATTGAGAAGCAGTCAATGTGCCGGCGATCGAGCTATGTAAAACAGCGGGCGAAGTCGGCTCCTGCGCGGGGTTATCGTCGAACTGGTTCCATCGTCACTCATGAGGTCACTCCGGCGACCTCATGAGTGACGATGGAACCAGTTCGCATGTCAATGACGGCAGCAGGGTCGACATACTGGGCACGGCCAACGCACTCCCCACGAAGCAAAGTGAGGGGACAGGACAATCTGTTGGCGACGAGCAGTCTGCTGATGCTGGCATGAACATCCAAAAAAGCGAAAGGCAGCGGGGAACATCTGCGACGAGCGAAAATTGCAGATGGCGTAAAAAGTACGCTGGCATTAGCAACAATGTTGCATGACACTGTGGCAAGGGCAGATGAGTGTGGTGGAATTGTAACGTCTTCGGCAACAAATACCTCATCTTCAGGTTCACGAGCATCAAGGAGTGGGGCATGACACGGCGTTTGAAATTCCACTTTAGCACGAGAACAGTCGATGACGGCCTTATTAGCGGAAAGGAAGTCCCAGCCCAAAATAATATAGTGGGAACAAGAACACAGCACCACAAATTCGGTGTTGTAGAGGAGGCTGTTGGCCACAACGCGAGCAGTACACACAGCTGCAGGCATGATGCAGTCTGCGCTGGCAGTTTGAAGTGACACGTTGGACAGTGGCGTCATTACTTTTCTGAGCAAACGGCAAAGTTTGGCACGAACAACTGAAACTGCGGCACCAGTGTCAACGAGGGCGAGTGCAGCGACGCCGTCCACAAATAAGTCAATAACATTAGTTGGAGAAGGGAGAGGCCTTGGTCTGTTCGTGGGTAACGCAGTTCTTGCCTCTGGAACTGCGACAATTAGTTTTCCCATTCCGGCGAAGAAGTACGACGATGCATCGGCGAAATCAAGCGGCGTCGAGGCGATAACGAACGGCGGTGGTCCGAGTAAGAAGACATGTGGCCAGGGTTCTGAGACGCGGAGGACAGCTGGTATGGGGAAACGTATGTTGCGGCGTCAAAGCTACGATGGTAGGACGTTGCGCGGTGATGATAAAATTGTGCAACATGACGAAGTAGACCACAGGCAAAACATATTGTCCGGTTGGCAGGAGTGTGCCATTGTCCACTGCTGTGTGGGTACCGCAGCTGAACGAAGTGGGGAGCTGGATGCAGTGGCACAACTGATGGGGATGGCACAAAGGTCGGAGGTGGTGGCCGCGTGAGAGCCTCGGCATAGCTGAGAGGTGCAGTCACTTCGGGAAAAGCAACGGGAGTTGGCACCGGCGGAGTCTCGCGGGCAGAAGGGAGAGCTGCGCTCACTTGCTCGTGGCTGACCTGGCGAAGGTTGGCCGGCAAAGGCGAAGGTGGTGGTGTGGCTGAGGACAGCAGCGAAAGCTGATAAGCGACCTCAGCACGAACGAACTCTTTTATTTGGCAAAGCAGGGAGTCCATCTCGGGAGTCACGGTCATGCTCGCGAGGGTTTCGTCGGACGCAGGGGGGCGCCGCATGAGAAGGCGCTGTCTGCAGAGCTCGTCAAAACTCTGGCAAAGCTCAATGACCTGAGAGACAGTGCCTGGGTTTTTGGAGAGGAGCGTATGAAAGGAATAATCGGAAATGCCCTTCATGATGTGACGTACCTTGTCTGCCTCCGCCATCGTCGGGTTGACACGCCGGCACAGGTCGACGATGTCCTCTATGTAGCTGGTGAACGTTTCACCAGTTTGCTGGGATTGACTTCGTAGGCGTTGTTCAGCGTGAAGTTTACGCACTGTTGCGTACTCCAGGGTAACGTGTCGTACTGCTGCCGAGTTGTAGCGACGCCTGCCTATCGAAGCTCGACCGACGTTACTATTGGGTAGCGTGGCGTTGTCGGCGGGCTGCAAGCATCCGGTAGACCATGGCGACCAGGCAAGGACGAGACGATTTCTAGTGCGAAACTTGCACGGTTTATTCAAAGGTTGGTGAAAGATGAAGAGAAGAGACTGAAGTGATCTAAAGTACATTTCGGAGCCCCTTAATTAGGCTCTCTACAATCGTGGGAGGGATCTTGCTTCCGTCGACGTTACGTGACCGGCACAGAGTCAGATTGGCGGAAAGAGGGCCCCGCCTCCGAGCCTCCTGGAATTGTTGACGCTTGTCCGTCTCTTTACGCGTTGCTGGTTCGTGGAAGTTCTCCTGTAGAGTTTGACCGTTCGAGGAAAGGGTCCCTCTAATGTCGCACACACACGCACACAAAAGAGGCCTGTAAACACCACGGGGCTTCCGCCAGACCGGCAGACACTTGAAAATGGTCATGGCGAAGTAGGAAGTCACGCTTCATTTCGACGAGGCATGGTGGGTGAAGGTCGAGTGAAATTCCTTTCTGCACATGGTGCCAGATGCCGACCGTAGCAGGAGAAGTCATGCCTCATTTCGACGAGGCATGGTGAGAGAAGGTTGGGTGAAATTCCTTTCTGCACGTGGTCCCAGACGCCAACCGTAACAGCACGCCAGGGCGGCCGAAAATTTCTGTGATGCTGGGTTTGAAGCTAGTCCACGTGCGGAAATCGGCTTCGTGGTTTTTGAACCACAGCTTGGCGATGCCCGATGAATAGAAGATAGCATTGCTGAGCTTGAGGGGATCGTCCCATTTGTTGGTGTTGCTGGCGCGTTCATACGATTCCAGCCAATCTTAACGTCTTTCTCATCAGTGCCGCTGAAGATGTAAGGATCCCGCTGACGCTGGGCACCGGCACATCCGATGGCTGGATTAACCGGTGGTGATGTCGGGCTGGGGTCGTCAGGCATGATGGATGGCAGAGTTCGGGTGCATAATTCCAGGTTGGGGGAAAACTGCAGCACCTCCACCAGAATCTAAGAATACGGTACAAGAGAGCAGCAGGCACCAGAGCGGCTCAGGCAATCTCGAGCTCACGCCTCCCGGACGACTGGCGATGTGCCTGCAGCGCCGGGCATCCCTCTTCACTACAATATATATATATATATATATATACGGACATCAAAAAAGGACTCCTTAATGATATAAAATGCTTGGCTCATTGTACTTGTTTATTCTTGACTGGGGGTAAAAAGAAGAGCTACAACTGTCCTAATGTGTGAAAATAGGGGCTAACACGGGCTTGATTTTTTTTTTTAGTCACAGCCTTACAAAGTTGTCAATGTAGAGAAAGCTTGACTTCGTGTGGTTGCAACTAACTTTCCTAAAGTAATAGCAAAAGTTCAGACATGGAGGCGGCGCTTATCTTATCACTGAGAGAGAGAGAGAGCAAATGATAAATGAAAGATAGGGAAGTTAACCAGGACTGAGCCCAGTTGGCTACCCTACACTGGGGAAAGGGAAAAGGGGATGGAAAGATTAAATAACACTATGCTTATGAGTTAGACACGCAACACATGATTATAGAGTCAGTGCGATAATTTGAGGACCATGTAAAGGCGCCCTGAGTCCTTTAGTTGCTTCAAACCAATCTTCCAGCCGCACAACGGTCCTGCACATACTATGAACCACAATTTTTTTTTGCCAACCTTTTATGCTAGCTGATCTGTAAACCTCCTTGACCTGCCAGAGGAAGGTAATACAATACCCTGGACTTGAATGTACTTTAGTAGGCTACAGAGTTGTAGCCAGCTTGTCTTCTGTTGTTGTAAGCAGGTCTTGTTCTTCCTCATAGCAACAATGTAATGCTTAATAGGAGGCTTTCATCAGTTTTAATTTATGTGGAAAGCAGCTCTGCCAGTACAATATTTTCAGCATTGCTGCAGGATTTGAGTTCAAGTGGTTGAAAAGAAATTAGTGGACGTCGAGGTGTTCTTGTCTGGAGCTACCTGTAACTCTGATGCCAGTGGACAGCATTTTGAGGTGGCCTGATTGCTGCGTGCATTCTAACACTAACATTGCAAATGAAAGGGCTTAGGAAAGCGTAGATGCACAACCCGGAGCTAATCTGCAAATGAAGGTTGTTCTGCGCTATGCACTAAATGCACAAAATTTGCAAGCTGTATGCAGTACACAAAAGAGTTGTGGCTTGCATCTTTGGCCAGTCAGTTAGGTTAAGAGATTGAATATTTAGACAGGCAACTTTACTGAAAGCAACAGACGCCAACCACACTTGTTGTTTTGTTGGTTCTTATCACTTTCTTTACCCCACAACCCCCTTGCCTCATACCTTTCTATTTCGGCCTCTGTTTTATGTTGGAGTAGAACTTCAGTTATAGATCAGTAATCAAACCTCTACATAATGAAATATTAGATAAAATGAAATGTTGGATATAACAATGTTTGAAATGTTTCTCGTCAATATTGGCAGGAAGTTAATGTTGGATATAAGAAAGGTATTTTTGCATTGAACGCAACTTCATTATAATAACAAGGTTCAACTGCATAGTGCATTGACTCTTTTCTTTGTACTGTCTCGTGCATGTTGGAATGCTGCAAAGCATCTTGAAAGAATGAGTTGCCTGCTTTGATATGGTGTGCTTTGTTGTAAGTAAAACAGCACACCACTGTTAAACACTATACTAACCGTGCATGCACCTTCTCCTCTCTCCTTTTCCTTCTTGCAACCCATTTCCTGTCCCCCTCGACGCATGGTTCCCGCCGCCACAAATTCGCTGTCACTAACCCCCACCAGTGCCGGCCACGATCAAGCCCTCGAGCGCGACGGTGACCGTGACCGTGTCAAGCACGGCACGGCTGTTATGCTTGGCCGTTGGCCACCCGACTCCCATCGTACAGTGGTACCGACACGGCAAGCAGTTGCCACAGCGGAGCGCGCGCTACGCCATCCTAGCAGACTTCACGCTCGCCATCCGAAACGTCACGCTCGAAGACGAGGACATTTACATGTGCCGCGCGTACAACTACCACGGCCAGCCAGCTGTCTGGAAGGTGTCCCTCTCCGTGCTGCCATTGAGTCGGGAGCCGGCAGTGCCGGGACGCCGCCGGCGCCGCGGTCATGGCTCACGGGGTTCATCATTCCGGCGTACAGGCAGGAAAATATATCTGACCGGCAACGGTGCGTAGCAACGCACAGTGGCGCGAGAAGATGGGAGAGGTCACTCTGTACTCGGTGTGGCTGGTGCCCTGTCTTATTGCGTCGGTCATGCTTTAAGTTAGTTGTATGTGTGGACTTCAGGAAACTCTGTAGCTAGTTCCTCACTTCGGACTCTCTCTTTATCCTTGGGCCGTTGTCACGGCAAGAATGGTTTATGTGCATTCGAGCACAGATTAAGCACATTATATCTTCCAGAGTAGCATGGTCTACCTTTGCAGAGTTTACAGTGTGCTCTTGAATCACTACAGATTAAAAATATTACAGGCAACTATAGCTCCTTCAATAGCTTGTTAAAATAACGTAAAGAGTGAGGCTCTTAGAGAACTACATTTCAGGAAGCCATCTGGAATCTTGGAGCTCAAGGAATATTACAATTTGAGTAAGAAATGCTAAGGCTTAAGAAGTTATTTATTGCAATCATAAATTTAAGTGACACAGTTCAAGCCTCTGGCACGAGGTGCATCACAGGAGAATTCTAGTTGGCCTGACATCAGCTTTATGTATCACAATGTCTGTACATATGTATGCACATGCTTTTCATAACATAGAAACATAGCCATACAGGATCTGTTTTCCTTTTCATCTTTTTGCCCAGTTTTTGTGCCCAGTCAAAGGCTTGATGCATTAGCTGCCTGTACAACCTTAGAAGCTATAAACTGCCACATTCACAATAAACATCCACCTTGATTAAATTAATTTTCTTCACTTCAAAGACGGCACAGACGGCAGCGACCTTTCTGGTCGGTAGCCAGAAGGATCATAAAAGCAGGACCGCATTGAAATCAGTTATTTGACTCATTCTGCATTCTGAAAAGGCAGCGTCAGTATTTTGCTGCAAGATGATTTGCATTACAACGCTGGCAAGAAGATACATCATGCATTTTAGGTCTTTCCACAATAGCATTCATGCATGAATGGATTGTCAAGACGTAGGTAGGCTGGGCACAGATCACCCCAAACTACTGAGGTTTAGCTCGTCGCTGCAAGTGCATCAGCTGCAGTTTGTTGCAGTTTCCAGCGCACCTTCCCAGCAGAACCAAAACGCACAAAACAGAATAAAAGACTTGTGAAAGCCAAGTGTACATATGTCACTTCCAATAGGCCAGTGATTTACGTTTTGAAGAGCATCTGTCACTTGGTGCTTGTACGTCTGGGAAGGTACGTGTTTGGCTTAACTTGGCTTAACTGCTTGAAAAGAGACTGGAATATAAACAGCAATATGAACAGTAGTAAAATGACTGTGCAGTAGTCTTGCTTAAGCTTGCTTCTGAGGCATGTCAGACGCTTATAGAGGATGCGTGCCTGACGCTTTTTGCAAGTTCACACACATCATAGTGAAAGGTGGGTGCTTTACACAGATCTGTGCTACATATTTAAGTGCTAAAAGCTAAAATGCACTGCTTTTGCGACAATATTATACACAACGAAGTGGTGGGAATAGATTAATGTGGAGACGTTAGAGCTAGTCAATTAGTGTACATTATGTTCTGAATATGGAACAGATTGCAACGCCAAAAGCAAGCACACTTTTATGCCACGAAAGACAATGGCTCTGTAGAATGTGATTTTATGACAGTACTAGACAGACAATGTTGCAGTTTTGCAAACCTTTCTATCTGTTGATGTCAGTTAAGTTTCTTCTTGCAGGACATCCAGGCAGACTACTCTTCAAAGTGTCTTTGTTGCCGTCCGACGACACTTTGCACTCGGGGAGGTGAACTTTAGAATACATGGGTTTATCAAAAAAAGTAGGATACATTGACTCGCGGGGGCCGATGATCAGCTTGCTAGCTTCATCCTTCTTATGTCTACACACTCTTTTAAATACCAGTGCGAATTGTAATGGTACTCTTATTTTACCCCTCCTCACTAAAATTCTACCAATCAGTTCTCGTACATGACGTCTTTTCCAAGTAAGTGGGGCCACCAACAATCCACATTGTGACCGCCTTCTTCTCTAGCCCAGTTTCTGGAACACACAGTCCAACACTTAAATAAATGACACATGGCCGTCTTGCTCAAAGTTCCCATACCTCGGTGAGCTGGCCCGGTGTAATGGCATGCCCCACGAACACATGAATAGCCCTGCAAACACATAAATTGCCCCGCAAACATCTTTATCGCTCCGCAAAGATATAAATCGCCCCATAAACACGTAAATCACCCCGTGAGCTACTAAACCCGGATATTCTGCAGAATCTAAGATGCGATGTTGCCGACAGGCCTCCCATTGCATAAATATGCTCGACAGCATAAACTGTGTGTCTCCCACACTACAACGGGAATGCCGCCACCTGCGGCAGTGCCTGTGTTTCTGTTAGCCAACAAGAACAGCCCTATGTGCTGCTGAGTGACATGCGCGCGGTGAAGCGGCTGCTTGGTCTCCCTGAGTGCAAAGAGTCGCCGGACAATGACGAAAACACTTGAAAGAATCGTCGGCCTGGAAGTCCTGGGAGAAAAAAATCAACTATGTGTTTCATAATATATAATGGGATGCAAAGTTAGCTAACACTGATTTGTAGTCCAATAGCTACGTAGCGGTTCATGACTGCAGATTAAAAAAAAGGAGGGGGGGAAATTGGAATTCCGCCTCATTTGGTTTCTGCATGCAGTCAACCCCTGATAGCTTGACCTTAATGGGACAGCAATATTGGTTTGCATTATCTGAAGGTACAAATTAAAGGAAGTCTCAAATAAGCTCCTATAAAAGTATGGCTACCTCGTGGGATGTTGTTGCCGCGTCCAAATTAAAAAGCAGTTGGAAAAAAGAAACATTAAACCTGTTTACATGGACTTTACCGTGCGCTCAGACCATGAATGAGAGGATGGTACACATGCATATATACTTAGTTGCTTGCGTGTGAAAACTACACGTAGCACTACAGGCCGTCTAAGCTCGTTATAACATTACTGCATTTAGCATGAAAGTAGCCTCATTATATTCTATATATATTACAATCATATATTATTTACATGTTGATATTGATGAGAGACGTTTCTTCTTGACTCCATTATATCCAATAATATGTCATATCTGGGTTCGTTATGTCGAGGCTCAACTATCTAAATGCATCAAACCTGCACAAGCTTCACAGTGCCCATAGATGTTCAGTGTGTGCAGAAATGTATGGTACACATAGAGGCAATCGAGAACATGAGACACATCCTTGGTCGGTCATCTGTGTTCACTGTATAGCACATCCAAACATGTCAAACCAACTAGACTAGCCTTGTGACACATCCTCCAGGTTAGCTCGCATTGACACAGCGAAGGTCGACTACATTTAGATGATGCTGTGCTTGTGAGGGGTGCCTTTTGTTACTGTGGAAAAGGAAAGCAGCTGCTCTTAAAACACTTGCTACTGGCACTCCTTTTATATGACTGCACTTGGCTTTCATGCATGCTCGTATGACTTAAGTATTGAACCTTCTTTATTTCGTGTATAGAGGCTCATCTGCGAAGTAAAGTGTGAGGAAGTGTGGTGCTTAAAGGGACACTAAAGGAAAATGTTAAGTCGAGCTGCATCGATAGATTGTTCGTCTAGAGGTCTGTTGTCGTTTACCCTGTGTGCCTGTGTGCCAGCATATCATTTTTGCCGCATAGAAAATTGCCGCCGAAGGTCCCACTGCTGCTCCTAAATTTGAACTGCCTGTGCCGAAATAGATGAGTTGACATAATCTCCATGTGACCTCCCTCTATGCTCCTCTCTATGAATCAGCCAGTGCCCGTGTCACAGGCGAGGTGCCACAGCCCACAACAGATGACACCACTCCGATCTTCCATTTCCGTCATTTTCTTACTTACAAAAGCTTTGTTCTCAATACGAACAATACATTCATTATTACAGAAGCCTAATCTTTCAATCTAGACCAACTTAACATTTTCCTTTAATGTCCCTTTTTGTGTTGAGAAATAGACAGAAAGACAGGGAAGTTAGTTATGTGTTGAGAAAGACAAGAATAAACTAGGTGTCACAAGTACGAAACTCTGACTGGGAGTGCTCCCAAAGCACAATGTTTATAAATTATTAAAATAAGTAAAAGAAACTAGTTAATTATAGATAATATTGGGCAACTTTGTGAGTTTTTCCTGACTGTTCCTGTTTCCACTGACTCATGGTGAAAAGGACATAGACTTGCTATTAAGGCAGCAAGGGCAAGACTATAGGCATTTTTTGTGTGTCGCCTCAGCAGCCCGTTCTCCAGTCTGTGATTTGAGCGAGGGGATTTCTCTGTTGGTGAGGCTCGATGCAAGTTGAGCCATGACTGGCTGAAACATTAATTTCTTCTTGCAAGCAGCTTCCATTGCGGGACGCAAGCAAGCTGCATGGCCTTGGAAAGAAATAACACTGGGTGTATGTGCATGCATGCATGCGTGTGGGGCAAGCATTTCCTGTTCATAATAAATGTCTCCGTTGGGACGTACTTAGTGATCGCTTCAGTAAATGCGTAAGTGTTCCTGCTTTAAGCGCAGTATGACAGCGGTTGAGCGCAAGCACTCGATAAACTCTCTGCATCTCATTGCAGAGGTCGTGACAGTCGACGTGGTGATAGCTACCAGCGAGAACCGTGTGGGGGCACCTCTGCAGCTTGACTGCTACGTGACCGGCTCTCCCGAGCCACGTGTCTCCTGGCTGCACGACGGCAAGCAGGTCGAAACAGACAGCCATCACGTTCTCATGGAGAACCACACGCTGTTGATCCCATCGGCGGCGATGTCAGACGGGGGTGAATACTCCTGTCAGGCGGACAATGGCCACAGCAATGAATCCGTCTCGGTTCACATCATCATGGACGGTAAGTGGCGTCCATTGACCTTTGTGGGGTGTTGGTAATTTTTGTCGCATCCGAGTGGATGCTGACTTCCCCTCTTTCTGTAACATTCCTCCACGCTATGGGATTTTGATAGGATTTGTCTCTGAGCAGTACTGTTCTAAAGAACAAGATTGGGCAGTTGGTGCACGTTCATAATTGTGTGCGGTACAGAACAATGTATAATACTAGTAAAGCAACTATTTCCTTTAACTGTATTATTTTTTTTTCTTTGCCTATGTTCGCTTGCTCGCGTTAATTGCTTTGACTGTTTGCTTTTGTTCGCCTTGTCTTCTGCTAATTTATTGTTCTCTGCTCTTTCCCACTCTTGATATAGCACTATAATACGGCTGTACTATGTATAAATGATTGAATGAATTGACGACTGAGGGTTCAAAGAGGAACAACACAAATCAACACTTGTTTTGCTTCAACCTTTGTTCCTATTGCATTTCTCCGTGCAGAACGATAGAGCAGCTTTGAGACAAGTGAGCAAAGGAGATGAAAAAGCACTTGCTTTGGCATTATATTATGCCATGGCTCTTAGGAAATCCTATTTATCACAAGTGCACTTTTTGAGATTTTGCAGTTAGGTAATTAAAAGCGATGCATTTTTTATATGTTGTCTAGAGAGTGCGAACAGTCCACTTGAGTAAATGAAGTGTAAAGCATGCCTCAAAAGGCTTTCCGCATGGAGTATCTCTGCACAATATTTTTTAAGTAAGAAAGGAAGCATTCATAAAACTTTAATCATAGCTTTCAGTGTCTAAAAATACTTTGTTACATTTACGGGCCTTTGCCGCAACTTGCAAGCATGATAACATCATGAGCTGAAAAACTCGTCAAAGGGTAACATTCTGACAGTTGCTTTTGGTGCAAAATTATCAGCAGAAGCAAGTGCCCAGTGCCCTCAATGAATGCCAAATTTTTTGCAGATATCTATGTTCCGGAGTCGTGCACTGACAACCCCCGATTTGCCAACTGCAACCTCATTGTGCGTGCTCGTTACTGCACAAACAAGCACTACTCAAGGTTCTGTTGCCGTTCATGCATGCTTGCTGGCCAAATTCATGCTGATGGCAATGGGTATACCAACGGCAATGGTAATGGCAATGGATACGGCAATGGTTATGGAAACGGCTTTAGCAATGGTAATGGCTTCGGCAATGGCTACATCAACGGATACAGCAACGGAAATGGTCATACCAATGGGTACAGGAATTTCACTGGAACCGGGAACGGAAATGGCAAGGCTAATGAACTTGCCTAAGCAAATGTTGTCGATTCTGCAACTCAGGGTTGTTATATTGCTCGCCCAGTCTTTTCGTATTCGATTTTCAGTGGTCTAAACTCTCTTCTGAGTTTGCAATGACTGTTTCTTTCTTTACACATATCCTGGTGATTGTGGCACTTAGTGCATGCGCCTTATGACAGAAGTGGGTGTTTTTATGCAATTGCATCATCTTGTTGTTAACAAGATTTTTCCTTCTGGACTTAATTGAGAGCATAGTGTCAACACATTTGCCAGGACTGAATGCAAACATCTTTGGTTGAGACTTGTCAAAGTGCCATCCGAAAGAAATGCAAAATTCTCAGCCTTAGGAACAGCACCAGGTTGATAATCAAAACTGATTGCGCAAGATGCAACATCCTCAGCCTCAGGAACAAGATCACATCGATCTAATGAACACTTATTTCTTAAGATCACTTGCAATCTTTGCACTGATGTCTTAACAATTTATATTTCATTGTCTCGTGTAATTAATTATTCCCTAAGTGTGACATAGTTCTACAGGCTGTTGTGTTCATTTGTACTACTTTGAGAAATGCATTGGCCTGGCGATAAGCTGATGTCAGCTTAGTACGATGGCATTTGCATAGTGCGATCCTTTTCTCGATTACATGGTCTCTGACCTTGTTTTCACCATTTTCTTACATGTATTGCTTTAACACTGCATTACCTTGCAGAAGTCATATGGCTTTGTGTGCAATACGTCAAGCCTCAGAAACAAAAAACAAAAACAAAAGGCATTGCCATGCAATAATTAGTTAAATCAAAGAGTGGCATATCATTACTTGCGGCATATGCACTTTCAAGAAAAGAGTTGCTGCTGAAGCATCAATGAAGAACTGAGGGCATGCAAGAAATGAATGCTACTTATTTTTTTCTCCTTTGTTTATCATATACATACATGAATTGTGCTTAATATGCAAATTCCTTTGGTGACAAGAGCTGTTACTTAATTCGAGCTTGTGGCCTACTTGTCATTATAAACGTGCCTATACAGCCATTTGTGCCATTTCTAAAGAGTACTTGTTACTTGTGACAAAGTTCCTACACAAAGCGTTGTGCTTTGATGTTGCCAAACAGCTTTCATTATGTAATGGGCAGGAATGGGGCTTTATGAAGGCTGTTTACAAAAGTCTGCTGATGAGACTTGCGTTTTAAGCATAGCAATCATTTCTTGACTCGTGCAGCAAGAACTTCAGCAGATACCGATGGCCACCTTATTTGTGGTCAGTGCTGTATTACGCCTACAAGTTACGCTCCCCACATGGTGTGTTGCACTTGCTGTGCTCGTTTCGAAAAACACTGGTTTTTAAGCCCAGTGGCCACGGACAACATGCATGTGCTGGCAATGTTACTCACATACTGCCAAACCTTGATTGCGTGTCTCATTTTTTGCCCATGGTTTTGTCGGGGTGAGTTCCGCTGGGCGATCTGGAAGAGTTGCGTGAATCCGTAGAGTGAGAGTGCGAGCATGCATCTCGACATGCCAGACACTCAACATGCCAGAAATGCTCCACACCAGATCAAAGCGTAGGTCATTGGTTACATTGCAACAACTTATGGTGATGGAACCCCTGTGACCGTGCTGTGTTATAATTTGACTATACTGCTGTCACCTGCTTTATTGAAAGGCTCGTTCAATAATCTTCGACATAGCTTGAGCCTCGAAAGCAGCAAGTGCAGCTGCAGTATGAAAAACTAGTATATCTTGCAGAACTGCTTACATATAGTAGTAAAATGGAGCAAACTGAGCCTCCCAGCTGGTGGAAGTAACGTGGCATTCCTTTGATGTTTCGGCCAAGTCTGTGCATCAATGATAAAGGAAAGAAGCGATCGGTTGTGGAAGAGTAATTCGATTAGAGAATAACAGCGGTGAACGTGAACTCATTTTAAGTACACTCATGAATAAAGCAAATCTTGTGTCATAGAATGCAAAGAATCTGCCCCTTCCGGATTGACCTGTGGAATGCGCCATCACTTTTGCAATACTATATACCCAACACTGCCATTGTGTCGTATTACAAGATGCTCTAGTCTGTCACCACCACCTCTCCAATGCATTCCACGAGAGATGAGCATGGAACAGCATTTGTGTGTGTGTTTTTTTTTGTATGTGTCTGTGTTGTTGTCCTTCCAGTAGTGTCCCTTGCGCAGTGACATTGTTTTGCGCTTTGTTCATTCTCTGGGAGCAATTTTTCAAGTAGCCTGCAAAACAGGACTTTGTGCTTTTTATACTGGTTTACTTCATTTTAAGAACTTTAATCTCACCTTCAGTTTTTTACTTCACCCTTTGCTCGTCGTAATGCTGCCCGAACTTGTGTGTAGATGCAATCGTAAGTTGTGTGCAATTTCGCCCCATGATCATGAGCTCAAAGTTCGAATTTGCCAATCCTCTTTCTCATCATTTGCTGTGACTGTACTCTGGTCAGAGATAAGTGCTCGTGTTATATGGTCTTGTAGTAATTATGTGAGTGGTGCAGTCACATGCACGCGACACACTTTGCAATGCAATCACTAAATTGTGCGTGGAGAAGACCATGAGCTTGCTTGCATGCAAAGATTGCTTAATGCATTCTTCCTAAGAACAGCCGGGTCATTGTCATACAGTTTTTTTTGTCTGTTGCCAAATTCTGAACAATCCAGTGCAGAAGGTAATCTCCACTTGTAAGGCTTCTATGCTGTTATTCGATGCTGCGCCTAATTTCACGACAACGCCATTAATCTACCACAAGACCACGAAACTCAATTGGGGTGTTGCAGTAGTGTTTTAGCAAAGCACACTTGTGCAACAATGTCCAGAAAACGGAGCATGTACTTTTGTACCCAGCGCACAGTGTCTGCGCACGGCTTCTGTTCCAACCATTTGCAGCATTTACTCTTTTAGGTTAACTTTCCTTTTTAACTATTTCTCTTAAAACAAGAGAGAGATTCACAGCCTATTTGTCTATATTGAAAGATACTTTTGAAAACTGCGCTTTCTCGCTGGAGAAATATTTTTATTAGCAGTGGAAATGATGGCCAGTGTTTCTTTTTATCGAATATTGCACTCAAACCATGGTGGCAATGAGATTCTTTTGGTGCCAATTGCTTCATGGTATTTTTGCATGTTTAGTTGGGTTATTTTTTACCACAATATGACCTGAAAGTTCTGAGGCTACCTTTTGTTTTTTTCCTGGGTGTCTTCATGTACACTGCTTTATTTTTGCCTTGGCTTTGACCAGGCAATGCCAGAACATATGATATCGCAGGAAGCTTTGAGGGAACATCAAAGTAGCATTACTGTGTGCCTCACTTTCACATCATTTCTGGTTGCCAAAGCTGCCCTAATTGTAAGACTGGCCCAGTATATATTTGCAGTTCCAGAAGTAGAATGTATGAGTCAAGTTTGGCTTTCTTTTTTCAGAAGCCACTGCACTGTTTATGGGAGCCTGATGTAAGCAAATCTCATTGCAGGTGTCTGCACAGGCACAAACATTACAATGCAGTGATGTAACGCAACAGTGAAAGGAATTCAGATCGTAAGATCTAAATGATTTCAAGCAAGGCTATGTGCCATTTCATCTCTGGCACACAGCATGCTTCAGGCCATATGGAAAGACACAATATCATTGTTTTATATATTCTGCCTTACTGTACAGTATTATTTCTTTCTCGGCAGTCTTTTCGCCAAACAAGCTGCAGTGTTGCACTCTGTTGCTTCATTGAACGTCTTGCACTGTTTTGACAGTATTGTTTCCATAAATCATATTTAAATGTACTTGGGCATTGGTGCTTTTATGCACAAATGTCTTTCTCTTTTTGTGTGGGACAAGTGCTTTCGTATGGTGTATGTAATCGTCTCGTTTTGTACATATAAAAATGAATTGGCAGTATATTCTGGCCTGCTGTGTTCTTTGTGCGGAAGGTGTCCAGCGTAGTTTAGCCAGGAGCTTTATTTCCTGACGCACTTGTGCGCTTTGCTGCATGTCACCTCAGCTCATTGCTTCACAAGTCCTTAGATATATTTCATTTCAAGGAGTCAGCTGATTGCGAGTTTGTATCCCGGCAACGGTGGCCGCACTTAGATGGGGGTGAAATGCGAAAACACCTGTGTGCTTAGATTTAGTTACATGTTGAAGAACCCCATGGTGGTGCGAATTTGCGGAGTACCCCACTATGGCATGCCTCATAATCGGATCGTGGTCTTGGCATGTAAAACCCCATAATTTAACTGCGAGATCGAAGCGATTATACAAAGTGCCCCGACTATCATCCGCCAAGATTTAAAAATATGCAAAGGCCATGTAGCTGGACTGAAGCAAGGTAATGTTGTTTAGCGTCGCTTGGAGATACTCGTATTATTTCTTGCATTCTGCCTAATTACATCATTAGTCATAATAAATTAATCAACTTAAATATTATAATCAGATGAAAAGTGTCAATGAAGAAATTGTAGAGCAGCATGGAAAACTCCCAATACAATTTTCTATTGCTATACGCGCTACAGAAAAAGGTTTTTCCAAGCATGGAAGGATCCCGTGAATACACGCAAAGTGCCTCGAGCGGGCAGTCGAGCGGTCATTTTGCGTGTGTTCGCGGGCTTCTTTCACACTCCTAAATTTAGCCTCCGAGATTTAGCAGCTGCCGCCAAGACTCTGCTGCCGCTGGCTTGTGGGGCGTCTCCATTTATTTTAGCCAGCATTTGGCATGCTGTATGGGAATAGACAAGAATAGCCAGAGCCAGTACAAGCGAGTACTGTAGTTCAATAAAGGCAAGTGCAACGGGAAGTATTTGCACACACACAAAAGACTCTTTTTCTCTCTGTAATGACCACACCCTCGATTTTTACCCCAAATCTCGCAAAAAACGTGTGGCCATTACATACGAGTATATACGCACTAGCAAAGTGTGCTGATTGTACAGATAAAAAAAAAAACACGGTAGTATAACGTTTTCAACTCTGCCACTCGTCTATAGAAGACAATTTCGCAGACTGTGCTATAATACCATGCACTTAAAGTGGATAAAACTGATTTATTACAGACTGCACTGAAATATGCCTCTATTTTGTGGATAAAGGCCCAACCACATGCTCGCGATTTCGAGCGAAGGTGACAAGTGACCGTCGCGAAGGACCCTGATGTCCGCGCGGCGACAGCTTGATTGCGCAACAGCATGGCAGCAACCAGTCCGCCCGCTTCGATCTAAATTCGTTTTTGCATTGTGCTTTCTGCCATGACAGAAAAAAAAAGTTAAATCAGCCACTGCTCTGTCTCATGTCTTCCTTAAAAAAGATTTTTGTCGGTGTTGTCATTATCATTGAGAGGAGATGTTTGTTTTTACGCTGTTAGGCTGATGCCACCGAGGGTAGCGAAAGTGTTTTAAATTTTCCTCATCAGATGGTGCCACGGCATTTCACGCTGTGAGACATGGAACTGATTTTTACAGCGCAGCTGCACCCCTTCCTGCGGCGAGCGTCGGCGTTCCCCGTATCAGCGAATGAGCATAGTGAAAGATGAAACCGAACGAGGAGCGGAGCGGGAGATGAAAGACGGCGATAGCCAAGAGAGCGCGAGGTGGAAAGCGGATGAGGAGGGTGTGGCGAAAGCGTGAGAAGGAAAGCGTAGTACCGCGCAAGACGGGCTTTGCGGCTACGATGGCTGCAAGATGGTGCCAGAGTAGCGCGCGTCGTCTGTATGGAAACAAAGCATTGCATGAGCGGAAGTCCGTCTGCGGCGGCTGTCGGGAACGGCGACCAGGAGTCAACCGCGCGCTGCCTCTCGTTATCTCCTGATTAGTGAGGCTGTCGCACCACACTTCGCTCCTTTTGCAACGCGCTGCAAGAGGCAGATTGTCCAGTCAATATTATATCGCCAAACTCGAAATAAATATATATCGCGAAAAGAAAACACGTATAGCTGCGCTCAAATTTCGCATTAGGGAGTATCGTAATAGTTGGTCAATTTTTCGCTGGTAATGACAGCCTGATAAAGGTAGCAGTAATACAGTTTTGTTAAGCATTAGTTTGGTCTCGCGGTACGTTTGCCATTTCTTTATGGACGCACCATTGCATATATACAGACAGCAATGTAAATTTGTCGCCACATTTATTTCCGCGATGTCGCGCGCATGTGCCATATGCTTGCTCCACGACGCGACAGAGCCCTGTAGGGTCTGCCATGTCGCTTGAATATCGTGTGGATGTGGTCTCAGCTTAAGACTGTCGCAAAACCTTTGTAAACATTATAACAATTGAATTCGTATATCACGTATGTCCGCTTCAAATGCTCTACTATATGTTCACACTGGGCCATTTGGCATCTACAGCGTCTGGAAATTTCCTGCCGCCGAAATGCTGCATCGTTCACATAACTTTCCAACCGCGCCGCCGGAGCTTTGACCGGAGTGCGATATTTTACTGCTATCGCCATCTGCCAAGTATATGCGCTAAATTACATGTGCGCGCAGGGTATCCCAGGTGCAAAAGGATAAAAAGTTGGGTGAGTTGGTACGAGAACATGATCTCGAATTGTAGCGCGAAGTGACATAGACAGAGACTAAAAGCAGGCTACCGCTCGTCCTGTCTGCTTCTTGTCTCTGTCCATGTTACTTCGCGTTACAATTCAAAACGATATCCCAGATGCCCTCGCATGCCTCGTGCTTTCTTCGCTTGCGTCGAGTTTGCATGCTTTTTTTGATATAGAGCGCAACTCTCAAAGGCCAACTGCGACGAAATTTCACTTGGGCTAAATTGATAAATGCCGAGCGTATACTCTCAAAATAATCTGGCAGGCACGCACGCAGGATTTTCTTTCGTGGGGGGGGGGGGGGGGGGGGCAAACCTAGGTAACTTTTCTATGCAAATGAGGGGGAGGGTACTTTTACAAGTACAAATGTGAATAATGCCCACCATTTGCCATAAAGATGCGTAAAGCCGCAAAAGATAATTCAAAAAGCGTGTATCTCACAGGTACGCCTGTGAGATACACCTCTTCCTTACTTGGGAAACAAAGAACCGCACCAAACGGACTAGCGCATGAAAGATGCGCAGGAAGAACCTCACCAAGAACAAGTTAACAAGCGAAGGTGCAAAATAAAGATTTCTGGTAAGGTTTTTTGAATTACCTCTGGAAGAATTATAGAGAAATGTATATTTGCGGAACAATCACAGTTCTTTTAGATCCCTCGTTTTCTGCTCTACCAAGTAGCAAAACCGACTCGTGTTGTTATTTGGGAAGTTGCGTAACGATGCGTGGTCACCAGTCCCATACAACCGCGTAGAGTGCAGGACGCTGCGGTTCTAGACGTAGTGCGTCTAACACCCCCCCCCCCCCCCCCCCTTTAGCACAGCAGGGAAGTGGATACGTCAGGCGGCTCAATTGATAACTGTAGAAGCGTCATTCAAACCACACGGAATTATCCTCCACTTCCTGCGGCGCTTTCTCTACTTCCTTCTTAAATAAAAAAGATGGTGATTCATAAATATTTTCATTAACGATTTTGGCGTTTCCTCCCTGTTTGGCTGTTGCCTTGGCTTTCTCCTTTAGTGGATCGCTTAATTTCTCATCTCCTTGCGACTCTTGTTTCCAGTTGCCAATTTTGCACGAGGAATGCTGTACAATAAGGGAAAACCAGACGAGGTAACGGGTGACAATCATATCCCGGGTACATGGTTCCGACGATCTGCCAGCATCGCGGCGAACTGTCACTCGAGGAAATGAAGCAAAAGTGAAAGTTAAACGCAACTGGCGTTTTCTCCGGCGACAACTCGTTCCACGAGCGTACAGACCAGCCGACTAAGGAACGAATCTCTTTCCTGGCCCCTGGATCAGTCTAAACAATGAAGGTTGAACTAACGAAGCAACAGGGATGCGCGTTATCGTTAAATAGATGGTGACATAATAATTCTGTTGGGCATTATAAATAAGCTAAAATATTATAATTAGAAGAAACTACTCCCTGCCTGCTGCAATAGATGGTGACAACTGAATTCATCTTGAGTTAATCGCGCAGGCACTGAATCGATGAGAAAACTGGCCTCCACACCCCAGGAGATGCCGATAACTACCGCCATACAAAAGGAGTGAAAAAATTGACAAACATTCCACTCTGTGAAGATGGAGTGGCAGCGAAAGCTGACGACAGTCAAAGCCCTCAAACGAAAAGCAATGTGTTTCACCTCCACTGCGGGTCGGCCTGAAGATAGTGCAACACTGGCCGACCCTCTGCGGAGGTGAAGCAGGCGTTAAGCACCCTGCATACATGGTCGGTTCCCGAAAGTAGTGCAATATCGGGCCGACCCGCGGCAAAGGGGAAACAGGCGTTAAGCAAACCTCCCCCCCCCCCCCCCGCCCCATACGTGGGCCGCTTCCGAAGGTAGTGCAACACCGGTTGACCCTCGGTGGAGGTGAATCAGGCGTTAAGCATACAGCATACGTGGGCCGATCCCGAAAGTAGGGCAATATCGGGCCGACCCGCGGCGGAGGTGAAGCAGGCATTAAGCACTCCGCATACGTGGGCCAATCCCGAAAGTAGTGCAACGCTGGCCGACCCGCGGCAACGGTGAAGCAGGCGTTAAGCACCCCCCATACGTGGGCCGCCCCCGAAGATAGTGTAACACCGGCTGACCCTCGGCGCAGGTGAAACAGGCGTTAAGCACCCCGCATACGTGGGCGGTGGTGGTGGTGGTGGTGGTGGTGGTGGTGGTGGTGGTGGTGGTGGTGGTGGTGGTGATGATGTTGAAGCAGGCGGGGTTAGCCTGGCATACATAGCCGGCAATTGTTCCGCCTGGTCCTCCTTCGAGTTGAGATCAGGGGTGTGTCACCAGGTGTCGATGAGCCCCGTGTATCGCAGGAAGGCTATCAGCACTCGTTGCGCTCTCTTCCTGCATGCCGCGGGCCCTCCGGGGAAAACAACGTCTTCAAAGGTCCTGTGCGTGAGACCGCTCTTTTGTAGGTTGTCGACCATCGCTTTTCTTTCTGTGTCAAACAGCGGGCATAGCCAAATGAAATGTTCGATGTCGCTAATGTCACCACAGAAAACACAGAGTGGGGAAGCGCGAAGCCCAGTCTTGAATAACCAAGCTGGGATGTACGCGGAGTCGGTCCTGATGCGGTATAAAAGCGTCGCTTGTTCGCGTGTAAATCCATGAGTCACACAGGATTCGTGTGAATTCTTGCACATACGTGGGCCGATCCCGAAAGTAGTGCAATATCGGGGCGACCCGCGGCTGAGGTGAAGCAGGCGTTAAGCACTTCACAGACGTGGGCCAATCCCGAAAGTATTGCAACGCTGGGCCGACCCGCGGAAAAGGTGAAGCAGGCGTTAAGCACCCCATACGGGGGCCGCTCCCGAAAGTGGTGCAATATCGGGCCGACCCCTCGGCGTAGGTGAAGCAGCCATTAAGAATTCCCCATACGTAGGACAATCCCGAAGATATTGTAATACCGGGTCCACCCTCGGCGGAGGTGAAGCAGGTGTTATGCGCTCCCAACACGTGGGTACATCCCGAAGGTAGTGCTATGCCGGGCCGACCGGCGGTGACCTCCCCATACTTGGGTAGAACCCGAAGATTCCGAAGGGCGCGTTTTAGGTTCCCGAGTCCACAGGGGTATGCGCCATTGATCTTGGACCCTTTTTGCACTATCACTGCAGGATCGACCGACATGATGATTTTTTCTGTTAACTGACGCCGAAAGAAATTACAGAAGTTAGTCATACACTGTTTTCGCTGTAAAAGGCAGCAAAATGTTGACCGCCGAGTAGATTGATTTGTCGATGCTTTAGGAATGTGTGAGGAGTGGTGCCTTGGGGGCGGATGGGAGGGGGATATGCCACTTAATTTCGGGCGATACGTGCCTGTAATCCGGGCAAAGCTGCATGGCTGGCAATTGCCTAAAGTTTGTTATTAGCAGCTATTAAATATCGCCTATGCAGACGATGCTGCACCTGGCGGCAAAGCGGTAGCGATGCGGATATGGCGAATATATTGAAGAACCGTATGCAACGGTTGACCTCTCAGCTGCGTCATGTTGCGCCTAGACAACTAGGCGCATTCCGAGTTGCTTAATTTGCATAATTGCGAGTTCATTTGCATAATTTACGAGTTGACGGGCGTTCTCCCTGTTGTTCTCAAGATTTGAGAGGTTGCGAGGATGCCGATGCGTTGCGTGGTCGTTGGGTGCTCGAATACGTACGCGAACACGAACAATGGCTGTGCAGTATTGGCGGCGAGGAGTTACGGAGTCGCCATCTAGCGGAAGCGCCTCGCTGTCGCAGTATGAGGGATCACGCGGCGCGCTCCTCACAGGTTTTGCTTTCAGCGCTCACTGAAAACACCACGCGCGAGCTCTCCCGGACATTTCTGTAAGTACTTTGGAAACGAGAGAAGTTTTTTACTGTCCAAATAATAATCTTGGGCAAACTGAAAGCACACAATCGTTTAGAGACGCTATCTCTTTACCGAATACGTACAGCGAACGCCACTGTGCACGGTCGCCGCGACGGAGTCTCCCGAACCGGCTTCTTGCGTGAAAGGTAGGTAAACGCTGAGAGCAAGCTATGTGAAATATGTTCTTATAGTGTTTGTATAACTAAATGGAGCGTAATAGAACGAAGCCTCAATGCAGTGATCGCGTAGGTTCCCAGCGACCGACGAGTCTGAATGCTTGTCCGCGCACTGTTTCGCTTTCTCCGCGCGCGCGTTTTCGCACCGTGCCATGAACTTTAGGCCGCAGAATGAGCATTTGACAGTATACAAGCAACCATTGCGTGGGTGCTATCAGAGCTGTTCAAAAATAACTTCATTGTAGAGACTTCGACGCCTACGGGGACTGTGTGCCGTCGCGACGATTCAGTCTTCTTTTTTTCTTCTAAATTCTTGGACGTTTCAATATTATTTCTCGAGTTGCGTCGCACTGTATGTTTATCGGTGTTCTCAGCCTGCAATTTCTCGCTGCTCCTTTTTTGTAATCCAGTGCATGCATTAATTCATAACACAAACATGACCATATGCCATGCTTTTTTTTAATGTGCTTCTTACCGCTGCCTTTTCACTCCACTCAACTTGCCAGTATCTATAGCATCGACAAGTTCATAGACCAAACCGTCATGACATTAGTTGGGCAGCGGACTTGGGCGAGCGTCTCAGTGCGCGTTTTCAGAACACTGCAGACCGGGCGCCGTAGCAGAAATCTTCCTCGCGTCTGTGCTTGCTGCTTACCCGAGTTGTAGCCGATGACTGTTTGCCGGTTTTATGTTTCGCGAGCCAAGCTTCACGCAGCTTCTTGTCCTGCGGCTACGCGTGAATAAGGCTGACACCGGGCTCTGTTGCGCACATCCGGCACTGGGGCACCGACCAGTAGCCTACCATGTTGCGCGCCTTCAAAGGCACCTACTACCTATTATAGTGCTTTCAAGCGCTGTAAAGGAGACACTCGAAGTGGGAAAATCTCGCCACTAAATGAGAAGCGCAGCGTACGAGGGAATTTAAACTCTCGTTTTCAGCTCGCTTCGGCGCTCCCGAAGCAGCCGACGCGGCCGCTATGTCCACGTGATCCCTAATAGCACGTCACGCCGACGGTGGCGCCAGCTTTTCCAGTGGTGGAGCTCGAGGCCAATACACAACGCTGAGTAGAGGAAGACCGAACACATATATTTCCTGTTCCAGCTTTCAGAGTGAAAGCGTGAACCGCGGCGCTGCAGGCAAGCGCGACGCGGACGAGCCAACGCGCACAAAGCACGCACACTGCAGCTGACGAAGCTGCACAATCTACATTTCAACAGCACAGACCCATCAAGATTTGCTGGGCAAACGCCTTCTCGGGGCGACTTTAAGTACTATACGCCGCGATGGCGCACGAAAACCAAAGGTATCGTTCAAAGGTAAGTTGTATTCAAGGACGATATTCTCGAGCGATAATTTCCAGTAGTGCATCATCTTGCGAGATATTTCGTGCCTCTCAAAATCGGACGCATCGAAGTAGACAAGCGAATGCCTTTCTGTCACAGCGCCAGAAACGAGCAGGAAGCACACGCTGCATTTGTCGCAAAGGAGGAGGCGACGCGGCGGCCGTGTTGTAGATGCGGCCACAAGCCATGCAGGAATGCAATGCCGCCAGGGCGACATGGGCGAGCCAGGGCCGGATTAAGAAAAATAGGGGCCCTGGGCTAATGCGCATGCAGACCCCCTTTCCTTATACTGACCTCCTCCCCCCTGTCGCCTGCTACGCTACTGCAAATACGCCATGTTTAATTTTAATTCCACCAAATAAAAAGAACGAAGTGCAATCAACTGGATTATTATTATTGTTATTATTATAAGGAAAACAACAAAACTTGCTTGATACGCGCGCTGTTGTAAACACTAACACGTATGTTCACTTTGTGATTATTCTGCATTCTGTTTTCAGCAAAAGCTAGGCTTTAATGGAAAGTTTAGAGCACTCAAGACGAACAAGAACGTAGAAAAGACAGCACAGCTCAGATGTCGATCCTTCTGAAGCTAGGCTTTGTTCGCATCACTAAGTTTAATCCCGCAAGGAGGCGCATGGTTGTATCAAAAACATTCTTTATTAAAATTCAAAAGAAATTATGGGGTTTTACATGCCAAAACCACGCCGTAGTGGAGGACTCTGGAAATTTCGACCACCTGGGGTTCTTTAACGTGCACCTAAATCTAAGTACACGGGTGTTTTCGCATTTCGCCCCCATCGAAATGCGACCGCCGTGGCCGGAATTCGATTCCACGACGTTGTGCTCAGCAGCCTAACATCATAGCCACTGAGCAATCCCGGCGGGTGCAATATTAAAATTCAAGCATCAGACTGCAGTAATCTTTATACACGTTACTCTATAAATATTCAATAGATATATACAACACTTAATGCACTACAAACACCATAATATGCAATAGAATACAGATGAAAATTACCAACTGTAATTACAAAACATTATTTGAAGATATTTTCGTTAAAGTAAGACAAGCAAGGACGACACCAAATGAACGTGGTACTATCAAAAACAACAAAAATACAGTTATTTATAAGCACGCTAAATATCACAAGAACAAACAAGAGACGAACAGCGAAGATTTGCATATCTTGAATTACAGTGCTCAGCGTTTCATTGGCAACGTGGAGGCTGGGAGGCGACACAAGGAACTTGTTGGAACTATAGACGAGAAAACCATGGCCAGGCGGCGCTGCTGCGCCTCCCCCAATGTGGAAACGCCAAGCAGCGCGGTCGCGTCGTGGCGTAGTCTCCGCTTTGTTTGCATTGTGCCGTTCGCGCTTTTCTTCGCTGCTCGTTCTCACGGGGCTCCGTTTTCGACGGCGGCAGATCGCCTGCTTGTGCAACAGCGATGCAAAGATTGCCGTGCGGTTTCAAGAAGGTTGCCGACGCCGACAGCTTTTTTTCGTGGCGGCAACCTCACGATAGGGGAGCGTCTGCTTCCGAACGTGTACGGCGTTGAACAAATTGTGGACGGTGATGTGAGAGTGAAAGCCAAGTGCGTGTCACAGGTGTCCGACAAGATCGTATATGACGTCGAGTTAGAGGTACGCACCATGTTCAGAAATTTAGCCACTTTTATTTCAATTGCAACATAAGTCACACTGGCAGCAGGAACTTCTGTTGTCATACTACTCGATGGCTGCAGATCCATTGGGCTGCTTCTTGACGGTTCCGTCACTTTACAAAGGCATGTTCTGGAGTCTGTTTCACACGTGTCTTGCTGCTGCTCAAGAGCTGCGTCGCTGCAGTACGAAAGCACATGTCCCGGTGGTGCTGACTGCTGAGAAGACTGTTGTGATTGCCATTGGTCTGTTTGGCGCCACTTCCATCTGCATCGCCTATAATTTAAATTAAAATTAAATTATGGGGTTTTACGTGCCAAAACCACTTTCTGATTATGAGGCACGCCGTAGTGGAGGACTCCGGAAATTTCGACCACCTGGGGTTCTTTAACGTGCACCTAAATCTAAGCACACGGGTGTTTTCGCATTTCGCCCCCATCGAAATGCGGCCCGCATATAAATGGAACAGTATGTGTGCCTATTTTTTGTGGGGATTAAATTACTCCCAATAATATGTTTGCAAAGGTAACGTTCCTGTGATTGTGTGCATATATTATTCTACAAGAGTGGTACCATTACAAGTTATGATGCTTGCACACTTAGATACTTAGAAAGCATGGGCAAACAACAAAAATAACGCGCATGTCTCGAGCTGCTGCTTTCCGATCTGCCGCTTCCCGACGCACGCGACGACCGCGGCTTGCATTAAATACGGTCTGCTACCACACAAAAGTAGCGCGCGGCCCCTTTCGTTACCTGCACAACTAGTAATTTAAGTTGCAGCGTTTGGAAAAGGGAAATAATTATCTTGAGCTCGTCCATGCCGATCGCGAGTGAAGGCACAGTGCAATCGAATAAATTCGGGGGTTCTAAGTGCCAAAACCATGCCAGAACCACGAAATCATTATGAGGCCCGCTGTAATGGGGAGTCTCAGGAATAATTTTAACCTCGGGGGGGGGGGGGTTCTTCAACGTGCACAAAAATCAAAGCACACGGTAACAAGGGTGTTCTTGCATTTTGCCCCTATCGAGATGCGGCCGCCGTGGCTGGGAATCGAGCACGCGTCGTCGAGCTTAGCGGCGCGACACGCATGCATTTACCGCTAACAAACGGCGGATGCCACCACAATTCAACAACGCGACACGCCTAAACAAACGGCCGTGCACTAAAAACAGGCATATGACTATTCCGCTTTCAAGATATTACACGCGAATGCGAAAGTATGAGGCTTACTTGACTCGGCGCACTGCAGCTATCCATGCTTGTCGTCTGTCCTTCTCGTACCACTTCCCAGGAAATCTGTAGAACTTCACGGGCGGCGTACGACCTTTCGTGTCTTCGAGGCTGCTGTGGCAATCAACAACACATCAGTATTGCGTGCCACCTTTCCTGGCTGATGAGGTCGCACTCGGCATCGCAAAAACCACGCGCACGAGCGCTCCCGCCGTACAGAACACGGGCGCGCGCCAGCGCAGCGACGACCCTCGAAACTTCCATCGGTCCGCTAGGGGAGCATTCGGCGCTGGTGCCGCGCGGGCAAACTTTAGGTTGCCTCGTCTATTCATGTATAGCGCAAACAGTGCTCTTTTAAAATGGCACCTTTCGCGCCTTCGCTTTGGCGAAATCAGATATAGTCTGTTCAAAGGATAGATCGCGGAGGAGGTCTCTTTCAATGAACATAATAGTGAGCGAGTTCACCTTGTCGTCAAGAAGGCTCGAACGAAGGCGATTTTTATCACCGACAACTTGGAAAACGATCGTTCAGTCTCACAGTTTGCCACGGGTATGCTTAAGTACATTCGAAAAGCAATAGAAAGGTTCGGAAACACATCAATAAGCTTTCTTTCGTGCAGCAACTTCATTATTCCCAGGAGACTCGTGTCCTGGCACACAGAGTTGTGCAGAAAGTTTGCAAACTGAACGATTTCAGCGGAAAATGCTGGCTCCAAATCATTTTTGTAGGTTTTCACCAATTTCTCAGCCTGCAGTGACAGAGAGGCCTCGCTCCCAACTTCTGTCAGCAATTTTAAGAATCCGAACCTTTCGAAGAGTTCAGCGTAGGCAGCCTTTCGCACTCGCAAAGCAGAACCTATAGACTGTCAAGTACAACATTGTAGGTCTCTATGACAAACTTTTTTCTACCTTGTAGTGCACTATCGCTTTTTCCGTCCGGGTGCTTACTCAAAACGATGGGTTTGCCCTCATCCTGATAACATTGATTCGTACTTAGCGTGCGTGCTCTCTCTTCGAAGGTATCAAAGAGAGGTCGCAAAGAATTAACAAAGCCTTCTAGAGAGCTTAGCAGGTTTACAGCAGGTGAAATGTCTAGGCCTGGTTTCTGAAGGGCTACGCTCGTTTTGTCAAAGCGCTCCAATATTTCACTCCAGAAAATCGCCATGAATGCAGTTTCTAGTTTTGTCATTTTCTTAAAGAGAGAGTGCGCTTCGTTCCTAGTGTCACCGTTCTCTTCCTCGTTCTTTGATGTAGCTTCAAGGCAACACAAGACTGCACTGAAATTTTTCAGAATTGCCTTACATGATTCAGCGTTTCTTCACCACCTGTTCCCAGAGAGACTTTTCAAAATAAGCTGCTGGCCAGTTCCACCCATGCTGTCCAAAAGATAGCTCCATCGCTTAGGTGATGCAGCAAAGAACACATACAGTCTCTAAATTACAGTGAAAAATTTGACTGCCTCAAGGCAACTGTCAACGCTACACGCGCCAACTAAGTTCAGTGAATGACCAGCACACGGGACGTAGACGGCCAATTCGTTCAGGTGTTTGATTTGAGCTTGCAGTCCTTTGTGTTTTCCTGGCATATTACTCGAATTATCATAAGCTTGGCCCCTACAATTATCAATTGAGATGACATTGGTGCATTGAGATGCCATTGAGACGCCGAGCGCGAGAACGAAGAGGAGAGGGCGACTCCTAGCGCGGGTATGATGGCTAGAGGGGATGGCTATGGTGGCTAGAGAGCCACCATAGCGCGGGCGAAGTTACGCGACCTCCGGCGCCTCTGAGTCGTCTTTTCTACTTCTTTCTGGAAAGTTCGGCGGCCAGTCTGACCTACTTTTTCAGTCGAGCGCGCGCGAGGGTGCGCAGCCACTAGGCAGGAATGGGCCCAGGAGACAGGCCTTTGTGTCCAGCTCTCCAACTTCCCCCTTCACTCTTCCACAACCCTAGCCCGAACAGTGAACATTCCATGCCCCACGGCAAGCGGACAAAATCACGTGTGACGTCTTCTTTCCTGTCTAGACTCTGCCATCAGACTCATCATCATCTGCTATTGCACTCATCCTCCGCCGCCCAAATTACCATCACGGTAAAGAAAAGTCGAATGGGAGGCACTGTTGGTTACTGCAGCACATCCTTTCTATGAGAAGGACAGCAGCGGAACTATTTGAGAGGTGGAGATTTAGGTCCTCATCCGACATTACATGCTTTAGGTGTTTCCCCCTTGCCCCTCCTCTCCAGACAGCACTGGACAGGCGAACTTACAGGAAGCCACGAAAACTCTTCCAAGCAAGGTCACCTCGCTTCGTAAGAAAGACGGCCCCGCCGGGCTGGTGGGGGATTCCGGTTTTTGCAGCTCGACAAGCTCTCACCGAACGATCAGGCTAAACGCATGCTGTTACATTAGGCGGGGGGCCCCGTCTGCTCATTCTGGTTTTCTCGCTTCATACATGTTGCTCGAAGTTCCGTTGCCCATGGTTCCACATACCAAGCAGGTTAGAATAAATGGGCCCCCTTCTCCTACTGTCCGAGGTGAGGCCCTGGGCTGCAGCCCACTTAGCCCGCCCCTTAATCCAGCGCTGACCGAGGTGTCCCTCAAGGCGGTGTACTAAGCCCTACCCTATTAAACCTCACACTCATTTGTCTCGTTGATCATCTGCCAGCAGCGATCAAGATATCAATGTACTCAGACGACATATGTATATGAACTTCAGGTGTGACACGTCCTCAGACACTTGCAAGACTCCAAAAAGCTGCTATTCTGACAGCTATGTAGCTCCGCTACCAAGGTCTTGAAATCTCGTCAGACAAATGTGCACTGATGGCATTCACTCGTAAGCCAATGACACCCTACGCCATCTCAATAAATGGCCAGATAATTTCTTATGAGGAGGCTCACCGATTCCTTGGCATAATCATTGATAGAGATCTCTCATGGAGCCCGCACGTGATCTACTTGATCACGCCCGCACGTGATCGCCTGATGCTCGCAGTGTCGTCGTCGTCCTACCATATTCGAGACACAGACTTCATTATAAATTTGTCGTCATGCTATAGTCGTCACACTGTCGTCTTACCAACGTCATCACCTCGGAAACGCCATCCCCTTGTGGCCATGCCGTCCTCGTCATATACTACCTTCGTCCTTCCACTGACGTCGTTTCTTCTTCGCCTTTCTATCGTAATCAGGTTGTCGTCCTTCAATCGGGATTATGCCGCCGTTAATATGACATGGTCGTCGTTGCGTCGTAGTCAGACAGTTGTCGCCCCGCATTTGTCGTCGTACTGCCACATGTCATGCTGCAATCGTCGTCATCTCAGCTTTGTCGCTCCGTTGTTCTCGTGCATAGGCGTCTCGCCATCGCCATCGTACAGTCGTCGTCATGTAGTCGTCACGTCACCGCCGTCATACCCTCGTCGTTAGCCCGTTGTCATCGTGCTGTCCTCGGCAAGCATCCGGTTCTCTTCGAGCCGTTGTCGCCAGGCCGTCGTCGTCATACCGCAGTCGTCGTCCCATGGTCCTCGCGCTGTGACCATCGCTCTGTCGTCATTATACCATAGCCAAAATTTGAGAATAATCGCGAGAAATGTCATCGTGCCATCGTCGTCACAACTGCTGTCTTCGTTCCATCAATGTGATTCCTACTAACATACTGCGTTGTCGTCATACAAACGTCGACAGGCCGTCATGCTCACGACCGACCTTGGCATGCGAGATTCATAGGAAAGTGGGCAGATGGCGGAAATAATGTTATGTGTCCCCTTCAGCGGCGGTGTACAATTGTGCACATTAAATTTGGCGCCACGTCGCGCTCCCGCCTTTGCTTTAAATTGGATAACATACTACGTGAGAATTGAAACATGCTTCCTTAGTGGACAGCTAGCGCCATCTAGGTTTTTTACAGCAAAGCACAAGTCAAAACAAACACTCAAGATGGACGCCTCCACCTTTTACCGATCGGCACGTGAGTGCACTTTGATTATTTTTGTTTTTGTTCGTGTAAAATTTGTTTACAAAATTGATATTCATATCAGCTTAACACAAACGGTTATGGCTTGTCGCAAACAAGAATTTTTTGCGGTTTTTGTTAAAGATGGGTTCGGTGCCGTGCAGGGAAATATGTGTGTGTACAATTGTGCACATGGCGCCTCAAGGCTGCCTCATCAGATCACTTTCCTGGACATTTTAGTTGGTTTCTAACTGGTAATGCTGAGGTTATGCATATCGTTTATGCGTTATAGGTCTTAGAGGCCATTCAGCATGCCGGCAAAAGGCATCGACGACGTCGGCCCAGGCTCTTTTTGGCCAGAATAGCTGACGGGAACATCTCAGATGGGGACTTCTCAGACGATGTATTCGAAGAATCTGCCGAGTTTGTGGTAAGTTTGGCCATTACTCAAAAGAAATTTTATATTTTGCTTTTATTTAGTTCTATAACTTTTTCATTTTGTTCTAGACTGCTTCAAATGAAGATCCTTTCCTAATTGACCACGACATCAGTAGCAGTGAAGATGAAGATAATGTGCAGCCACCGCCGACAAAAAGGAAGAAAACGGTTGCGAAGTGGATTAAGGAGAAATTCTCACCAGTAAACACACAATGGAGGTTCATCCCTGACAGAGGATTAGCCATCCTTGAGCCGCTTGAGTACTTTGTGAAGTACTTTCCAGAGAACATTTTTGATGGCATAGCACATTTCACCAACATTTATGCATTGCAACGAGACGGTGTAGAGCTAAATACCACATCGGCAGAAATCAAAGTTCTCATTGGCATTATGACACGCATGGGAATCTTGAAATTTCCTTGGATCCGCATGTATTGGCAGGTGGACACAAGAATACCATGTCTTGCGGATGCGATGACATCAAAACGATTTTTCAAGCTTCGAGCAGCACTGCATGTTACTGATGGCAATGCTCCGCTGGATCCACCGAAGAACAAGTTTTGGAAAGTGGCACCAATCATTGTGCTGTCAGAAGTCGATGCCTTGCTCTGCAGCATCTCGCCGAAAGCAGCATCGACGAACAGATGGTGCCCTTTCCAGGAAGGTTCCCTGCTAAGCAGTTCGTGAAGAAGCCAAACCTTGAAGGAATTAAAGTATTCGTCCGCTGCAGTTCAGACGGCATGGCGCATGATTTTGAATTCTACCAAGGGAAAGGCACTGGTGTAAGCAAGAACCATTCACATTTGGGTCTTGGTGGATCGGTCGTGATGCGACTTGTGGAATCGCTGCCGCGCGGTCTGAACGTTAGATGCTACATGGACAATTATTTTTCTTCTGTGCCGCTCTTCCGAGAGCTCAAATTCCTTGGTATTTTCGCCTCTGGTACGATTAGGGCCAACAGAATTCTAGGCCGTGAGCTCAGAATAAAAAAAAAAGAATTGGAAAAGGAAGGGCGTGAAAGCTACGACTTCAAGATTGTCGAAGAGGAAGACGCCGTCATTGTTCGCTGGCACGACAATGGTCCAGTCAACATGGTCTCTACAGTTGCAGGACTAGGCAACATCACTAAGGTGAAGAGATGGAGCGAAGCTGCTAAGGCACATGTCGACAGCGATTGTACGCAGGTAATCGCCGAGTACAATCAATTCATGGGTGGCGTCGACAAGCTGGACTTTTTGATGTCGCTCTATCCCCTCAAAGCAGAGACGAAGAAATGGCCCGTAAGAATGATCTCCCACTTCATTCGCTTCGCAGTGTGCAACAGCTGGCTTGAGTACATTCGCGACGCTAATGCCGAAGGACTGCCCGAAAAGGAAGTGAAAGATGTCATGGCATTTCAATTGGACATTGCATGCAGTTTGATTTCAAGGAACAGGACTGCGCCAAACAGGAAGGGAAGGCCAAGCCCCAGTTCTCCAAATCCTGTCAGAAAATCACATGTCGGTATGCCCCTGCCAACAAATTCCAGAAGGTTTGATGGCACATCAGTGCCAACTTCCCGCAGAGGTGCCGAAACACAGGTTGTGCTTCAAAGCCTCGAGTTTGCTGCCGCAAATGCGGAGTTTTCCTTTGCCTAAGTGCCACAAAGGATTACTACTATGAATTTCATGTCAAAAAGTAGGATCCGTGTAAGCAGGCAAGCTGAGATGCATTGTAAATACACTCTTAAGTACTTTTCACAAGTTAACAACACCTGACAACAGTTCTTCCTTGTGTAAGTGGCCATCAAGATAATTTACGTCCTGGAGGCGCCATGTGTACAAATGTACACATCACAAAAAAGTTTTGTTGGCTCAATAAACATGTTTGCATTCATATCACTGAGTTTGGGTCGCTAATTAGAGGCAATATTTGAAGGAAACGCAATTTTCCTTCGTGTTTCTCTTAATTCGCGCCTGAAGGGGATATATATAGCCAAAACAAAGAAAATTTAAAAATGATCCACAAGGGATTCTAAATAAACGTGTGTTGGCCAATATGGTCCGTTGCTAGATTGCTCGAACGCTAATCGTATTACCATCGACGGTCTTAGCGACATGGTTTCACACGGGATCTTTTTTTTTCATAGCTGCCTTGAATTAATTAAATATATGTGAGATCAATGTCCGCTAACCCTTATAAATCCCGAAAGAAGTATCAGCTAGATGCCGTCTGCAAGCATCTCCTTCCACAAGGAAATACAGCGGATCACCGAAGCAATACGATGTAATGATAATGATGATAGGTGCTAGGAACCCATACCGCTTTCATACAAGGACATGTACTGTGGGGAAATCTGTGTGATTCTTTTGTAGCTGGCAGCGAAGGTATCTTGATGCGTACAATAAAAACGATTGCAAAACTGCAACTATGTAGGAAGCTATGATACCGACCTAGCTAGCAATTAATAAAGGGGAAAATGGGTTTCCGCATAGGGTTCCGCATAGGTTTTCTTTGTAGCAGTTGTTACAAACAGGTGGATGCCTGATTCTCTCTTTATTACTTACTTCTCTCCACCTTTGCTGGTTTCCGTAGAACTGTTACCTCAAACTCTACCTAGCAGTTAGTTACAATACGCCGACTGTTTACAGGAGGAAGTAAAAGGCCCCGTGGCTTTGGGTTGCGTCTCACATATTCCGTGTGCGCCTAATGTGCCATTGAGACAGTTTCGTAAGTTATTAATGCCTTTCGCTTTTCCGGGAAAGAAGTCGGTGCCGAGAGTGGGCAGGTGAGAAGGCGCCTTGTTTTTTTCAGGCAACTGAAGCAGGAAACCAAACGCATACTTGCGAGCGCCGAACGCAAGCACAGAGGAAGAATTGTTGAAGCTGCGGAATGCATACTATACCTACGAGGATCGCTCAAGTATAAGCCAGATTTTTCGCGGTACACACGTACACGCTAGCACCATGTGGCTGCCATCCTCTGAGAGCACATTTGTGTGCCATCGGAGCACGAGAGATTCTTTCTTGCATTCGCCCGACCCGGAAAGTCCCCAGAGAGAAATCTGGGGTCTTCTAGCTGGGGAATCTCGCTTCTAAATGTGCCTTGGCCTAGGTACCACGAAGGACAGGGCACCTTGCTGCCCCCCCCCCTCCCTCCACCCTCTTCCCGTTTAACATACGCCTATATTTCCATCCAAACGGGATTATAGCTGCCAATACGCAATCTCTAATAGCAGAGCTTTAGTTTTTTTGTCATCGCTGATTTGGCCCGTGTCACTGGGGCGCACATTACGTAAGGTCGGCTGCTCCGCTGTGTGTCATTGACGCTCTACCAGTGGCACGGTCGTCGAAGACGGGAGGAGTAAGTGTCCCATGAGCACGCTCTGCGCATGCGCCACCTAGCCTTGAACGACCACTTCAGTATAATCTGAATTTCAATATTTAACACTCGACAAATTCGCAGTAACAACGTGCCATTATGAATTGGTCTCCGGCCACTAAAGCGGCATATACCTCCCTCCAAGTGGCCATCCAAGTGTCCAGTATCCATGGATCAGTCAAAGTGTTGCTGGCTGGGCAGTACTTCGGCAGTGATGACGAGGTCAAACAGGCTGTCTTGTTGCATCGCAGCCGTGAACGGACACATTTGTTAGCTACTAGCATCCATGCGCTGTTGAGGAGCTCGGATAAATGAGTCAGTTCTAAGGAGGTTGCCTCGAGAAATGAGACCACTTCCCCGCGTCTGAACGCATTTCGCCTTCCGGAGAAATAGAAGCCCGCGTTTAACATGAGCACCCCTCGTACTTGGCAAAAAATGTGTCATTAATATTTTATCAACGGGTCTGTTTCCGTCAGGCGCTAGCAAACGACCTTCTTTTTTTTTTGCCGAGATGGATGCATAATGATTTTTCTTAAGCCGAATGGCATTGCGGTAGACACGCAAGAACAGTACGTGCGCCGCGTTTGTAGTCACGCGTAAAATATCGCGGAAGTAACCACCCGTTGAGCAACGTCTCAGGCGCGAGCCGCCGACTGTCCCAGGCATCAGCTGCCTCCCAAGGCTGCCTCATCAGATTACTTTACCTGGGCATTTTATTTTGTTTCTAACTGGTAATGCTGAGCTTATGCGTGTCGTTTATGGGTTATAGGTCTTAGAGACCATTCAGCATGCCGGCAAAAGGCATCGACGACGTCGGCCCAGGCTCTTTTCGGCCGGAATAGCTGACGGGAACATCTCAGATGGGGACTTCTCAGACGATGTATTCGAAGAATCTGCCGAATTTGTGGTAAGTTTGGCCGTTACTCAAAAGAAATCTTATATTTTGCTTTTATTTAGTTCTATAACTTTTTCATTTTATTCTAGACTGCTTCAAATGAAGATTCTTTCCTAATTGACCACGACATCAGTAGCAGTGAAGATGAAGATAACGTGCAGCCACCGCCAACAAAAAAGAAGAAAACGGTTGTGAAGTGGATTAAGAAATTCTCACCAGTAAACACTGAGTGCAGGTTCATCCCTGACCGAGGGTCATCTATCCTTGAGCCGCTTGAGTACTTTGTGAAGTACTTTCCAGAGAACATTTTTGATGACATAGCACATTTCACCAACATTTATGCTCTGCAACGAGGTGGAGTAGAGCTAAATACCACATCGGCAGAAATCAAAGTTCTCATTGGCATTATGATACGCATGGGAATCTTGAAATTTCCTCGGATCCGCATGTATTGGCAGGTGGACACAAGAATACCATGTCTTGCGGATGCGATGACATCAAAACGATTTTTCAAGCTTTCGAGCAGCACTGTATGTTATTGATGGCAATGCTCCGCTGGATTCACCGAAGAACAAGCTTTGGAAAGTGGCACCAATCATTGACGCTGTCAGAAGTCGACGCCTTGCTTTGCAGCATCTCGCCGAAAGCAGCACCGGCGAACAGATGGTGCCCTTTACAGGAAGAGTCCCCGCTAAGCAGTTCGTGAAGAACAAGCTAAACCCTGAAGGAATGAAAGTATTCGTTCGCTGCAGTTCAGACAGCATGGCGCAGGATTTCGAATTCTACCGAGGGAAATGTACTGGTGTAAGCAAGGACCGTTCACATTTGGACACGCAAAAACACACAAAAGACACGCAAAAAGACACGCAACAACAGTACGTGCTTCGCGTTTGTAGTCACGCGTAAGATATCGCGGAAGTAACCACCCCGGTGAGCAACGTCCCGGGCACGAGCCGCCGAAACATGCTTTCGAAACATGCAGCGATCCGCTTGCTGAAGGAAACGCATGTCGTGCGTTGCCGCACCTCGTTATAGGAGCACATCGAGAAGGAGGCGTTGGCAAAGAGTTCGTACTTGCGAAAGGCATGCTAGCCAGGAAGCGAGCTAGACGACATCAGGAAACACATTTTTGAATGTAGCGACGCGCGGCATTGGTTCAGTTGCTGGGGCCTGCCTGCTGCTGTGTCGTGGTTTCAATGTCATGTCGTGGTTCGGAGGCACGGCTTTGGCGCCCGCATTACACAGTGCGCGTGGACTGCGGCAGAGATCGTATAGATTTAGCTGCACTTAGAAGAAGCACATGTGGTCAATATTAAGTGCGAGTCTTCGAGTATATGGCGCGTTTCATAGGCTAATAGACTTGAGGGTTTCATAGATTTGAGGCTTTGAATCCAATCAATCAAACAAGCCCAGAGCTGGCAAGTGCGTGTGGCGTCACGGATTTAACTGCATTTTCATCAGGAGTACTTGCTGTTAGGCTAGTTGGTGTTTGCTTAACGACATATTGTCGCGCGAAGGCACAATCACAGAGAAAACGTGCAGATACACGTACGTAACAGGCGCTAATACAAACTTTGTTGAAAAAAAAAAACTGCGAGATACAGCATACGTACAGTTCCCAACGCGCAGGCGCACCAGCCTGGGTCGCATTTGGGTCATGTTTGGGTCATTGCGCCTCAGTGAAATTTCTTGAAACTTGCAAAGTTCAGTCTTGACTGTATTGCAATGAAACGCATAGTGTATATTTAGCAATAAAATATTCACTTGACCCGAACAGAAGGCGTAAAAAAAAAAAATATACACGACGTGAGAGCAACTTGTCGCGGGAAGTTGAAGGCGGTGTCGCCATCCGCGTTTCGTTCTTGCGCCTTTTTGTGGCTTACCAAGCCTCTTCTCGCAGTAAGTGCGCCGTTGTTTTGTAATTGCGAAAGGCTAATTGGGTAATACAGCTCAAATAACTTTTCTGTTTAGCCTCCCTCATAGTGGGAAGTCCACAGTGTTGACGCCACCCATTCTTCGGTCAGGGCGTCTGTATGTGCACGCGCTCCCCTTCTTTGGAAGGTTGGGTTGTTTTCGGGTTGTGCGCATACATAGGTCGTGGGTTCGGCTCCCACCGGCCGGCAATTGTTTTTTTTTTCTGTCCACTTTCATTTACCTTTATAGCTTATCGTTTTTACACTTCAACTGGAAAAAATAATGTACCTATATTAAAGGCCAACCCCAGTGTTTTTTATTTCGGCGTCATGCCTATATTAGGCGAACTGTAGGAAGCTGTCACATATTGGCGGCGAGGACTTACGGAGTCGCCATCTATCGGAAGCGCCTCGCTGGCGTAGCATGAGGGATCACGCGGCGCGCTCCTCATAGGTTTTGCTGTCATCGCTCACTGAAAACACAACGCGCGAGCTCTCCCGGACATTTCTGTAAGTACTTTCGAAACGAGAGAAGTTTTTTTACTGTCTAAATAATAATCTTGGGCAAACTGAAAGCACAGAATCGTTTACACACGCTATCTGTTTACCGAATACGTACAGTGAAGGCCACTACGCGCGGTCGCCGCGATGGGGTCTCCCGAGCAGGCTCCTTGCGTGAAAGGTAGGTAAACGCTGAGAGCACACTATGTGAAATATGTTCTTATAGTGTTTGTATAACTAAATGGAGCGTAATAGAATGAAGCCTCAATGCAGCGATCGCTCAGATTCGCAGCGACCGACTGCGCGTCTGTATGCTTGTCCGCGCACTGTTTTACTTTCGAAGCGTGCACGTTTTCGCGCCGTGTCATGAGCTTTAGGCCGCAGAATATGAGCATTTGACAGTATACAAGCAACCATTGTTGCGTGGACGCTATCAGAGCTGTTCAAAAATAATTTCATTGTAGAGACTTCGACGCCTACGGGGACTGTGACGTGCTGTCGCGACCATTCAGTCTTTTTTTCTTCTAAATTCTTGGACGTTTCAATATTATTTCTCGAGTTGCGTCGCACTGTATGTTTATCGGTGTTCTCAGCGTGCGATTTTCCGCTGCTCCTTTTTTTGTAATCCAGTGCATTAATTCATAACACAGACATGACCATATGCCATGCTTTCTTTTAATGTGCTTTTACTGCTCCCTTTCCACTCCAGTGAACTTGCCAGTATCTGTGGCATCGACAATTCATAGACCAAACCGTCATGACATTAGTCGGGCAGCGGACTCTGGCGAGCGTCTCAGTGCGCGTTTTCCGAACATCGCAGACCCGGCGCCGTAGCAGAAATCTTCCTCGCGTCTGTGCTTGCTGCATACCCGAGTTGTAGCCGATGACTGTTTGCCGGTTTTATGTTTCACGAGCCAAGCTTCACGCACCTTCTTGTCCTGCGGCTACGTGTGAATAAGGCTGACACCGGGCTCCGTTGCGTACGTCCGGCACTGCGGCACCGAGCAGTAGACTACCATGTTGCGCGCCTTGAAAGGCAGCCACTACCTATTGTAGTGCTTTCAAGCGTTGTAAAGGAGACACTCGAAGCGGGAAAATCTCGCCACTAAATGAGGACCGCAGCGTACGAGGGAATTTAAACTCTCGTTTTCAGCTAGCTTCGGCGCTCCCGAAGCAGCCGACGTGGCCGCTATGTCCACGTGATCCCTATTAGCACGTCACGCCGATGGTGGCGCCAGATTTTCCAGTGGTGGAGCTCGAGGCCAATGGGGAACCAGCGCTGGATAGGCGGCGCGTCGAAAAGAGTGCGTTGCACGCCGCCCTGGCGACGAAACGCGGCATATTCCAGCCGCTCGACCAGGCGACACGTCTGCGGCCGTTTTAGAGTTCGTATGTTTCCGTTTTCGCGCCGCTTCAAGTGGACAGTTTTTGTAAAGAAGCTAGCGCCATCAAGTGAAGAAATGACGAAAGAAGCTTTTCAAGCTTTATATATTTTTCACAGGGTGTCGCGGCGAGCAAGTGTGTTTCTTTAACGGTTGCGCAGTGCGCCGTTGCCATGTTTGTATGGCAGCCTGCCTCGCAAATCTAGCAGCTACGGCTTCGGTCGTGCTGCGCTATGGTTTCGGAAGTATTGGTTGGCCTGAAGACATTCCATACTTCTCTGGCTAGACATAAGAAATTCTGATGTTACTTCGCCACAGCAGTCAATGGAGAAGAAAGCTTTATCGCATCAGCTGACTCGGACAAGCAAAGGTTTAAGTGCTCCGCTGCTGGATCCGTAACAACGCTGGCTACGTCTAGCATTAATTACATAAATTTAGCGGATGCATCTCAGAGCCGAGTCCTCATCCGCACGCGCATGTTTAAAAAACACATAGGCAGCTTCGTCGCGCGTGCGCCGGCAGTACGCGCACACAACTCGTATTACAAGGCAGCTTCCCTGCCACATAAGTCTTGGCAATGAATGGATAATATTTACCCTTCGTATCGTTCGCTTGTTGCGGTGGCATTGGAAGGGGCTTGGCGGTGGTATTGCGAAGGAAAAATGGTTGGTACATATGCCGGATGGTGCATGCTATTGCTCATTTTGTTTCCGACGAAATGCCGACTGCAGATTCTGCTGTTTGGTACTGGCTGCCACGGCTGACCGCCTTCACTATCGAATAAACCAAGCACACATGCGAAATTCGATTTAGAAACCAGCCCGACACCGCTTGACAGGGCGACAAGACGGGAACCTACTCCGCTCGCCCGACTGCTTGCATTCAACGCCGCCTCCGTTCGTGTTCGTAGGGTTTAGATGGAAAGACGCAGAAAGATACATCCTCCCTCATCCCGACGTAGTTGTGGCACTTGTATACGCAACAGTACCGTCGGCGTCCTTTTGTTTTCCTTCGACTTTCAGCGCACGCAACGCCACTACCAGTGGCAATTTTCGTCCGCGGGAGCGGCTGCATTGTGCACGTTCTGACCGCCAGGGCGGCGCTGCAGGCATCGTGAAAACTCCAGCGCTGGTTCCCCATTTATGTGTCCTAGTACACTCTAAGAACTGTTTACACCCTTTGGCGTGCCCCTTCTGCGACACAACAATAATCGTCATCTGCCTTGATGCGTATCCTTTCTTTAACGCTGCGAGCCCGGAACTTTCTAGTAACGAACGGCACGCGCGTTATCAGGAGAGGCACTCCAAAGGGTGTAAACTGTTCTATGCTGATCATAGAGTTTCCTACAAAATAATTTTGTAGGAAACTCTATGATGCTGATAACGCGCGTGCCATTCGTTACTGGAAAGTTCCGGGCTCGCAGCGTTAAGGAAAGGAAACGCATCAAGGCAGATGACGAATATCGTTGTGTGGCAGAAGGGGCATGCCAAAGGGTGTAAACTGTTCTTAGAGTGTAGAACCCTGGGAGTGTAAGCCAGCGCCATCACTCACACACCTTGGCGGCGGACGTGGAGCGTCGTTTTTGCCGCAGGCGTCACGAGAACGTGATCTGTTTGGGTGAAAGCAACTGGTCAATAAACCCACACATGCTACCTGAAGGCACCAATGTTGCCGGATTCGAGACCCTCGTTATGTAATAAACGAGAAGGGGGTTAACCGAGGGGCCCGATTTTTATTAGTCATATATCATAAGAAGCCAACAAACACTGACACCAAGGACAACATAGGGGAAGTTAGGCTTAATAAATGAAATAAAGAAACGACAAATTAATGGAAACTAAAGTGGATGAAAAAACAACTTCCCGCAGGTGGGCACCGAACCCACAACCTTCGCTTGAGTGTATGGGTGTATGAGCGCATGGTTCCACTGAATATGTTTTGCTTGGGCGTTTTCTTTTTTTTTCTGCCACATGGTGGCCACGGCCTTGCTAATACACCAGGCTTGTTTCATGGGTTTCCTACAGAACCGGTGTGGCTCATTAAGACGCTTTAGCTACACTCTAAAGAAAGTTTGCACCATATGGCGTGTATATCTGACACGCAACGATAAACGTCATCTGTCTTGTCCGCATTTCCTTTCTTTAACGCGGCGAGCCCGGTATTTTCCAGTAACGAACGGCATGCGCTGTTAGCAGCATGACATAGCATTCCCGACAGGAAAGTAGCGGGCGCGGCGTTTTCAAGAAAAGAAACGCATCAAGGCAGTTGACGATTATCGTTGTGTGGCAGATATACACCCCAAAGGGTGCAAAGTTTTTTTAGAGTGCAGCTACTCAAATACATGTAAAACGCAGAAATGCTTTTATGAGAAATCCGCCAAACCGATTTGAATCAAATTTGCAGCCACCATGTGTACTTGGCGTACCATCGCGTCGACTGAGGCCAAGTTGTTTTGGAAACGCGCAGTCACGGTGTATTTGTGCTCTTAAGGTGCAAGAAATAATGCCCGGGGAGGGAGGGATGCTTGTAAATCGGATGTTTTCTTCAGATTCTATGGCATTGTTTGGGAGGAGTCTTTGCTACGAAATGTACGTAAAAGTGAATTTATCTGTAATGCCGCTCATTTACCACTTACGCACGTTTCGCCTCTACACGCAATATTGCTGTTAGGTCAATATACCAAAATGATACATGCTTGTAATTTACTTTTTTTCAGCTGATGGCGTCCGGTGGAGCTTCGTACGGCAACGACTGCTGCTTACCTGGTGTCAGAACTTTTAGATGAAGGCAGAAGCCCGGAACGAGCATTTATATAGAGCAAAATAAACATTTCATCATTTCAGAAGACGTCTTGCGTTTTCTTTATGAAATTGCACGTGACAGATTCGGCGGAGTCTTGCAAAGGTCGTTCGCAATCGTTTTTACTAAATAAAACGATTCCACGCCAAGGCCACGCGTGGTGTAGCAGAAGCGAAAAAATAATAATAATAAATGCCGAGCAGCGGAGCCGGCGCGGCGTGTAACAACTGGTATTCAAAACGCGCGCGCCAGAACCGAAACAGGAAAGTGTTAAAACCATCCGCTTGGTGTGCTACAGTCAATTCGGCCGCTGGGCCACTCTTGTAGAAAAATCTCCATGACCAATCAGTTGCTTGTGGTTGTGGGTTGTACCGGTCTTTACCCTGGCGCTAGCGGTGTGAGACGCAGAAGGTAAGCGCTGCAACTCTGGGGCGATTGTGTAGGTGTTGGGTGGTTTGAGCTTGATTCTTGGCAATAATTAAGCGTCGTCCCGTTGATAGGTATCCGCTGCCGTCACCGCGCGTTGGTGCTACTTTATCCGGCATATCGCGTCTCGAGTGCGTCCTCACATATGTACTCCGTTTCAGAAAATCAGGAGCGACGCTGTCGAGGCTAGTGATACCTTTTGCAGTGGCTGCGTCCGCACGTAGAAATAGTTTGGTGTTCTTTCTTCTCTCGTGCTGTACTCTGGCGTCAAAAGTAGCACTCGCTATTATCTGCAATGATCGCATGATGGCCAATGAGGTGTGATCACGCCACCTGCGTGATAGCTAGTGGCATGATGCAACATGTCTTTCGAATGCTATACGAGTCGAATAAACGCCGCGTTGATCTCCCACCCGGCACAAGCGTCTCCGCCAACCTCACTGCGTCGTCCTCCCAGACGCTAGGCCCCTCCGTCGGCCGGCTTCGGGTGCGACGGTACAGAATGGCGACGAGGATTCACAATAACCTGCAGTGTCTCAAATGCCGTGACAACGCTACTTATCTACGTCACTTCTCTCCTATTTCCTCGCATGCCTTGGGAGTTTCTCCGAATGCTTCAGCTGGCGTCGACCTAGGCCTTCTTTCGTCTACGGCCATCTTCGGCAACGCCATATTTCCTTCTTCTTTCAGCTTCCCTAGGCCTACTTCTGTTGCGATGATACAGGATGGCGATGACGATTTATAAAAATCTGCTGCCCCTCAAATGCCGTGAACACGTTACTTATCTACGTCAGTTTTCTACTACTACCTCGCATGCCTTCGGAGCTTCTCCGAATGCTTCAGCTGGCGTCGGCCTAGGCCTTCGTCTACGGCCATCTTCGGAGACGCTATATTGCCTGCTTCCTTCGGATTCCCTAGTCGTATACTTGTGCATGCAACGCTACAGAATGGCGTCTTTTTAGACCTTCCTCCGTTCCTCGAAATACCTGGCACTCCTCCGATTCCTTGGTACCGATGGAAGAAAACTTTCCAGGTGCGCATTAAAGCGGCCGGCCGGCGCGGATAGGAGGACGAGCGTCGACGCTCATCAGCGTTTTGGGCAGGGACGTGCAACGAAAACCCTTCGCGGCAGAGTAACCGGCTGAGGCACAAGCGACAACTGCACCTGCAACGGAAGGACGAAATGCGGTCCAGACGCCCAGTACGTCGACTACGGAGGCAACGGCTACGACGAGCAAGTACGAGTAGCTGCTGAAACTCGTGGATCGGCTAATCTCGGAAACTACAAATGTCCTGGCGCAGAGACATCTGTTCGCAAGCCGAATCAGCTGCCGGGTGAGCGTTTCATGGAATAGGTCACTGCCCTCAAGGAGAAATAGCTCGCTTGCAAATTCGATGCTACGTACGATGACCGGACCCGAGATAATTCATAGAATCGCAAACCGACATATGCAAACGTTTTTCGCCCATGGCGAACATTTGACCTTGGATAAAGCCGAAGAAATCGGCCAAGAATCGGAGGCGACGTAGAACGCCAACCAAGCGTTCGGCGACGCCGAAAACGTTCAGCCGGTCGGAGGTGCGCAAGATGGCGGTTCGGCTGCGCGGCGTTCGGGTCAACATGGCCATGGCCTCCCGCCCGTCAAGATGGGTCAGCGTACTCAAGATAGCCGTGCGTGCTCGATCACCTGCCCGACGCGTCGCAGGAGGGCGTCCGAACCAGGCACAATTGCCCATTTAAAATCGTTCATGTTCTACGCGTCAAATCGGTCCATGTTACCGGTGTGGCGGCTTGTGGCACTTGGCGTCTTCAGGAATTGTCCGGCCGGAAGCAAAACTAGTAAATTCTGCCGCATCGAAGGACACATGGCTACCGTTTGACGATGAAAAAAGGCGCATCGCCAGTTCAAGATGTTGCTCCAGTGCAAACGGTACGTGTCCAAACTGCGTCGGTTCTCTCCGTGATTTAATACTTCGCTTTCCAGCACGAGGTGCTGTAGCGTTTCCCTGGAAGTTTGTCAGGTGTGATCACGCCATCTGGGCGATAGCCAATGGCGTGATGCAACATATTCTTAACATGCTATAAAAGCCGAATAAACGTTTCGTGGACCCTTTCATCTGCAGGAAGAAGCGACTCCGCCAGCCTCACTGCGTCGTACTCCCAGACGCTGGGACCCTCCGTCGGGCGGCCTCGGGTGCGACGCTGCATTCTTGATCGCTGCGTTCTTGATCGTAAATATTGAATGAAAAACGTCTTAATCCTCAGAAACAAACTGTGCTATACGTTTACCTAATGCGTTGTTTCAGATCAATTTGTTTTTCATTGCGTTGTTTTTTGGCAGCCCATCGCGGCAGGCTCATGTGCAAGCTCGCGCGAGCACGGCGCGCAGCGAGGCACAGACGCAACGCGCGGAGTGATACATTCTCGTCACCGAACTTATTGCGCAGCTTGCAGAGCGTTACACCTGAGGTCTGAACTGGAGTGTATACAGCGTGGTGCAGACCGAACCGTTTTCGATGCTACTGCGGTAGCGCTCGAAAAGCGCGGACAAAAGATATGGAACGCCTAATATGAAGCCTGTTGAAGGGTCTAGCTGAAGTGTTTTCATGACAAATGATTCAGCTTTTCGGTACTGTGGCGGGCTCCAACGCTAGCTCGCAGACTGCTATCTCATTCCCTTACGGAGGTGGGAGACACGACGCTGAGCAGCTGATAGATCCTTTGCCCGTTATTGCGCAATGCTCTGAAAAATCATGGGGTAGATTTCTCGCTGGCGTTACATACCGTATTTAGTCGAATGTAACGCGACCACAATAGTAACGGGAGGGTGGACTTTCCATTCAAGCGCATAAAAAATAAAAATAGAACTGCGAATGTAACGCGACATGAAATTATGAAAAAAATCTGACGGCATTCTTGATTTGTAGTTAGTAAGCCAATGTTTACAAGTTCATACGGCCAGGGCCGTAGCCAGGGGTGGGGCTTATGGGGCTTCAGCCCCCCCCCTCGAAATTTTTTCGTGCTGTCAATGCACCGCCGACCAAAGCAACCCCCGGCGCCGGAAATCATTCTGGATTTTGTCTAGAATGTCTTTTTCATGCTCGAAAAGATATTTCACCGCGAAAATTGCAAACTCGGGATGACAAACGGGCTCACCGCGGCATCTCGCGGAATCTACGGAGCGCATGGATATAAATTCCGAAACTTTATGGTTATAAATCTCAAACTTTTGATGTGAAAGGGTGCACTGACGATTCCAAAGTAGTGCTTTAGATTTTCAATTGCGGAACTTTGTGGGTCTAATGCTGTTATAAACATTTGACGCCAAAGGTGCATTGACTTTTCGAAAGTCTTGCATTGGAACCTACAACGGGACGAGCCAAACGAACACAGTATTAGACAAGTTGTCAAAGCACGCAGCGAGGACTGATGAAACGAAGCGTTGTGGTGGTTCATTTGTGCCGTCATGTCACATAAAAAATATCATTCTTTTTAACCTATGCCAAAGCATCCACGTTAAGCCACTAAAGCCAGCCAAGGTAGCTACGTTCTTATTTATTTTTCCTACTTTGACTTTTATTCGCGAGGACACATTGAGCGTCTTCAATTTTTTTGGTCATGCTACCCTACCCGCGGGCTGCCAGAGCCAGCCATAGCGCACACGTTTTTCTCGTGTTGCCCTGACCACCGCGCGGCTCACTTCGGTGCGTGTTCGGTTTGCTCTGGCCGAGTGGATTTTCGCCTGGCAGAGTTTAGACACTTTCTGGCTAGCAGACAAGAAAAAGAAACAATGGTCGCTTGCCGCCATCACTGTGGGGACTCAACGGATTGCACCGCGTTCGCTTGAGGGCGACCCCTCCGGAAAGTCTTGGCTCGCCGGTGTAGGATACCGAGCAGCATGCGTATGGTTCTCTGTGGACCAAGCGTTTCACGTTTTTTTTCGATATTCCTTCGGTAGCCACATTAGGCGCGCAAAGTAGGCGTTCAATTGTGTTCAACATATTTTCCTTGGGGTTTTTTAATTTCGGTGTTCCCGCCCCACAAAAGGAAAAAAAATACATTGTTGCGGCGCAGCGAATTGTTGCATGGTGAAAGTTCAATTTTGTTACTTCTTCCTTTACGGAAAGTAATGGACCACGGCACGCTTCAGTTGCCGGATACTCTTATTATATTATTGCGATATCAATTATATGGACACCCCAAGCGCATTCCTGCCGTCACCGTCGCCCTCATATTTCGTATAAAGTCCAAGGGCGATACCATCGTTACCGAGCGCCGCATGCTGTATGTGCGAGTGAAGGCGTATGGGAAGGGGGGGGGGCGCTGGAATGGGTGAGCCGACGATGGTGACTCAGTCTTGTGTGCGCAAAGGAGAACATGGTTGAACATGGTTTCGTGACATATTGGAAACTCCAAAAGTTGAACAGCGTGGTGCCGTGAAGTTTTTGACTGCTGAAGGTATTTCGTAAAAATAAATTAGTCGCCGTATGGCTGCCGTGTACGTTGAACATCGCATTTCATTGGCCACTGTGAAGCGTTGGAGCAAATGGTTCAAAGGAGGACGTGGAAGTTGCAAAGACTATCCAAGACGGGTCTAAAGCCATCGTGAAATCACCCTTAACAAAACTGAAAAAGTTGATGAGGTGATGAGACAAGAACGGAGGATAAGCATCGATAAGCATCAACATCAGTCACGATTCGGTTCACGCCATAATTCATGAACATCTCTGTCATCGGCTTTTGTGTGCGCAATGGATGCCTAAGATTTTGAACCACGGCCAGAAGACGGAGAAGTTCGGCGCTGCCTTGACTGATCTGATCCGGTATCACAATGAGGGTGGCGACTCCTTGTCTGCAGTTGTGGTCGGGGACGAATCATGGCGCCACTACTACGAGCCTGAAGCACAACGGCAAAGCTTACAGTGGAAACGTTCGAATTCACCACGCCCAAAGAAAGCAAAGGCCATCATTTCCGCCGGTGAGGCGTTGTTGACTTTTTTTTTCGATCGTCATGGACCATTACGGATAGCATTCGCTGTCTTGAGAAACTATCAATTGTTTCCGATACTGTGAAACGCCGGAACGGCTGGTTATTGCAATCAAGAAGAAACGATATGGAAAATTGACGAATGGGGTCATCTTGTTCCGCGACAATGCCCGTGCCCATATCGCTGACGTATTTAATACAAAACTGGCAACGTACAAGTGGGAAACGTTGCAACATTGGCCACACAGCCCAGACCTGTCGCCTTGCGACATCCACATTTCGGGGCAACCGAGAAAAAAAAGAACAGCGCAAGGGAATCACATTCGTGTCGGACGATGGCATGAAAGAGTCAGTTGCAGACTTTTTGAAGCAGCAACCTAAGGGATTTTATAATACCGTAATCACGCGACTCCTTAGTCAATGGGACAAATGTCTAAAGCTCACGGAGACTACTTTTAAATAATGTACCCCGTGTGTCATATATTCGCATTGGCTCACTTTCATTTGGCTCACCCTCTATATTTGGCAGAACTTCTGCCTTTTCTGCGTGCTCTCTGTTGCGACTGCAATTTCGGTGGAATCACTCACGCTACACGACCGGTGACAGCTGCTCCTGCGCAATACATTGGAACAAATGCTAGCGTCATTGATATTTTGCACTGGCCGTTGCACACGTACATGAAAGTAAACACGGTTCTTGTAAGACAAAGTTTCATTAACATATTTGTCCTCAACTTGTTCATTTCATGGCCTTCTCATTTTTGATATCAGCGGCATGCACTGCTTTCCTGGTTTCGAACTGATATAGTTCTAGTGGGATATCTTCTTTACTTATTAAATAGACAAAAAACATGGAAGCATTGATATCAGTTATTTTGGGCACAATTTTTAGCACATACAAGTATATTCTTTGATAGACAAATACATATTTTACTTGTTTTGACAGTGCGTAGCGTTGAAGAAATCGTTTGCAGCATCTTTGGCAATGGCAATGCAGCTATTATTCACGTATTTGATCCATCAACAAATTGTTTAAGAGGAAGCTTTAGCTCGGGACCAATCCGACACGGTCTATTTAAATACATGTAAAACGCAGAAACACTTTTCTGAGATAATTCTGCTAATCGCCTTTAATGAACTTTGTTGCATTTGAGCTTTGTTGCATTTGAGAGAGAAAGCTAATTCTTGTGTCTGTTGGAAAAGGAATTTCTATTTAGGGGCTGAATTTGAAAAATATTTAGAAGTATTTTGAAAAATTCGAAAGTTAAAAAAGATATAAGCACGACGTTTACAAACTAACAGCTATGCACCAAGAACAGATATCGCGGTTCTGTATAAAGCATCTATTATAACAGTCAAAGCGGACAAATTTGTTGTCAATTTGTATCTTACGTGAATTGGTTACGTTGTGTACAAGGGTTCTGCGAAAGCTGTATTTACATAATACAAAATTTTTTGAGATTCATGTGTAACATGTCTGTTTGTCCACTATAGATGTACTATTATATGCAATTCACAGAATTGTGATATCATTATTCATTGTTGAGTTATACAGTTTTAAACTTGATAGTTTCGTTTTCTGAAAATTTGCGATTTTGGCCAATTTTTAATAAAGAATTGACCACCTAACTGAAAGATTCGAAACCAACAGTCACTAGAATTTAAGTTTTTCTTTTAATTGCAACAAACCTCGTCAACATTGCAGGAGTGGTTGCGGGGGAAAACGAATTACCCTTCACATGCATTTAAATAGGAGCACCCGAGCTAAAGCTTACTCTTAAGGAGGAGGCCGAGCTGCAAGGTGAGCCCTCCCCCCTAACGAAATTTCTGGCTACGCCACTAATATATATATATATATATATATATATATATATATATATATATATATATATATATATATATTCATCTCATCTATGGAAAGGAAAGTTTCTGAAGCATAATTGCAGCGCCGTGGTTTTAAAGCGCACCCGCGGTAGACAAACGGCAGGAGATATAAGCGTGCGTGTCCATGATACGCACACGACAAACTGCCTTAAAATATTTAGAGACTTGAGAGAAAGTTTCGTTAACAACCGATAACCTGGCAATGAGCACTCGAATACGACGAGAGAAATTATTCAGACGTGGAAAATTCCCTTGAACTAAGTATGGTTTGCGAGACAAATGCTTGTAAGTATTGAACTTTTTAAAAGATGAGGGGAATATGCGCTCACCGAGAGGACGGCGTCCGCACGAGACCACACCAGGCACCTTACTGAGACATGTAGCGCTTTTTGGCCGGAACAAAGCCCCCCTTCCCTGCCGGCCAAGCGCAGAAAACGTGTGTTCCGATCGCTCAAGGCTGCGCGGACATAGTATAGCTCTAGAGTCTAGGAAAAGCTTAAACAGGTGCGAGCGCGGCACGCTTAGCGTGGGAAGCTAGCCCGAATAACTATCTCGAGGACTGCTGCTCACGAGGGCGAAATACCTTCGTGTAACTATAATAACCCTAATAAGACTACTTTCGAAAAGAGAACGGCCCAGAGGGCTGCACTACGAGTGCTGTGACTGATAATTTTCTATATATATATGGCATATATATATGGCATAAGTATACCTAAATATGTATGGAAATTTGTGCTCGAGGTCGGTGCACGAGCAACTCTGGATTTTCTGCGTAACGGGGCCCTAAAGCTATCGCTGGAAAAGAGCGCTCGAGAGGAAGGCGACTTCGCGCTCGGCTTGGTGAACTGGGCGTGTCGTGCAAAACTGCAAAACTTGGCTGAGGTGATCACATAAACGTGTGCTATCGGCGGACTGTTTTTTCAACACCCGAGGGGCGGCTCAGGCGCCCTTTAGGTATGTCTCGCATTGAATATGTCTCACCATGTTTTTCAGCACGGTGCCCTTAGGGTTAGAATTCCTGGTATCAACCTCTGGAAAATATTTGTGTTGGAGGAAAAAATCACAGAAATAAACAAGAACAGCGAGACACGAGGGGTAAGTGATTGCTTTCTGTTAATTCAAATACACTTCCTTGGTTTTTGTCACAAGCTGTTAGTGTGTATGTCAACTCTACCAATTTTACGTAACGTTTACGAATTCGGAGGCACCTAAGCGGGCCCTGATCCACTTACACGTTTATCGCAGTGGGGAAAAGCATTCGACGTTAAAATAGGCTATTTAATAAACACTTTGTCAAAGTACTTCGATGCGTTCACCGGAAGCGGATTTATTGGCAATCGAATATTGGTTCGCGGTGCTTCCGCTCCTCCTCCAACGCATTTCACTGCCAAGGTTACCACAGAGCGAGGCGTGCTCACGAGGTACCGCCTTCTATACGTCACCGTGGCGCGCTGTTCACATTAGAATTTGGATGTTAACGTAGACGCCACTACCCCCGATTTTTGCGCCTGCAACGCGCCAAACGTAAGCCAAACGCGGTTGTCATGAGCGAGCAGCAGAGCCCTGAGCCAGCGGGCTTGTCGGGGTACCCTGGCGTATCTGCGCTGCGTAGCAGACCGCAGCTACATGCAGATGCAGTTCGTATTGTGCAGCGTTTGCTTTGTGCCCCACAGGGCCCGAGTGCGTCCTCGCGCTCATACGATCCAGTCTGACCATGCTGCGTGGTGCGGACCGGCTTTGTCCTCCGCCTGCATGACTGGCGAATAGTAGCCACATACAAGTGCATTGTGACACGAAAGTGTTTTATGCCGGGGTACTTCCTGTAACGGATGCCACATATATTGCCCATGCTCTACAAAGGTCGTTGCGTATTTTCCATTATAAGGTAGTCCAGTCACACTTTGCGCGCACTGAAATCTATGAGAAAGCATTTTTTCCACTTACGAGCGAAGAATGGAATCATTTACCAGAATGTATTGTTCAATGCACATCTCATGTTTCATTTGAAATTATGTTGAAAAAGCACCTTTTGTAATCCCTCTTTTGCTTGGGCAGCATTGCAGCCTGCAGTATTGTGTAAATAAATAAATGAACAATGGATGTAACGCTGGCTCTAAGAAGTAAAATAGCTGGCTTGTTGCAACACTGTGGAAGCCGCACAATTTCTTAGCCGATTCTTAGCGTCGTCTGCGCCGCGTCTGCTTACAGTATGATAAATGGCAATATATGTAAGAATGACGCAATGAGCGAAGAATATGAGGTTAAAAATAGCTGCATGTTTTGATGATAAAGCGAATACAAATGAAATTTATTTTAGAAGCGAGTTAACCATGCGTATTTAATAGCTTGTCTAAAATGACACCCAAAATTGTACCGCTGTCAGATATTGGTAGGATATAATTAGTTAATGATACACCTGTAGTAGGTGGAATTGTTGTTTGAAGGTTATCAAACAAAACATGTTTTTGAAGGGTTGATTGGAAGATAATTTGGTGCTTTAGTGAGCACTACCTGTCGATATTGCCAAGATCAGGGTTCAGCTGATCTTGCATTACTGTCAATCACTAGCGAGATGAATAAATGGTTGTGTCATCGGCATACAAGAGGAACTTGTAACTGGTAAGCGCATCGGTTAGATTGTTGGTGAACAACAGGAACAGTAAGGGACCTAATAATGCAACCTTGAGGAACACCAAATATGATAAAGTTAGCGAATGAAAGGTAGTCGTTGCCAAGTACAACTTGAGACCCATTAGTTAGCTAGCCATGAAGTACCAGTGGTGCCGTAAGTCACTGTAGTTGATAGAAAAGAATAGAATGGTTCAGAGTACCAAATGCTGTGTAGTTCGGTCAATGAATGCTGCTCCCACAATTAACCCGGTATCCATAAACCTGATACTTTATGGCCTCGTAGCACGAGCGTCGGCGTAACCGAGCGAACGAGCCCAATGGCGAAGGATCAAAGAGCGACACGCAGTGCAGCTGAAAATGAAACGTGGCTATAGTGAAGAAATCGCGAGGACGAAAGCGGAGGTGGGTACAGGGTGCGGCGAAAGCGTGGGAAGAAAAGCATAGTGCCCTGCATGACGCGTGCTTTGTGGCAATGATGGCGCCATCTCGCAGCCATCGTGCCACATGCGCGTCATTTGCATGGACAGAGTGCTGAACAGATTGCTGAACATTTGCATGAACCGACGTCAGTCTGTGGCGGCGGCTGCGAATTCCGACCACGCATCACGATTATCGAGGCAGTCGCGCCACGCTTCGCTCCGTTTGCAAAGTGCCGCACGAGGCAGATTTTCCGCGCCAGCTAATATCTCGTGAAATGGAAATACGTAACCGCAGACGAATTTATTAACCTTCGGCTCGCGTGAAAGAACGTACTTTTCAAAAACTCTGGTGTGGCTCGCTGGACAGGCCGGACGGGCGGACTTCTCGGTGGCGTTCCGTGATTCTCCTCGCATGGGCACAGTATGTTGCAGTAGTCGCGGGGCGCTGTTATCGTTGCGGGGTGCTTTTCTCGTCTTGATGATAGATTGGTTTTTTTTTTCTGTGCAAGTACTGCTCCGGTAGGACACGTGTAACCAGCAAAATGAGGCCTCAGGAGAGCACCCGAGATTATAATAAAGCAGCCGGTGCGGGATCTCCATATTCTTTTTCTGGGTGTCCGCGATAGCGGACAGCTGATCTTCCTTGGCACGCGTAGGCCTCGGTGAGGCCCAACCTAAGGACCAGTCCAGATTCAAGTTTTGCTATTCCCGCTGCCGCTTTGGTGTCGTGGAGGTGCCGCAAATAATACTAAAGGCCCGTTGTTGCAACTGGTAAACAAAAACTATATATAAAAAAGGAATCGCGCCCACGTGACAACTCGTGAAGCACCGTTGCCGCGTCCCTTCGAGGAGCAATATGGAACGCCAAAGAGGAATTTAAGAGGATGAGCAAAACGAGAACAAGGTGAAAGCAGGAGACAACGTTTCGACGGAGAGAGGGTGTTAGGTGGGTGGGTGCGGCAACCCTCTCTCCTCTAGAAGAACCCCACCTATATATACTATGGTGAGGAAAGCATATGTCGTCTTGAAGAAAAGTCCACTTGTCGAAACGTTGGCTCCTGCTTTCATCTTGTTCTCGTTTTGCTCATCGTCTTGAATTTCCATCTCCCGCCTTCCCCGTGTTTTCTAAAGAGGAATTTAGGAATTTACCGGCCTGGCGTTGGCATGCACAGTGCAACGATTTCTGCATTTTCGTCGCTTAATGTTGTTGTTGTTGTGTTGCTATGTTTTTCTTGTTAAAGTTTATTAAAAAAACCCTGAAAAGTTTCTGCCCCAGGAAGTGGATCCATCGGGGCGGAGGGAGGGATAGAACAGGAGGTCAGTCCAGGTATTATTGACCATTTTTGAGTCTTGTAGAAATCGAAGTAACGACTGGAATGTGAGGTGCTGGCTAGTGCCAGGCATCTAAATCCTCCGGCCTCACAGTCGCGGGGAGAGTGGCTATCGCTCTCCTGCAGTGCTAGAGTATATGTTGCCGATCCAGCAGCTGGTTCCTTGGACAGGATCGGTAAGTGGCTGGAGACGCATCCTGGTGCGGCGGGCTGGCGTCACTGCTGTCTCCCTTACGATGCGTCGCTGGCATGGCTTCTACACGGGTGAACTTCCCTGGAACAAGCCCAGGATTTTCTGGGAGGATGTTTTTGGAACGTAGCTCTTCAAGCCGCCTTTGCCTTTGCCAGGACTATGTCCGGGTGGATGGGGTATGGGTCATCAGGCACCTGTGGCCCCGTCTCTGAGGGGCAGGAAAGAAGCTCCTTTTCCAGAGGGTCGGCCATTGGGTTACCAGCGACACCAGCACGACCAGGTATCCATGCGAGACACACCGTGTGGCCAACCTCATCGGCGATTCGCATCGCCCGGTGTATTAAGTTAACAGCACCATTGCGAGAGTCTAGTCGGGCGCAGGCCTTTATGGAGGCCTGCAAGTATGTGTAAACCGTGCGAGTAAAGGCTACAAAAGGAGGCTTGAGAATGGCATTGCATGCAGCGGGTATCGCAGCTACTTACGACGTTAATGGGTCGTTGCAGGCAGGGCGGCAGGAGGAGTAGGCTGCGACGGTACGTGGGCAGTAGTGCACTAAGACTGAAGTTTCGTCACTGAGGGCGCCGTCGGTGTAGAAAGCTTGGTGACAGGGAGGAGAAGTGGGAATGCTGCTTGATGCCGCCTTGTGTAAGACAACTGCCTCTCTGCGTGATCGGCATTCACGTTTTGGGGAATCGGTGCATGTCATGGGACAATGTCACCGAGCACGGGAAGAGGGCAGAGGCGCTGAGGGGACTGGAAAATGAAGCGAGATGATGCTGCGATCGGATATCGTGGATCTTAGTTGGAACTGATGTGAATCCTTGGCAGCCTCGGCTAATGCCTTGTTCGGATTCATGTGGGCCATTTGAGCAAGGTGGTGTAAGGGCATGAAACGCGGCAGGCTGGTGAAAACCCCCATGGCTTCGTGGTTAAGCGATTTAGTTTTTGTCTTTGCTTTTGGGTCAGACTGTAGATGTTATGGGACGTATACGGCACGTGAAATTGGTAGAGCAGCCACAAACTCCTCACTTCCCCAGTTTTGTACACAGTGCAGCGGATTAGGCGGAGTATCCGATGCCAGGTTTGAGTGATGTTGTGATGCCATGTTGCTGCACCACTGGCTCCGTTGATGTGGATGCCTAGAAATCGAACACGTACTGTCTTGCTGAGATATTTGTTCACCATCAAAAGTGAATGAAAATCGCGAGGGTGAATGGGCTGGGTTTGTGCCCAGTACAAGTTAGTTCTGTCAACAGAAGACATGAGTCCGACATGATTTGGAAATGTTGCAGTGGTGTCAATTCCGGCTTAAATGGCATCGGACTAGTCGCCGTCGGAGCCCCGTTGGTCCCGTATTGTGACATTGTCCATATACACACTGAAGCGAAGTCCAGGTATCTCAACCAGGCAATAACAGAGTGGTGCCATCACCAAGTTGATCAGTAATGGCAAGAGGACTGCGCCTTGCGGCAGTCCCACTCGTGATTTCTTCGGTGCGGAAAGTCTGCCCTACGGCAACTTGAAATTGAAATTGAAATTGAAACGCTGGCTCAGCGGAGTGCCTACCGCGTGAGGTACAGCGGGGCGTGGCACTTGCGGAGACGGAGGACATTAGCGCGCATGCGCGAGTAGGAGCGGGTGCGAGAGAGGAAAAGTGGGGACTATTGCTCATTGAATATGACTCTGCCTTGGTGGCCTAGGCACAACAAAGGAGTTCCTCAGCGGGTGTTGTATGCGTTTGTCCCTAGGCGTGCCGGCAGAAGTCACGGAGTCGGTAGTGCTGAAGTTAGCGTCGCAAGTTGGCGGCTGGACGTAATTATATTTCTTCAATTGTGTTTTTTTAGTAATGGTAATAACGTGTCATTATTTCGCATTATTGGCGGTTCCTCCAGGACACCAAAGCGGCGACGGGGACGCCAAAGCTACAAACCGGACTGCTCCTTGGGTTGGGGTTCGCCGAGGCCTGCGCGGCCCCAACCCATGGGCCGCCCTGCTTCTAGCTTCTAGTGCCCTGGAGCTGCTGCGCCGCCTGCTTTATTATAATCTCAGGTGCGCTCCTGAGGCCTCCATTAGCCAGTTACATGTGCCCTCCTGGAGCAGTGCTTGTAAAAAGTGCAATCTATCGTTGCCATAAAAAAAAGTTACCCGTGACTTATACAACATCATTAAGAACCTTGCGCCTTCAAACAGTGATCACCAAACGGGGCGCCCATGCCCACTGCCACACCGCACGGGCAGCCAGGGGCGGAGCATAAACTCGACTGCACTCCGCAATGCCGGCATGTCTAGGGGACGATTCTACAACACGTGCCAGAAAACCTCCTCCTTAGTGCCTAGGCAGAGTCACATATTCAAGGAGCAAAGACCCCCAGATAGAATTTCTCTCTTCATGGTTCTTTTCATTGGTCGTGTAATGCATTGGAAGCGTCAGCTTCCGTGACCGCCAAATTTAGTTCAGAAATGAAATAGGGATAATTTTTGTTATTTCATTATATTCTTTATTATGCTCATGTATGTTAGATATTGCTAAGATGTGCATTTACTCACGGCATCTTGTTGTAAGACAGCAGAAAGACTGAAAGAAATATTCCTTCTGCAGTTCAGGGCAACGCGAGTGAGCGACATCTGCCTTGAAGCAGAAATCTTGAATGTTGCGCAAGCGAGAAAAGCCGTTGAGCATATGACAGCTGTTGGGCACAAGGAACATGCAAAAGAACTAGGTAAGTGATTCCACGTATCTCAATATCTATGATTCCATAGAATTCCCTATATATGATATTCCATAGAAGAGTTTGACATTCTGCACCAAGAGACACGCAGGACCAACTGCGCTTACATAGAAGCGAGCGCAGCTCATAATGTGGGTAATCCAGTGCCTGCATGGTCTTTGGCGCATCGCACTGCAGTGGTGCTCTAGATGATGAATGCTCCAGAGCCCTTGCATACGTAATTTACTACTGCTGAGGCTCTAATTATTTCACATGCTTGAAACTTCGTCTACACCTGGTCCATAACTTGCCCCTAATTTTAATCAACTGTAAGCAAGGCTTCATGTTTAGTCCAGCGAAGATACAAGGGAAACATTCTACAAGACTTCTTAATATCCTAACAAATCAGGACCAAACAATTATTGGCAATGCTCCTAATTACACCATAAATGTTAACTGTGCCACGGCTTGCACTTAATACGCATTGCATTTTCGTTGCCATAGAACTCGCTAGCGACATTGGGAACTAAGCTGATGACGGCCATGCGACAATTTTGAAAACTTGCTCTTTTTTTATTCTTAGTCCTAATTGCACGCTGTAACTAACTGCAATTTCTTTAACTTGTACAAAGGGGAATTTTACCATTTTTTAAGGCCATGCTGCTTGCTTAGTCACCCTTGCGGCCTAGCATAGGCTGTAATTATTACTGTACGTATTTATTTAAATTCGCAAGCATATTTTCACTTACTTCACACAGTAACAGTAGTAAGACGCGCAAAGCACACTTCATGATTGATGTCAGCTATTGGGTCCGTGTTTTCTCAGCAAGCCCAAAAGGTGGTTCACGGACCCTTTAACCGAGTCTCCTTACACCAAAAAAGAGTGCACTGACTGTTGATCCATTTCCTTCTAGGATAAGTTGTTGGCAACCTTAATGATAAAAACATGATAAACTACGTACAGCGTGAAGGACAAGGACCGTGAGACTACATACACTGCGCTGTGTATGTCGTCTCTTGCAATCCTTGTCTTTCGCGCTGTACGTCCTTTTTTACCGTGAATTACCAACTACCTTAAGAAACCACCGTAGAATAAAAACACTCGAATGAAAAGAAAATCTTGTCTTTCCAGCTCTTCAGAATAACAACCTGCGGCTTGAATTTGCCTACAAGGCGAAGGCCGGACCATCCACCACGACAGGCGGGCTGGACACTCTCATCACTGTCAAGGGAGTCAGTGTAAATATTGAAGTGTCCAGGAAATTGACCGACTTCGTGATCAAAGAGCTGGCCTGAGCCTTCGTGAGTTCATATATGGTTTTCTAGCAAAAAAGGGAAATGCTTTGCTTTTTTGAGCTCCTGAAGGCTTCACAAATGATACTAAACAAATGTGAGGATTATAACATGCCTATTTTATTAGAAAAAAGTGGGACGTATATGGCCCATTGGCACATTCCGTGGATCTGGGAAGTGGAACAACACTGTCCCATGCTGAGGCACCATGCTGAGATCACTTGTGTGCCTATTTATTGTGAAAGGCACCAAAACAAGTGGCACACAGGGGCACCTTGCACACTCCACACATGAACATTGTGCGGACCTCATTTCCTGTGGTGGAGCACCACCTGCACCTTCGCCTTGTGGGTACTTTCTGTGGATTGTGGCCGCTCCTTGTAAACTGAATTTTCTCCGAGACTCCAACCATTTTTCGGCCGTTCTTTCGGCCCTCCTTGTTCTTCCGGAATGGTCCTGTGTTAGTGTAGTGCCTGAACGTTTGTCCATTTATGAGTTGCTGTCCTAGATCAAGCCAGAACCATAAGTATGTTATGTCATTGTTGGCGCATTATTGAATGAATGCATCGACGACAGAAGCATCGAAGAGAAAATAAAATATCCTATACGTAGGATTTCTTGGAACGCCTATCACAAGTGTAGGCATTTCGCTTTTGATCAAATTTGCCGCCCATCGACATGTTGTAGTCTGCCAGTGCTTTTGGGCAGATCACAGCCACCGAGGAGCCATTGGCCAGCTTCCGTGACACTTCGAAACTGTCAGATCATGGAAATTCGACAAGAGGTGAACATCTTTAGTGTCACGCCACTGATAGGCATTGAGCTGACCTTTGGAGTGCCACAGGTATTCTCCCTTCTTTAGCTTGTCGTATCGCTTCAGTTCTTCGGGCAAGTCCTTTCTGTTGGTGCGAACCGTGCCTGTGGCTAGGATGCTCCTCTCAGCGAGAGTTTCCATTAGGCGAGTGCAGGTAAAATAGTTATAAAAGAATAGCCGCGTTCCAGGCTGCACGTTCTCTCTGACAGAGAAAGTACGACATGCTCACCAAGGCTTTGATTGGCCGGGCTTTGTGCGTTCTTCCCTTCAGACACCTGAAATTGCAGCGAATAGCCCGTCTTTGAGTCGGCCCTGCAACAGACTTTATACCCTCTTTTTATGGGCTTCATTGGAAGGTACTGTTTCATACTGGACCTTTATTTGAAAGGAACCATGCTCTCGTCAATTGCCTGGTGAGAGGACGGCGAGTGCTCTTCCTGAAATTTCTTGTTCAGTTTATTAATGAGGGGACGCAGCTTAGCAAGCCTGTCATAGACATTTTTTCCCCTTTTCTTTTCTTTGCTTCGGTCGTTTACACGAAGGGAGTTCATGATATACTGGAATCGTTCAAAAAACATCACCTTGGCGATTTCTTCGCAGTTGAAAAGAGAATCACGGCTCCAGTAGTGATTAATGATGATTATATGTGGTGTTTAATGGCGCAAGGGCCAAGTATGGCCAAAGAGCGCCATGCCAAAAGGTAATTTTGACAATGTATTGTGAATGCAGTGGACAGTGGATTCATCATGGTAAATGTGACATGGCTGTAAAAAGGCCTAAAAGCTGGCGCTGTAAATGGCGTAAAATAAATAGGTACTAAAATGATGACACTGATTAGGGCATGGACGATGGCAATTGGGTTTCGTTAAAAAACATGATAGAACAAGACAACACATAACAGTGATAGTAGAACCTCAAGAGAGCGCTTTTATTAGAAAGGCTGTTATTAGTGTGCTAAAAATTACCTGTCCAAATGATTTTGAGGGTATCTGTTTCCAATAAAAACTGTATGACTAATTTCATGTTAAAAAGCGGTTCATCACTAAGAAAAAATGCAGGTTGAAGAGGTGTATTTTCACGATATGCAGAAAGAAAATACTTTTTCCTCTCTGTTTCTATTGCAGGGCACTAAATAAGAACATGGAGTACTGTCAGACTATTGCCGCACTTACCACAAGTCGGGGGATTGCCTCCAGTCAAGAGATGAGTGAGTACCGTATGTGTGGCCTATCCTTAATCGGCAAAGAATTACTTCCTCTTAACGTGCTGTTTTCCCACTTACCCAGTTCCCCAGTTTTGGTTTTATTATGTGAAGCTTATTCATTACTTGTGACTCCCACTTGCCTTGCCAATGATTCCTTAATTTGCGGCGTAGAAAGGGCTTTAGGTCTGTGGCAGCGATGCGAATATTTCTATTTATGTCGCTAAACGTTACTGTTGTAGTGCTTTCGTCCGCTGCTTCGTTCCCTTTTATACCTTTGTGACCGGGTACCCAGCATATGACAATCACTTGATTGCACATATATAGGGCGCACAATAAGTTATACAGCTCATTCAAAACGGGATTCTTATATTTTTGTAAACTAATTAGTGCTTTCACGACAGTTAATGAGTGTGTGAAGAGAACAGCCTTAGCGATGTTTGTGAGCCTGATGTGTTTAATAGCCGAGAGTATAGCGTATGCTTCCGCTGTAAATATGCTCGTGTATGGGTTTACTTTCCCAGATATTGAAAATGATGGTCCAAGAGCTGCGTAAGCAACACCATCAGCAGATTTCGAAGCATCCGTGTAAAATTCAGCACAGGAATACTTCTCTTTTAGTTCAAGAAAATGTGATTGTATGTGAGCCTCAGGCACTCGTTTCGGTATTTCTAAGAAAGATATGTCACATTGGATAGTTTGCCACTCCCAAGGCGGTGGGAACCGAGTAGGAGCCATTGGGATATTTTCTAGAAAAGGGACGCCTAATTCTTCTGATAGTGCTTCCACTCGGAGGGACAGATGAGGCCTGGTGGCTGGGCTGTTACGGAATAGCCTGGCAGTGGACAAGTCGCTAATTGCAAAATGACATGGATGCTGAATATCTGATTTAACTTTCAAGGCGTAAGAGAAAGATAAATATGCTGTTTGTAGATGAAGAGACCATTCGTTGGATTGAACGTACAGGCTCTCTACAGGACTAGTCCTGAAGGCATCTGTAGCAAGACGGATACCAAAGTGGTGAATCGAATCTAACATCTTCAAGGCACTAGGCGTAGCAGAGCTATACACTATAGCACCACAGTCAAGGCGTGACCTTATCAAACTTTTATACATGCCCAAAAGGCATCTTCTGTCACTTCCCCAGGATGTACGGGACAAGAGCCTCAGAAGATTCATTGTCTTCATGCACTTCGCCTTCAGATATTTCAAGTGGGGGATAAATGTTAATTTAGTGTCTAATATGAGGCCCAAAAATTTATGTTCATGGCTCACCGGGAGCTGTTGTCGATTAAGGTAAAAAGCGGGTTCATGAAATATACCTGTCTTGTTCGAGAAGAGAACACACGTGCTTTTTTGCGGGTTTCATTTAAACCCATTCTAATCAGCCCACATTGACAATTTGTTTAGCCCAAGCTGTACATGTCGCCGACAGATGGAAAGACTACATGATTTAAAACCTATTTGTACGTCATCCTGCGATAGCATACTGGTTTCCTGTCTAACGGAGTTACCACCGACTTCTATTGCGCACTCCTTAATGGTTCCCATGAGATAGTCGTTCATTGCTTCAACACTAAGGTCCTCTTCCTGAGTTAAAGCCGAATACCTGTTCTGTAGCTTGATCCGGAATTCCTCTAGTTTCCCTCTTACCGCTAACTCATTGATTGGCTTCTTGTGTACCAGTTTCTTCCGTTCCCTCCTCAAGTCTAGGCTAATTCGAGTTCTTACCATCCTATGGTCACTGCAGCGTACCTTGCCGAGCACGTCTACATCTTGTATGATGCCAGGGTTCGCGCAGAGTATGAAGTCTATTTCATTTCTAGTCTCACCATTCGGGCTCCTCCACGTCCACTTTCGACTAACCCGCTTGCGGAAAAATGTGTTCATTGTCCGCATATTATTCTGTTCTGCAAACTCTACTAATAATTCTCCTCTGCTATTCCTAGAGCCTATGCCATATTCCCCCACTGACTTGTCTCCAGCCTGCTTCTTGCCTACCCTGGCATTGAAATCGCCCATCAGTATAGTGTATTTTGTTTTGACTTTACCCATCGCCGATTCCACGTCTTCATAAAAGCTTTCGACTTCCTGGTCATCATGACTGCATGTAGGGGCATAGACTTGTACCACCTTCAATCTGATCAAGAAACGCCAATGTATGAAAGCCTCTAACCCTACAGCTAGAATAGAACTGTCAGAACTTTCTAAGTTAATCAACAAGCGTAAGACAGCGGACATCAGGAACTATAATATGGATAGAATTGAACAGGCTCTCAGGAACGGAGGAAGCCTAAAAACAGTGAAGAAGAAACTAGGAATAGGCAAGAATCAGATGTGTGCGTTAACACACAAAGCCGGCAATATCGTTACTAATATGGATGAGATAGTTCAAGTGGCTGAGGAGTTCTATAGAGATTTATACAGTACCAGTGGCACCCACGACGATAGTGGAAGAGAGAATAGCCTAGAGGAATTCGAAATCCCACAGGTAAAGCCAGAAGAAGTAAAGAAAGCCTTAGGAGCTATGCAAAGGGGGAAGGCCGCTGGGGAGGATCAGGTAACAGCAGATTTGTTGAAGGATGGTGGTAAGATTGTTCTAGAGAAACTGGCCACCCTGTATACGCAATGCCTCATAACCTTGAGCGTACCGGAATCTTGGAAGAACGCTAACATAATCCTAATCCATAAGAAAGGGGACGCCAAGGACTTGAAAAATTATAGACCGATCAGCTTACTGTCCGTTGCCTACAAAGTATTTACTAAGGTAATCGCAAATAGAATCAGGAACACCTTAGACTTCTGTCAACCAAAGGACCAGGCAGGATTCCGTAAAGGCTACTCAACAATAGACCATATTCACACTATCAATCAAGTGATAGAGAAATGTGCAGAATATAACCAACCCTTATATATAGCTTTCATTGATTACGAGAAAGCGTTTGATTCAGTCGAAACCTCAGCAGACATGGAGGCATTACGGAATCAGGGGGTAGATGAGCCATATGTAAAGATACTGGAAGATATCTATAGCGGCTCCACAGCCACCGTAGTCCTCCACAAAGAAAGCAACAAAATCCCTATAAAGAAAGGCGTCAGACAGGGAGATACGATATCTCCAATGCTATTCACAGCATGTTTTCAGGAGGTATTCAGAGGCCTGGAATGGGAAGAATTGGGGATAAAAGTTGATGGAGAATACCTTAGCAACTTGCGATTCGCTGATGATATTGCCTTGCTTAGTAACTCAGGAGACCAATTGCAATGCATGCTCACTGACCTGGAGAGGCAAAGCAGAAGGGTGGGTTTGAAAATTAATCTGCAGAAAACTAAAGTAATGTTTAACAGGCTCGGAAGAGAACAGCAGTTTGCGATAGGTAGCGAAGCACTGGAAGGGGTAAGGGAATACATCTACTTAGGGCAGGTAGTGACCACGGATCCGGATCATGAGACTGAAATAACCAGAAGAATAAGAATGGGCTGGGGTGCGTTTGGCAGGCATTGTCAAATCATGAACAGCAGGTTGCCACTATCCCTCAAAAGGAAAGTGTATAACAGCTGTGTGTTACCAGTACTCACATATGGGGCAGAAACCTGGAGGCTTACGAAAAGGGTTCTGCTGAAATTGAGGACGACGCAACGAGCTATGGAAAGAAGAATGATGGGTGTGACGTTAAGGGATAAGAAAAGAGCAGATTGGGTGAGGCAACAAACGCGGGTAAACGACATCTTAGTTGAAATCAAGAAAAAGAAATGGGCATGGGCCGGACATGTAATGAGGAGGGAAGATAACCGATGGTCACTAAGGGTTACTGACTGGATTCCAAGGGAAGGGATGCGTAGCAGGGGGCGGCAGAAAGTTAGGTGGGCGGATGACATTAAGACGTTTGCAGGGACAACATGGCCACAATTAGTACATGACCGGGGTAGTTGGAGAAGTATGGGAGAGGCCTTTGCCCTGCAGTGGGCGTAACTAGGCTGATGATGATGATGATGATGTACGTCATCTACATACACAGAATAAAACATTGTACGTGGTATGATAGTGTAAAGTGAGTTCATTTTTATAACGAATAGAGTGCAGCTAAGCACGCCACCTTGTGGTACACCTGTTTCCTGTGTAAATAGACGAGATAGCACATTACCAACTTTGACGCGGAACGTGCGGTTTGAAAGGTAACTCTGGATGACATTGAGCAAATTACCCCGGACTCCCATTTCGGCCAGGTAAAGGAGAATTCCGAACCGCCACGTGGTGTCGTAAGCCGTCTCCATGTCAAGAAATACTGACAAAAAGAACTGCTTATGCACACACGCATCGCGAATATTCGTCTCGATGCGGACAAGGTGTGATCAGTTGTGGATCTACCTTCCCTGAAACCACACTGTAGGGGATCCAATAGTTTGTTACTTTCAAGAAAATGAAGGAGACGCCGGTTAACCATTTTTTCAAAGAGTTTGCATAGGCAACTTGTCAACGCTATAGGCCTATAGCTGTGGACTGAAGTTGGGTCCTTGCCGTAATTTAGTATTGGAAGAATTATTGCTTCCTTCCAGGCGGATGGAATGTAGCCAGCGCAGAACACAGAGTTGAAGAGTGACAGTAGTGTTTTGTGGGTTTCAAGGTGTAGGTGTTTGATCATTATATACAATATTCTGTCACTTCCTGGAGCGGATTTGTTACAGCCATTGAGCGCAGCCTGAAATTGCGCCATGCTAAATGGGCGGTTGTAAGGTTGGTTGCTATTTCCTTTCCGGCCCAGAGGCAGTCGTTCCACTTGTTGCCGGTATCTCAGAAATGTGTCTGAATAGTGGGATGAGCTCGAAATCCTTTCAAAATGTACCCCTAGAGGGTCGGCTTGGTCAATGAGTGTGTCTCCTTGTGTATTATGAGTTTCGCGGCTTTTTATTTTGTTTACCCTGTTCCAGGCTCTTCTTTCGTCTGTATAAAAATTAATACTAGAATTGTATTTTCGACAGCTTCCCCTTTTGGCAAGGTGGCGCGTTCTTCTACCTTCTGATTTTATTTTCTTGAAGCTGATCAAGTTCTTGGTAGTTGGGCAGTCGCGAAGGCGACTCCAAGCCTTATTTTGATTTTTGCGGGCTTCCTTACACTGCTCATTCCACCAAGGAATACGCCGTTTAGAGGGTGATCCATTCGTTTGAGGGATACATATTGATGCACCATCAGTTATAAATGCCGTCAAATATGATACTCTATCATCGATTGAGAGAGTACAAATGTCATCCCAGGTCAAATGTGTCAGCTCTCTGTATTGTTTCCAGTCAGCACAGTCGACCTTCCAACGTGGCAGATGTGGGGTACACTTATCGCCTTTTGTTAACTTTAAGAGAATTTGGAAATGGTCACTCCCATAAGGATTTTTGATCACGTCCCACTCCAGGTATCGAACTAGTTTACTTGATGTTATACTTAAGTCAATGGATCAGAACGTTTTGTTCGCCACGCTGTAGAATGTGGCTTCTTTCTTGTTTAGTAAGCATGCATTGGAGGATAAAAGGAACTTTTCTAATAAGCGTCCTTTCATATCACAACGAGAATCTCCCCAGAGGGTGTTATGTGCGTTCAAATCACCTACTACAATGTAAGGTTCGGGGAGTTCTGCGATAAAACTCTGGAATTCTGTTGTGGAAAGTTGATGGCATGGAGCGATGTACAGAGAGGTAACTGTTACTAATTTATCAAATAGCACGGCTCTGATAACCACTGCCTCAGGGGATGTTTGCAGATGTACATGTTGGCAGGCGATATCCTTATCAACTATAATAGCAACACCGCCTGACGAGGCGAGAGCGTCACTGCGATCTTTGCGGTAAATGGCATATTGTTTCAGAAAGTTAGTATGTGAACGATTGAAGTGTGTCTCTTGCACATACAGCACCTTTGGATTAAACTTGCGAAGGAGTTCCTTAATGTCATCAAGATTGTGTATTACACCTCTCACATTCCAATGCATTACCTGCGTGGCCATACTGGAAGTGTTTTATTGTGTGTGTCAAGAGATATTAGGTTCGCTCAAGGGACTTTTCCAGGCCCCTTGATGCGGCCACGGCGGCCGCATTTCGATGGGGGCGAAATGTGAAAACACCCGTGTACTTAGATTTAGGTGCACGTTAAAGAAGCACAGTTGGTCGAATTTTCCGGAGTCCTCCACTACAGCGTGCCTCATAATCAGAAAATGGTTTTGGCACGTAAAACCCCATAATTTAATTTTTTTAAGGCCCCTTGGTGCGGGGTATTTCTTTTTTGTGGGCTTGCTCCAGGGAGCAACGCCGTTCCTTCGGCGTCTGAGACGCCGCAGAAGTTTTTGTTACATCCATCGCCTCGTCAGAGGCGCTGGATGAAGCCCGCTCAGCGGGCACTCTCGGGAGTTTTTCAGGCCTGTCTGCACGAGCAGTGGCCCTGGGACCGGCTGGCTCGGAGGTCTGCTGGCCCTTCGTGGTAGGGGACGGAAGAGCAGTGCTGCTGCCGCCAGGGGGCTGATGGCGTAACCGCCGTCACACTCCGTGTGACTTGCGCGGCCGCCAGAGGATGTGGCACTGGCCCCCGGCGCGTCACATCACTGTAGGACGGATTCGATTGGTTGTGGACAGAAAAACGCTTGCGCGCTTCTGGAAAAGAAATGTTTAGTTTGACCTTCAGTTCGATTATTTGTTTTTCTTTCTTCCATGACGGGCACGATCGCGAATAGGTGGGGTGGTCTCCGTCACAGTTAGCGCAGTGGGTTGTGGAAGAACAGGTGTCCGATGTGTGGTCTTTAGATGCACATTTTGCACAAGTAGCACGCGCTCGGCAGCTCTGAGACCCATGCGCAAAACGCTGACACTTGAAGCATCGGCGCGGATTGGGAATGTATGGTCGTACGCGTAATTTACAATATCCCGTCTCTAATGAGTCAGGCAGTTCGCTTGTTCCAAATGTTATTATTAGATGCTTTGTTGGAATTTCCTTGTCATCGCGCCTTAACTTAATTCGTTGCACCTTTACCACGTTTTGTTCTTGCCATCCTTCCAACAGTTTGCTCTCACTAAGTTCAAGGAGGTCGTCATCAGAAATGACACCACGTACAGTGTTCATTGACCGGTGGGGGCCCACAGAGATTGGAATGTCACCAAAGGCAACACGTTTGGTCAGTTTGCTGTATTGGAGAAACCCTGTCTTTGCCTTTATGAAGAAAATTCTGGTGCATTGCTGTCACGAGATCCACGTATGAATAGCAGCAGATCAACCTGTGTAAATCAAGCTACATAGGTGGTGCTTCTATAGCAATCACGTTTACTATCACGTCATGGCAGTTATGCAGAGACTTATCCGAACTTTAAATTCAGAAGCAGAATGTTGCGCTGATTTTGCAGTGTGCATGTGACGTGGGTATGTTTGAATGTAGGAGCCAACGTTTCGACAAGTGGATTTGTCTTCTTCAAGGCGACGCACGTGTGCGTCGCCTTGAAGAAGACAAGTCCACTTGTCGAAACGTTGGCTCCTGCATTCACCTTGTTCACGTTTTGCTCATCGTCTTGCATTTCCATGTCCCGCATTCCCCGTCTTTTCCGTGGGTATGTTCGTGACATATCAGCATACACTGATAATTAATACTCTTGTGTGATCACTACATGACGCTACACACCTCTCTACATTTTTTTTCTTTTTTAGTTTAGTAGTAGTTTAGTTTTTTAGATTTAGTATACAGAAGTTAGGCGCAAGTGTTGGCGAAAAAAATTGACACTACAGACATCGACACATGTCATTGGATCCGCACCCCGAAGCCTGGTATGCAAAACATTATCGTTCGTTTTGCAAGAGGAGACATGCGCAATGCCTTGGTCACGAAATGCAGGAAAAGAAGGCTAGACACCACTGTGCTTGCTCAGCGGGAAGGAAAGCCAAACCAGCTCGACATATGCATCTCAAATGAAAACGAAAATTGTTTAAAGAGCGGGATTTTTACATACGATATAAGCGACCATTTACCAATATTTTGCGTCACGTGTTCGGATACCGGCCCACTCCACAACAAAATTCGTTTTAAACGACGTATGGATGATGCCGCCAGAAAAACATTCTTTGAAATTGTAGAAAAAATTGATTGGAAAAATGTTCGTAACGAAAAAAATGCAGATAGAGCTTACGAGTTATTTTCCCAGCTATTAAAAAAAAATATGACGAAGCTTTCCCATTACAGTAGACAGATAACCGTAAGACCAAAAAGTACCGAAAACCCTGGTTGAAATCTACACTTCGTAAACGAATAAAGAAAAGAACTCGTTGTATCATACATTCGTTCAGACACGAAATCCAGACTTATTTGTCAAATATAAAAACTACAGAAATACTCTGAATTCCGATCTGAAGAGAGCAAAAAGAGAATATTTCCAAAACATCTTTGAAAAAATACTAGACAATCATAAAAAGGTCTGGGAGGTTGTCGACACCCTGACTGGCAAGAGAAAACAAAATGGTAATGAACTCACCATAGCTACTTCAGATGGTTCCATTCTAAACGGTCAGGCTCTGACGGACAGTATGAACGACTACTTCATCAGCTCGGGCGCATATACAGTTGGCAATAAAGATATGTGTATCAATTCTCCAGTAGATATCGTTCCGTTAAATCTTCTCTTTTCTTAAAACCGACTGGCCCCGCAGAAATCGCACAAGCTATTCACAAGTTATAGAACAATGTGGCAGCTGGTATCGATGGCATAGGTCCAGTAGAAATTAAGTGTATATCACCAATAATATGTAATGTCCTTGTACACATTATTAAACTTACTCTGAGTACGGGTATCTTTCCACATGCTTTAAAGATGGCAAGAGTGACACCCATCTATGAAAACGGTAGAAGGGATATGCTTACAAATTATCGACCGGTGTCAGTCCTACCCACTATATCGAAGGTTTTTGAAACTATCATACACAGTAAGCTAATATCATTCATAGATAAGCACAACATACTAAGAGCCAGTATGGCTTTCAGAAGAATAAATGAACAGAGCAAGCTCTAGTGTTCATTAAAGACAAAATAATAACTACAGAAAACAGAAAATATATGCTTGGTTTGTTCTTAGATTTTAAAAAGGCTTTTGACTGCATTCATCATGAAATATTGCTTAATAAATTGTCGAGGTAAGGTATAAGGGGGACGGCATTAGAACTAGTAGTCAATTATTTAAAAGATCGTTTTCAAGTAGTCAAGGTAAATAATATATTCTCTTCCAAACAAATGCTAGCACAAGGTGTCCACACAAGGATCAATTCTAGGGCCACTTTTGTTTTTGGTTTATGCAATTGATCTAGTAAATATCTCTGATTCCCCTGAAATAATCATGTATGCAGACGACACAAATGTGTTCTTCGCATCTAAAGAGCTACAAACACTCGAAAAAAATGTAAACCATTATCTTTCAGTTCTTTCATGCTGGCTAAGGGTCAACCGAATGTACTTAAATACAAAAAAGACGACATATATCATATTCCATGCAGTTCATAAAATTATGAACAAAGATTTGAAAATTATATTTGATGGAGAGTCTAATAGAGTCCCAACACAAAAATTTCTTGGTATAATATTTGAAGAACACCTATCCTGCAATGCTCATATCAATAGTCTAGCAGTAGAGCTTGCAAAGTGTGTGGGGTGTTTATTCAAAGCGGCCGCTTCTGTTCGTCTGTGGCTAATGAAATCTATGTATTACGCACTGTTTTACTCCAAACTATTTTATGAATATTTAGTATGGGGAACAACAACACGTGGAAATTACGATAAATTAATGGTATTACAAAACTGAGTACTACGCTGCTATGAACGTTATAAAGGGAAACCGCGGGACCTCAGAACACCACCTTTATTTTTAAAACATGGTATATTAAGAGCTGACCAAACAATTTGTGCATCATGAAAAATTATACATAAATAGCAACCTTGACAAATCATCTTACTACTTTAGAGAACAAAAGCGACACGTGCCAATAACACGGACTAACTATGGAAAACAATCCATGATATATCAAATAACGTCGCTTCTTAATAAAATGGAAATAGATTTGGACTTCGAAGTTAGTCGAAACCTCTTTAAGAAACAGCTAAAGAAAGTATTATTAATCAATGCATCCACTTTTACTTTATCCTACTAAACAAAGCATTTCCTTGTATTTTAGGTATTTTTCTTTATATTGTCTGCAACACGTATTGTTAAGTTGATTATAACACTGTGCATACAAAGCTCTCGTAGTTATATTGTTAGGAAGCGTACACATTTTTAAAGGGAATTGTGAACAATTTTTGTTGTTGTTGTTGTATAAATGAAAATTGACACATGCTGCGAACTTTTTTTACTATGTATATATTATGTCTATGTGTAATCGGTACAGGGGCCTCTGTCAGGTATTGCCATACCTTTAGCTTCTGTACCTTTCGTGAAGAAAAAATTCAAGAACAATATAGAATCTGAATCTGAATCTTAATCCGAATACGACGAGACAAATTATTCAGACGTGGAAAATTCCCTTGAACTAAGTATGGTTTGCGAGACAAATGCTTGTAAGTATTGAACTTTTTAAAAGATTAGGGGAATATGCGCTCACCGAGAGGACGGCGTCCGCACGAGACCACACTAGGCACCTTACTGAGACATGGAGCGCTTTGTGGCCGGAACAAAGCCCGCCTTCTCTGCCGGCCAAGCGCAGAAAACGTGCGTTCCGATCGCTCAAGGCTGCGCGGACATAGTGTAGCTCTAGAGTCTAGGAAAAGCTTAAACAGGTGCGAGCGCGGCACGCTTAGCGTGGGAAGCTAGCCCGAGTAACTATCTCGAGGACTGCTGCTCACGAGGGCGAAATACCTTCGTGTAATTATAATAACCCTAATAAGACTACTTTCGAAAAAAGAACGGCCCAGAGGCCTGTACTACGAGTGATGTGACTGATAATTTTCTATATATATATATATATATATATATATATATATGGCATAAGTATACCTAAATATGTATGGAAACTTGTGCTCGAGGTCGGCGCGCGACCAACACTGGATTTTCTGCGTAACGGGGCCCTAAAGCTATCGCTGGAAAAGAGCGCTCGAGAGGAAGGCGACTTCGCGCTCGGCTTGTGAACTGCGCGTGTCGTGCAAAACTGCAAAACTTGGCTGAGGTGATCACATAAACGTGTGCCATCGGCGGACTGTTTTTTCAACGCGCCCGAGGGGCGGCTCGGGCACCCTTTAGGTATGTCTCGCATTGAATATGTCTCACCATGTTTTTCAGCATCATGCCGATCGGGTACCAGTATGCCGTTGACACTCCTGGCAAATTGGTTGTGTTAGCGGAAAAGGTGGATCAGATTAACCAAGGCACCGCAACACATGGGGTAAGTGATCGCTTTCTGTAAATTCAGATACGCTTCCTTGGTTTTTGTCACAAGCTGTTAGTGTGTATGTCAACTCTACCAATTTTACGTAACGTTTACGAATTCGGAGGCACCTAAGCGGGCCCTGATCTACTTACATGTTTATCGCAGTGGGGAAAAGCATTCGACGTTAAAATAGGCTATTTAATAAACGCTTTGTCACGAAAAGTACTTCGATGCGTTCACCGGAAGCGGATTTATTGGCAATCGAACGTGGCGTTCGCGGTGCTTCCGCTCCTGCTTCAATGCCTTTCACTGCCAAGGTTACCACAGAGCGAGGAGTGCTCACAAGGCACCGCTCTCTATATGTCGCCGTGGCGCGCTGTTTAGTTAGAATTTGGATGTTAACGTAGACGCCACTACCCCCGATTCTTGCGCCTGCAACGCGCCAAACGTAAGCCAAACGCGGTTGTCATGAGCGAGCAGCAGAGCCCTGAGCCAGTGGGCTCGTCGGGGTACCCTGGCGTATCTGCGCTGCGTAGCAGACCGCAGCTACATGCAGATGCAGTGCATATTGTGCAGCGTTTGCTTTGTGCCCCACAGGGCCCGAGTGCGTCCTCGCGCTCATACGATCCAGTCTGACCATGCTGCGTGGTGCGGACCGGCTTTGTCCTCCGCCTGCATGACTGGCGAATAGTAGCCACATACAACAAGTGCATTGTGACACGAAAGTGTTTTATGCCGGGGTACTTCCTGTAACGGATGCCACATATATTGCCCATGCTCTACAAAGGTCGTTGCGTATTTTCCATTATAAGGTAGTCCAGTCACACTTTGCCCGCACTGAAATCTATGAGAAAGAATTTTTTCCGCTTACGAGCGAAGAATGGAATCGTTTACCAGAATGTATTGTTCAATGCACATCTCATGTTTCATTTGAAATTATGTTGAAAAAGCATCTTTTGCAATCCCTCTTCAGCTTGGGCAGCATTGCTGCCTGCTGTATTGTGTAAATAAATAAATGAACAATGGATGTAACGCTGGCTCTAAGAAGTAAAATAGCTGGCTTGTTGCAGCACTGTGGAAGCCGCACAATTTCGTAGCCGATTCTTAGCGTCGTCTGCGCAGCGTCTGCCTACAGTATGATAAATGGCAATATATTTTAAGAATGACGCAATGTGCGAAGAATATGAGGTTGAAAATAGCTGCATGTTTTGATGATAAAGCGAATACAAATGAAATTTATTTTAGAAGCGATTTAACCATGCGTATTTAATAACTTGTCTAAAATGACACTCCAAATTGTACCGCTGTCAGATATTGGTAGGATATAATTAGTTAATGATACACCTGTAGTAGGTGGAATTGTTGTTTGAAGGTTATCAAACAAAACATGTTTTTGAAGGGCTGATTGGAAGATAATTTGGTGCTTTAGTGAGCACTACCTGTCGATATTGCCAAGATCAGGGTTCAGCTGATCTTACATTACTGTCAATCACTAGCGAGATGAATAAATGGTTGTGTCATCGGCATACAAGAGGAACTTGTAACTGGTAAGCGCATCGGTTAGATTGTTGGTGAACAACAGGAACAGTAAGGGACCTAATAATGCAACCTTGAGGAACACCAAATATGATAAAGTTAGCGAATGAAAGGTAGTCGTTGCCAAGTACAACTTGAGACCCATTAGTTAGCTAGCCATGAAGTACCAGCGATGCCGTAGGTCACTGTAGTTGATAGAAAAGAATAGAATGGTTCAGAGTACCAAATGCTGTAGTTCGGTCAATGAATGCTGCTCCCACAATTAACCCGGTATCCATAAACCTGATACTTTGTGGCCTCGTAGCACGAGCGTCGGCGTAGCCGAGCGAACGAGCCCAACGGCGAAGGATCAAAGAGCGACACGCAGTGCAGCTGAAAATGAAATGTGGCTATAGTGAAGAAATCGCGAGGACGAAAGCGGAGGTGGGTACAGGGTGCGGCGAAAGCGTGGGAAGAAAAGCATAGTGCCCTGCATGACGCGTGCTTTGTGGCAATGATGGCGCCATCTCGCAGCCATCGTGCCACATGCGCGTCATTTGCATGGACAGAGTGCTGAACAGAATGCTGAAGATTTTCATGAACAGACGCCGGTGTGTGGCGGCGGCTGCGAATTCCGACCACGCATCACGATTATCGAGGCAGTCGCGCCACGCTTCGCTCCGTTTGCAAAGTGCCGCACGAGGCAGATTTTCCGCGCCAGCTAATATCTCGTGAAATGGAAATACGTAACCGCAGACGAATTTATTAACCTTCGGCTCGCGTGAAAGAACGTACTTTTCAAAAACTCTGGTGTGGCTCGCTGGACAGGCCGGACGGGCGGACTCCTCGGTGGCGTTCCGTGATTCTCCTCGCATGGGCACAGCACGTTGCAGAAGCCGCGGGGCGCTGTTATCGTTGCGGGGTGCTTTTCTCGTCTTGATGATAGATTGGTTTTTTTTTTCTGTGCGAGTACTGCTCCGGTAGGACACGTGTAACGGGCAAAATGAGGCCTCAGGAGAGCACCTGAGATTATAATAAAGCAGCCGGTGCGGGATCTCCATATTCTTTTTCTGGGTGTCCGCGATAGCGGACAGCTGATCTTCCTTGGCACGCGTAGCCCTCGGTGAGGCCCAACCTAAGGACCAGTCCAGATTCAAGTTTTGCTATTCCCGCTGCCGCTTTGGTGTCGTGGAGGTGCCGCAAATAATACTAAAGGCCCGTTGTTGCAACTGGTAAATAAAAACTATATATAAAAAAGGAATCGCGCCCACGTGACAACTCGTGAAGCACCGTTGCCGCGTCCCTTCGAGGAGCAATATGGAACGCCAAAGAGGAATTTAAGAGGATGAGCAAAACGAGAACAAGGTGAAAGCAGGAGACAACGTTTCGACGGAGAGAGGGTGTTAGGTGGGTGGGTGCGGCAACCCTCTCTCCTTTAGAAGAACCCCACCTATATATACTATGGTGAGGAAAGCATATGTCGCCTTGAAGAAAAGTCCACTTGTCGAAACGTTGGCTCCTGCTTTCACCTTGTTCTCGTTTTGCTCATCGTCTTGGATTTCCCTCTCCCGCCTTCCCCGTGTTTTCTAAAGAGGAATTTAGGAGTTTACCGGCGTGGCGTTGGCATGCACAGTGCAACGATTTCTGCATTTTCGTCGCTTAATGTTGTTGTTGTTGTGTTGCTATGTTTTTCATGTTAAAGTTTATTAAAATAACCATAAAAGGTTTCTGCCCCCAGGAAGTGGATCCATCGGGGCGGAGGGAGGGATAGAACAGGAGGTCAGTCCAGGTATTATTGACCATTTTTGAGTCTTGTAGAAATCGAAGTAACGACTGGAATATGAGGTGCCGGCTAGTGCCAGGCATCTAAATCCTCCGGCCTCACAGTCGCGGGCAGAGTGCCTATCGCTCTCCTGCAGTGCTAGAATATATGTTGCCGATCCAGCAGCTGGTTCCTTGGACAGGATCGGTAAGTGGCTGGAGACGCATCGTGGTGCGGCGGACTGGCGTCACTGCTGTCTCCCTGACGATGCGTCGCAGGCATGGCTTCAACACGGGTGAACTTCCCTGGAACAAGCCCAGGATTTTCTGGGAGGATGTTTCCGGAACGCAGCTCTTCAAGCCGCCTTTGCCTTTGCCAGGACTATGTCCGGGTGGATGGGGTATGGGTCATCAGGCACCTGTGGCCCCGTCTCTGAGGGGCAGGAAAGAAGCTCCCTTTCCAGAGGGTCGGCCATTGGGTTACCAGCGACCCCAGCACGACCAGGTATCCATGCGAGACACACCGTGTGGCCAACCTCATCGGCGATTCGCATCGCCCGGTGTATCAAGTTAACAGCACCATTGCGAGAGTCTAGTCGGGCGCAGGCCTTTATGGAGGCCTGCAAGTCTGTGTAAACCGTGCGAGTAAAGGCTACAAAAGGAGGCTTGAGAATGGCATTGCATGCAGCGGGTATCGCAGCTACTTACGACGTTAATGGGTCGTTGCAGGCAGGGCGGCAGGAGGAGTAGGCTGCGACGGTACGTGGGCAGTAGTGCACTAAGACTGAAGTTTCGTCACTGAGGGCGCCGTCGGTGTAGAAAGCTTGGTGACAGGGAGGAGAAGTGGGAATGCTGCTTGATGCCGCCTTGTGTAAGACAACTGCCTCTCTGCGTGATCGGCATTCACGTTTTGGGGAATCGGTGCATGTCATGGGACAATGTCACCGAGCACGGGAAGAGGGCAGAGGCGCTGAGGGGACTGGAAAATGAAGCGAGATGATGCTGCGATCGGATATCGTGGATCTTAGTTGGAACTGATGTGAATCCTTGGCAGCCTCGGCTAATGCCTTGTTCGGATTCATGTGGGCCATTTGAGCAAGGTGGTGTAAGGGCATGAAACGCGGCAGGCTGGTGAAAACCCCCATGGCTTCGTGGTTAAGCGATTTAGTTTTTGTCTTTGCTTTTGGGTCAGACTGTAGATGTTATGGGACGTATACGGCACGTGAAATTGGTAGAGCAGCCACAAACTCCTCACTTCCCCAGTTTTGTACACAGTGCAGCGGATTAGGCGGAGTATCCGATGCCAGGTTCGAGTGATGTTGTGATGCCATGTTGCTGCACCACTGGCTCCGTTGATGTGGATGCCTAGAAATCGAACACGTACTGTCTTGCTGAGATATTTGTTCACCATCAAAAGTGAATGAAAATCGCGAGGGTGAATGGGCTGGGTTTGTGCCCAGTACAAGTTAGTTCTGTCAACAGAAGACATGAGTCCGACATGATTTGGAAATGTTGCAGTGGTGTCAATTCCGGCTTAAATGGCATCGGACTAGTCGCCGTCGGAGCCCCGTTGGTCCCGTATTGTGACATTGTCCATATACACACTGAAGCGAAGTCCAGGTATCTCAACCAGGCAATAACAGAGTGGTGCCATCACCAAGTTGATCAGTAATGGCAAGAGGACTGCGCCTTGCGGCAGTCCCACTCGTGATTTCTTCGGTGCGGAAAGTCTGCCCTACGGCAACTTGAAATTGAAATTGAAATTGAAATTGAAACGCTGGCTCAGCGGAGTGCCCACCGCGTGAGGTACAGCGGGGCGTGGCACTTGCGGAGACGGAGGACATTAGCGCGCATGCGCGAGTAGGAGCGGGTGCGAGAGAGGAAAAGTGGGGACTATTGCTCATTGAATATGATTCTGCCTTGGTGGCCTAGGCACAACAAAGGAGTTCCTCAGCGGGTGTTGTATGCGTTTGTCCCTAGGCGTGCCGGCAGAAGTCACGGAGTGCGGTAGTGCTGAAGTTAGCGTCGCAAGTTGGCGGCTGGACGTAATTATATTTCTTCAACTGTGTTTTTTTAGTAATGGTAATAACGTGTCATTATTTCGCATTATTGGCGGTTCCTCCTGGACACCAAAGCGGCGACGGGGACGCCAAAGCTACAAACCGGACTGCTCCTTGGGTTGGGGTTCGCCAAGGCCTGCGCGGCCCCAACCCATGGGCCGCCCTGCTTCTAGCTTCTAGTGCCCTGGAGCTGCTGCGCCGCCTGCTTTATTATAATCTCAGGTGCGCTCCTGAGGCCTCCATTAGCCAGTTACATGTGCCCTCCTGGAGCAGTGCTTGTAAAAAGTGCAATCTATCGTTGCCATAAAAAAAGTTACCCGTGACTTATACAACATCATTAAGAACCTTGCGCCTTCAAACAGTGATCACCAAACGGGGCGCCCATGCCCACTGCCACACCGCACGGGCAGCCAGGGGCGGAGCATAAACTCGACTGCACTCCGCAATGCCGGCATGTCTAGAGGACAATTCTACAACACGTGCCAAAAAACCTCCTCCTTAGTGCCTAGGCAGAGTCACATATTCAAGGAGCAAAGACCCCCAGATAGAATTTCTCTCTTCATGGTTCTTTTCATTGGTCGTGTAATGCATTGGAAGCGTCAGCTTCCGTGACCGCCAAATTTAGTTCAGAAATGAAATAGCGATAATTTTTGTTATTTCATTACATTCTTTAATATGCTCATGTATGTTAGATATTGCTAAGATGTGCATTTACTCACGGCATCTTGTTGTAAGACAGCAGGAAGACTGAAAGAAATATTCCTTCTGCAGTTCAGGGCAACGCGAGTGAGCGACATCTGCCTTGAAGCATAAATCTTGAATGTTGAGCAAGCGAGAAAAGCCGTTGAGCATATGACAGCTGTTGGGCACAAGGAACATGCAAAAGAACTAGGTAAGTGATTCCACGTATCTCAATATCTATGATTCCATAGAATTCCCTATATATGATACGATTCCATAGAAGAGTTTGACATTCTGCACCAAGAGACACGCAGGACCAACTGCGCTTACATAGAAGCGAGCGCAGCTCATAATGTGGGTAATCCAGTGCCTGCATGGTCTTTGGCGCATCGCACTGCAGTGGTGCTCTAGATGATGAATGCTCCAGAGCCCTAGCATACGTAATTTACTACTGCTGAGGCTCTAATTATTTCACATGCTTGAAACTTCGTCTACACCTGGTCCATAACTTGCCCCTAATTTTAATCAACTGTAAGCAAGGCTTCATGTTTAGTCCAGCGAAGATACAAGGGAAACATTCTACAAAACTTCTTAATATCCTAACAAATCAGGACCAAACAATTATTGGCAACGCTCCTAATTACACCATAAATGTTAACTGTGCCACGGCTTGCACTTAATACGCATTGCATTTTCGTTGCCATAGAACTCGCTAGCGACATTGGGAACTAAGCTGATGACGGCCATGCGACAATTTTGAAAACTTGCTCTTTTTTTATTCTTAGTCCTAATTGCACGCTGTAACTAACTGCAATTTCTTTAACTTGTACAAAGGGGAATTTTACCATTTTTTAAGGCCATGCTGCTTGCTTAGTCACCCTTGCGGCCTAGCATAGGCTGTAATTATTACTGTACGTATTTATTTAAATTCGCAAGCATATTTTCACTTCACACAGTAACAGTAGTAAGACGCGCAAAACACACTTCATGATTGATGTCAGCTATTGGGTCCGTGTTTTCTCAGCAAGCCCAAAAGGTGGTTCACGGACCCTTTAACCGAGTCTCCTTACACCAAAAAAGAGTGCACTGACTGTTGATCCATTTCCTTCTAGGATAAGTTGTTGGCAACCTTAATGATAAAAACATGATAAACTACGTACAGCGTGAAGGACAAGGACCGTGAGACTACATACACTGCGCTGTGTATGTCGTCTCTTGCAATCCTTGTCTTTCGCGCTGTACGTCCTTTTTTACCGTGAATTACCAACTACCCCAAGAAACCACCGTAGAATAAAAACACTCGAATGAAAAGAAAATCTTGTCTTTCCAGCTCTTCAGAATAACAACCTGCGGCTTGAATTTGCCTACAAGGCGAAGGCCGGACCATCCACCACGACAGGCGGGCTGGACACTCTCATCACTGTCAAGGGAGTCAGTGTAAATATTGAAGTGTCCAGGAAATTGACCGACTTCGTGATCAAAGAGCTGGCCTGAGCCTTCGTGAGTTCATATATGGTTTTCTAGCAAAAAAGGGAAATGCTTTGCTTTTTTGAGCTCCTGAAGGCTTCACAAATGATACTAAACAAATGTGAGGATTATAACATGCCTATTTTATTAGAAAAAAGTGGGACGTAAATGGCCCATTGGCACATTCCGTGGATCTGGGAAGTGGAACAACACTGTCCCATGCTGAGGCACCATGCTGAGATCACTTGTGTGCCTATTTATTGTGAAAGGCACCAAAACAAGTGGCACACAGGGGCACCTTGCACACTCCACACATGAACATTGTGCGGACCTCATTTCCTGTGGTGGAGCACCACCTGCACCTTCGCCTTGTGGGTACTTTCTGTGGATTGTGGCCGCTCCTTGTAAACTGAATTTTCTCCGAGACTCCAACGATTTTTCGGCAGTTCTTTCGGCCCTCCTTGTTCTTCCAGAATGGTCCTGTGTTAGTGTAGTGCCTGAACGTTTGTCCATTTATGAGTTGCTGTCCTAGATCAAGCCAGAACCATAAGTATGTTATGTCAATGTTGGCGCATTATTGAATGCTGGCATCGACGACAGAAGCATCGAAGAGAAAATAAAATATCCTATACGTAGGATTTCTTGGAACGCCTATCACAAGTGTAGGTATTTCGCTTTTGATCAAATTTGCCGCCCATCGACATGTTGTAGTCTGGCAGTGCTTTTGGGCAGATCACAGCCACCGAAGAGCCAATGGCCAGCTTCCGTGACACTTCGAAACTGTCAGATCATGGAAATTCGACAAGAGGTGAACATCTTTAGTGTCACGCCACTGATAGGCATTGAGCTGACCTTTGGAGTGCCACAGGTATTCTCCCTTCTTTAGCTTTTCGTATCGCTTCGATTCTTCGGGCAAGTCCTTTCTGTTGGTGCGAACCGTCCCTGTAGCTAGGATGCTCATCTCAGCGAGAGTTTCCATTAGGCGAGTGCAGGTAAAATAGTTATAAAAGAATAGCCGCGTTCCAGGCTGCACGTTCTCTGACAGAGAAAGTACGACATGCTCACCAAGGCTTTGATTGGCCGGGCTTTGTGCGTTCTTCCCTTCAGACACCTGAAATTGCAGCGAATAGCCCGTCTTTGAGTCGGCCCTGCAACAGACTTTATACCCTCTTTTTATGGGCTTCATTGGAAGGTACTGTTTCATACTGGACCTTTATTTGAAAGGAACCATGCTCTCGTCAATTGCCTGGTGAGAGGACGGCGAGTGCTCTTCATGAAATTTCTTGTTCAGTTTATTAATGAGGGGACGCAGCTTAGCAAGGCTGTCATAGACATTTTTTCTCCTTTTCTTTTCTTTGCTTGGGTCGTTTACACGAAGGGAGTTCATGATATACTGGAATCGCTCGAAAGACATCACCTTGGCGATTTCTTCGCAGTTGAAAAGAGAATCACGGCTCCAGTAGTGATGAATGATGATGATATGTGGTGTTTTATGGCGCAAGGGCCAAGTATGGCCAAAGAGCGCCATGCCAAAAGGTAATTTTGACGATGTATTGTGAATGCAGTGGACAGTGGATTCATCATGGTAAATGTGACATGGCTGTTAAAAGGCCTAAAAGCTGTCGCTGTAAATGGCGTAAAATAAATAGGTACTAAAATGATGACACTGATTAGGGCATGGACGATGGCAATTGGGTTTCGTTAAAAAACATGATAGAACAAGACAACACATAACAGTGATAGTAGAACCTCAAGAGAGCGCTTTTATTAGAAGGGCTGTTAGTAGTGTGCTAAAAATTACCTGTCCAAATGATTTTGAGAGTATCTGTTTCCAATAAAAACTGTAAGACTAATTTCATGTTAAAAAGCGGTTCATCACTAAGAAAAAATGCAGGTTGAAGAGGTGTATTTTCACGATATGCAGAAAGAAAATACTTTTTCCGCTCTGTTTCTATTGCAGGGCACTAAATAAGAACATGAAGTACTGTCAGAATATTGCCGCACTTACCACAAGTCGGGGGATTGCCTCCAGTCAAGAGATGAGTGAGTACCGTATGTGTGGCCTATCCTTAATCGGCAAAGAATTACTTCCTCTTAACGTGCTGTTTTCCCACTTATCCAGTTCCCCAGTTTTGGTTTTATTATGTGAAGCTTATTCATTACTTGTGACTCCCACTTGCCTTGCCAATGATTCCTTAATTTGCGGCGTAGAAAAGGCTTTAGGTCTGTGGTAGGGATGGGAATATTTCTATCTCTGTCGCTAAAAGTTACTGATGTAGCGCTTTCGTCAGCTGCTTCGTTCCCTTTTATACCTTTGTGACCGGGTACCCAGCATATGACAATCACTTGATTGCACATATATAGGGCGCACAATAGGTTATACAGCTCATTCAAAACAGAATTCTTATATTTTTGTAAACTAATTAGTGCTTTCACGACAGTTAATGAGTCTGTGAAGAGAACAGCCTTAGCGATGTTTGTGAGCCTGATGTGTTTAATAGCCGAGAGTATAGCGTATGCTTCCGCTGTAAAGATGCTCGTGTATGGTTTTAGTGTCCCAGATATTGAAAATGATGGTCCAAGAGCTGCGTAAGCAATACCATCAGCAGATTTCGAAGCATCCGTGTAAAATTCAGCAAAGGAATACTTCTCCTTTAGTTCAAGAAAATGTGATTGTATGTGAGCCTCAGGCCCTCGTTTCGATATTTCTAAGATATGTCACATTGGATAGTTTGCCACTCCCAAGGCGGTGGGAACCGAGTAGGAGCCATTGGGATATTTTCTAGAAAAGGGACGCCTGTTTCTTCTGACAGTGCTTCCACTCGGAGGGACAGAGGAGGCCTGGTGGCTGGGCTGTTACGGAATAGCCTGGCAGTGGACAAGTCGCTAATTGCAAAATGACATGGATGCTGAATATCTGATTTAACTTTCAAGGCGTAAGAGAAAGATAAATATGCTGTTTGTAGATGAAGAGACCATTCGTTGGATTCAACGTACAGGCTCTCTACAGGACTAGTCCTGAAGGCATCTGTAGCAAGACGGATACCAAAGTGGTGAATCGAATCTAACATCTTCAAGGCACTAGGCGTAGCAGAGCTATACACTATAGCACCACAGTCAAGGCGTGACCTTATCAAACTTTTATACATGCCCAAAAGGCATCCTCTGTCCCTTCCCCAGGATGTACGGGACAAGAGCTTCAGAAGATTCATTGTCTTCATGCACTTCGCCTTCAGATATTTCAAGTGGGGGATAAATGTTCATTTAGTGTCTAATATGAGGCCCAAAAATTTATGTTCATGGCTCACCGGGAGCTGTTGTCGATTAAGGTAAATAGCGGGTTCATGAAATATACCTGTCGTGTTCGAGAAGAGAACACACGTGCTTTTTGTGGGTTTCATTTAAACCCAATCTGATCAGCCCACATTGACAATTTGTTTAGCTCAAGCTGTACATGGCGCTCACAGATGGAAAGACTACATGATTTAAAACCTTCTTGTACGTCATCTGCATACACAGAATAAAACATTGTACGTGGTATGATAGTGTAAAGTGAGTTCATTTTTATAACGAATAGAGTGCAGCTAAGCACGCCACCTTGTGGTACACCTGTTTTCTGTGTAAATAGACGAGATAGCACATTACCAACTCTGACGCGGAACGTGCGGTTTGACAGGTAACTCTGGATGACATTGAGCAAATTACCCCGGACTCCCATTTCGGCCAGGTCACGGAGAATTCCGAACCGCCACGTGGTGTCGTAAGCCTTCTCCATGTCAATAAATACTGACAAACAGAACTGCTTATGCACACACGCATCGCGAATATTCGTCTCGATGCGGACAAGGTGTGATCAGTTGTGGACCTACCTTCCCTGAAACCACACTGTAGGGGATCCAATAGTTTGTTACTTTCAAGAAAATGAAGGAGACGCCGGTTAACCATTTTTTCAAAGAGTTTGCATAGGCAACTTGTCAACGCTATAGGCCTATAGCTGTTGACTGAAGTTTGGTCCTTGCCGTATTTTAGTATTGGAAGAATTATTGCTTCCTTCCAGGCGGATGGAATGTAGCCAGCTCAGAACACAGAGTTGAAGAGTGACAGTAGTGTTTTGTGGGTTTCAAGGTGTAGGTGTTTGATGATTATATACAATATTCTGTCACTTCCTGGAGCGGATTTGTTACAGCCATTGAGCGCAGCCTGAAATTGCGCCATGCTAAATGGGCGGTTGTAAGGTTGGTTGCTATTTCCTTTCCGGCCCAGAGGCAGTCGTTCCACTTGTTGCCGGTATCTCAGAAATGTGTCTGAATAATGGGATGAGCTAGAGATCCTTTCAAAATGTACCCCTAGAGAGTCGGCTTGGTCAATGAGTGTGTCTCCTTGTGTATTTACGAATGGTAGAGGATGAGTTTCGCGGGCTTTTATTTTGTTTACCCTATTCCAGGCTTTTCTTTCGTCTGTATAAAAATTAATACTAGAGTTGTATTTTTGCCAGCTTTCCCTTTTGGCATGGCGGCGCGTTCTTCTACCTTCTGATTTTATTTTCTTGAAGCTGATCAAGTTCTTGGTAGTTGGGCAGTCGCGAAGGCGACTCCAAGCCTTATTTTTATTTTTGCGGGCTTCCTTACACTGCTCATTCCACCAAGGAATACGCCGTTTAGAGGGTGATCCATTCGTTTGAGGGATACATATTGATGCACCATCAGTTATAAATGCCGTCAAATATGATACTCTATCATCGATTGAGAGAGTACAAATGTCATCCCAGGTCAAATGTGTCAGCTCTCTGTATCGTTTCCAGTCAGCACAGTCGGCCTTCCAACGTGGCAGATGTGGGGTACACTTATCGCCTTTTGTGAACTTTAAGAGAATTTGGAAATGGTCACTCCCATAAGGATTTTTGATTACGTCCCACTCTAGGTATGGAACTAGTGTACTTGATGTTATACTTAAGTCAATGGATCAGAACGTTTTGTTCGCCACGCTGTAGAATGTGGCTTCTTTCTTGTTTAGTAAGCATGCATTGGAGGATAAAAGGAACTTTTTTAATAAGCGCCCTCTCATATCACAACGAGAATCTCCCCAGAGGGTGTTATGTGCGTTTAAATCACCTACTACAATGTAAGGTTCGGGGAGTTCTGCGATAAAACTCTGGAATTCTGTTGTGGAAAGTTGATGGCATGGAGGGATGTACAGACAGGTAACTGTTACTAACTTATCAAATAGCACGGCTCTGATTGCCACTGCCTCAGGGGATGTTTGCAGATGTACATGTTGGCAGGCGATATCCTTATCAACTATAATAGCAACACCGCCTGACGAGGCGAGAGCGTCACTGCGATCTTTGCGGTAAATGGCATATTGTTTCAGAAAGTTAGTATGTGAACGATTGAGGTGTGTCTCTTGCACATACAGCACCTTTGGAAAAAACTTGCGAAGGAGTTCCTTAATGTCATCAAGATTGTGTATTACACCTCTCACATTCCAATGCATTACCTGCGTGGCCATACTGGAAGTGTTTTATTGTGTGTGTCAAGAGATATTAGGTTCGCTCGAGGGACTTTTCCAGGCCCCTTGATGTGGCCACGGCGGCCGCATTTCGATGGGGGCGAAATGTGAAAACACCCGTGTACTTAGATTTAGGTGCACGTTAAAGAAGCACAGTTGGTCGAATTTTCCGGAGTCCTCCACTACAGCGTGCCTCATAATCAGAAAGTGGTTTTGGCACGTAAAACCCCATAATTCAATTTTTTTAAGGCCCCTTGGTGCGGGGTATTTCTTTTTTGTGGGCTTGCTCCAGGGAGCAACGCCGTTCCTTCGGCGTCTGAGACGCCGCAGAAGTTTTTGTTACATCCATCGCCTCGTCAGAGGCGCTGGATGAAGCCCGCTCAGCGGGCACTCTCGGGAGTTTTTCAGGCCTGTCTGCACGAGCAGTGGCCCTGGGACTGGCAGGCTCGGAGGTCTGCTGGCCCTTCGTGCTAGGGGGCGGAAGAGCAGTGGCTGCTCCCGCCAGGGGGCTGGTGGCGTAACCGCCGTCACACTCCGTGTGACTTGCGCGGCCGCCAGAGGATGTGGCACTGCCCCCCCGCGCGTCACATCACTGTAGGACGGATTCGATTGGTTGTGGACAGAAAAACGCTTGCGCGCTTCTGGAAAAGAAATGTTTAGTTTGACCTTCAGTTCGATTATTTGTTTTTCTTTCTTCCATGACGGGCACGATCGCGAATAGGTGGGGTGGTCTCCGTCACAGTTAGCGCAGTGGGTTGCGGAAGAACAGGTGTCCGATGTGTGGTCTTTAGATGCACATTTTGCACAAGTAGCACGCGCCGGCAGCTCTGAGACCCATGCGCAAAACGCTGACACTTGAAGCATCGGCGCGGATTGGGAATGTATTGGTCGTATGCGTAATTTCCAATATCCTGTCTCTAATGAATCAGGCAGTTTACTTGTTCCAAATGTTATTATTAGATGCTTTGTTGGAATTTCCTTGTCATCGCGCCTTAACTTAATTTGGTGCACCTTTACCGCGTTTTGTTTTTGCCATCCTTCCAACAGTTCGCTTTCACTAAGTTCAAAGAGGTCGTCATCAGAAATGACACCACGTAGATTGGTCATTGACCGGTGGAGGCCCACGGAGACTGGCATGTCACCAAACGCAGCAAGTTTGGTCAGTTTGCTGTATTGGAGCTTGTCACGCACTTCCAGAAGAAGGTCGCCGCTTCCCATCTTAGTTACTTTGTAACCAGAGCCGACTGCTTCAGTCAGACACTTTGCGACCACAAATGGGGATATTGTGCGAACTGTCTTGGTTTCAGGCTGACTATGTATTACATGGTATTTGGGGAAAATTTCTTTCGGTTTCAAGAGAAAGTTGAAAGTTTCATCGGTGCGCTCCCTCTTCAGGGAGCGATCAAGGAGGGGGGGGAAATTTGAAGCCATATATAGAATGCGCGCCGCCCACCTCGGAGCCCAACCTGGCGACGTCACAGGATTAGAAACATTCTATTCTGCGTATGCCTGCGGTACATTCTCACTATAACCTAATATATATACCCAAGACTGGATATATTACACAAGGTTAACCCTTGCCGCCAGGAAATAAGGAAGTAATAAGAAGTGAAGAGAAAACAGGAAAGATGAAAAAGGCGACAGAGAAAGACGAAGATTGGAGAAAAGGACAGGAAAAGGCGACTGCCGATTTCCTCCAGGTGGGTCAGTCTGGAGGTGCCGTCTATGTGAAGCCGAGGCCGAAGAGGTGTGTTGCCTCTGCCGGGGGGCCTGAAAGGGCTAAACACCCAGCTTCGTCTCAACCCCCAGGATCCCCTTTTCCCCAGACACGGCTAAGCCGCGCACGGCTACACGCGGGAGGGTCCAACCCTCGTGTGCTCGGGTACGTGGTGTCGCAACACATCAAACGCCTGCTGGCGCAGACGCCCCTGCGGGGTCCAGTAATGATGAAAGTGATGTCGTTGTGACACGCTCATCAGGAGCAGCAATCCAAAATAAGCGCGCAGCTCATCACTTGTGAGCACCTCCCACTTCTTAGGGTATTTTTGTGCCCCGGCATGGTTTGCGCGCTCTAAAATGATTTCCAACACTTCATCGTCGAAATACAGATCAAAACAGTCGGCTGCCCGCACCATTGGCTTTGTTGAGAGCTGAGAGTACCATGACTTTGCAATCCCAACGCGGATCGGAGGTTCATTTGTACTCCAGTTGTCACCAAGTTCCTCTTCTAGTACGTCATCTACTTCGTGATACGGCCCGACTGTTTCCCGCTTGCCGTTTTCCCTGTTCTTTGAAATTGTTGGTCGCTGTTTCTTTCGTTTACCTGTTGATGGACCAGCTTCGTTGTCATCTTCGTCGGGGCTCGAATCTGGTGGTGCAAGCTCCGGTACGAACTCGTCCTCGCTACTCAGTGCCTCGTCCTCACTTGTTCCTGACTCATCTGGCAGGCTAAAAAAGAGTTCCAGTGCCTCTTCACGTGTGAGCGAGTCCACTGCAAATTCATAAAACCAGAAATAATAAGAATGTATCATATTTGTAGTTCGGGTCAGTTAGGCCTAACAAAAATAAGGATACGCTTTTAGAGTATGCTGGCTTCGACATCACTATCGCGCGGCCCTTTGCTCCGATCTTCAAATATGTCACACCAATGCAAGCAATAAGCATTGCTTTGAATGGGCAGAAAAGGAAAATCTTACCATTCATGCCGAACTCTCTTTGATCGAGTCCTACGGGAGCGAAAATTCTGAGTGCAACTTTCTAAACAGCACAACTTTCATTAGATGGATGGATGTTATGAGCGTCCCCTTTGGAACGGGGCGGTGGGTTGCGCCACCAAGCTCTTGCTACTATGCTGCCTAATAACCCAGCTAGGTTAAACAATGAAAAAAAAAAAACGCTATAAACTACCACGTCCAAATTTTCTGATCCCCTATGGCGAACTGTGCTTTTGTAGGTCTCCGTCTTTTGTCGTTTCCCTACTTTTCTTCCACCAATCCTCCAATCGCCTCTTACTAATGTCTATTGCGGACCTGTTTGCTTTACCACTGCTCCCGCTGAACCGAAGGGCTTCAAAGAGGCCAGTGGTGCCTAAATCGACCGCTGGGTAGACGTCTTCACATTCTAATATAATATGCTCCGTCTTTTCCCTAGCTTTACCGCAGCAAGCACATCCTTCTTCCTTCTTATATCTCGCTTTATAGGTGCGTGTTCTAAGGCATACCGATCTCGCTTCGAAAAGTAAAGAGCTTCCCTTTGAGTTATCATAAATGGTTTGTTTCCTGATTTCGTTTTTTCCTCTTAAGTAGTTACTCATGGCAGGTTTCTTTTCCATTGGTGCCACCCATGAGATTAATTCAGCCTCTCTGACTTTCCGCTTGACCTTCTTTGTTGCTGTGTTGCCCACCCCAGAGGCTGCATACTTGCTGGTAAGCTTCCTAGTTCTTTTCCTACACTGGGAATCAATGTTTTGCCTGTACAGATACCTGAACACTCTTCCAGCACATTTACTTTCTTCCATATTCCTCAGCCGTTCTGCTCGCCCTGCACACTATAGTGTGCAGGGCGATACCTGGGGTTGTTCATCGAGTGGTTTAGCAATTTAGAACACAATGAACGATTAACAGAGGAAAAGACAAAACCGCGCTGGATATCGCCCTGCACACTATAGTGTGCAGGGCGATACCTGGGCGCAGCTCAAGCACAGCAATACCTCCGCACAGCCAAGCCATTCTATAGTATGGCTTGGCTGTGCGGAGATTCCACATGCTGAACAGGAAGCTGAGATGGTTGCTGAAATTTTGGGCGGTGAACCTCTGCTGGGTGCTGATGCGACGAAGGAGATGGTGCTTGGCAGGATAGGACAGGCGGAGTGCATTCACGTCGCCAGCCGCGTATCTTGGAAGGTGAGAATGTCTATTTACAGCAGTGGAATTGTTATCTGCGAACAGCTGGCTTACGCTTGATTGTGGTCATTGTAATCTGTTTAACTCAGAAATGGACTTCCCAGCAATTTAGCCAACGCTCAATGCGAACTCATCCACGTTTTTCTTAGTTTTCATTTCCCTCGTACTGTCCTAAATTTTAGGAGGTAAGTTGCAAACAAGTCGCTCTAAAGTCGGTATAGTAGGAACGGGAGTGAAGCTGCCGTGATGAAAGGACTACGGTGAAATGGATGTATTGTCTGAGTTTTTCTGCTGTTTTTCAGAGTTTCCAAAAAATTGGCACCATCACATGAACAAGTGTTTCAAATCGCCACTGATGTCTGGGATCATGAGCTTTGACAAACCACAATGTGATTACATTTTTTTGTCAGCCTCCTTCACTGCACAGTGTGACCTTTGCAAATAAATAAACTGAGTGACTGATTGATTAGCTTAAATAAAGCCAGTACAAGGCACCCCAAGCGCAAATGTCTTTTCGTTATGCCCTCTAGGTTCCTGGAATTGTACTGGCATCGGGAGCAGCGTTTGTGGAGGACGAAGAAGCAAGTGGGGAAGAAGGAGGCGATGGGGCACGGCCAACGGCAGACGTCCGGCTGACGGCCTCTGACGTGTCCCAGATGCGGCTGGTGGTTCGCCTGGTTGTCCTCAGCCAGTGCCACACTAGGTCGTCGCACGGACGAGTGGATGCCCGATCCCTGGAGACGCTAGCTGGCGCACACTGCGTCCTCGTGTCACTGTGGCCCGTTCCAGACACCGCCCTCAAGATCTTGCTCAGGACCTTCTACTCGTCACTCATGCAGGTAACGCTGTTGCATCACTGCGTTTATGTCGGTCGTGAATTTTGACAGCATTCCTCTTGTGTCCTAATTGAGGATGCGGACTTCAGTACCGGTTGAAGGCTGCGTATATGAGTAAATGGTGGTGTGCTTATTGTGAGAAACTAAAGTGCAGTGCAGTGCTGCACATGAATGCAAATTATATTAGCGTTTAAGCCTGTCCATACATGCGGCTTTTTAAGATTTATGGAATACTGGAACACCAGATACGTGGTACCGTCTTGTGACGCTGAGCTCATCTGGACTGCGCAGAACTATTATTGCAACTAAAGAGTATGTTCTGCTTGACTGCTGACCTAAAGGTGCTGGCAGCAACATGATGAATCATGTGCTGGGCTTCCTTTCTAACCAGTTGAACAGCTACGAAAAAAAGTGTTGTAGCGCAGTGTAGTTGAAGAAAACACCACGAGGTGTCAGTATTGGGATGGCGCTGCTGCTGCCATCCCAATTTCTGGTGTTCCAGTATTTCGTTAACCGGTGATACCATATGGACAGGCTAAAACACTCTTTTACGTTTAATTTAGAACGTGTATTATTCAAGACAGCTGCCTCTGAACTTCTCAAGTTCCTAATAAGTGATGAGAAATGTATAGTGGTCCCTGTGGCAAGGAGGGCAGCTCAAGATAAACCAAACAGTACACATGCTGCCAGACCTCTCTTGCTCTCTTATCCCTTATCATTAATTGTTTTCATCCCCATTTTCTTTTCTTTTCCTCGGTGCAAGGTATTCAACCACACTCAGTCCTAGTTAACCTCCTCCTCATCTTTCGCTTGTCCCTCTTCCTTCCTACTCTCTGCTTAATTTAAGCAGATCAGGGTCGCGATTGGAGATCATGGTGGGGAATGCGCATTCAGTTTCGCCTCATGCAATTGGCCTAGGCCATGCAGACATCGTCTGCCGTGGTGCGCGACTATGTTTTTGGCAATGTCAAAATGACAACAAGCTCCTGTCAGTCATTTTCAAACCGAACATATTGTCTGCTAGGAGCATCCGTTCGATTAATCACACGCTCACTATGAGACCAGCTTTCCATGGCACGTCTGGTGGATTGGATTGGATCCAAAAGGTGGCTGCAGCTATGGAATGGCACGTTTGGGTTCACCTAGCGACCATGCAGAGAAAGTAATGGTAATAAATTGCAGTAGCAGTACATATTACTACTGTATTTGAGAATGCGTTTAAGGTTGAGAAGAAAAAATACATTTTTGTCATGTAAAAATTTTATTCATTAGAAGGTGAGAAACATTTCGTTTTGTAGTATAATGTTCCCAAGTAGACGAAAAATGAGGTACGTCAACTTCTGGGGAGTTGCCGCTTGCCACTTGGCTGCTGTCTCCCTCCTGTTCTCACAAATTTTGTGGACCACCCATTCCGAATAAAGATCTCTCACTCCCCCCCCCCCCCCCCCCCGGAGCTGTCACTCACAGCTTCTCGAGCATTTATATTTGCTGATTCCGTTGAGCCTCTAATGTGTCTTTTTCTGTTCTGTACTTTTACGGAGCAGGGCTCAAGAGCCAGTGCTGCTTCGAGTGAAGCCCTGTGCACGATCCAGACAATCAAGCAAGTTGGTCACCCAGCCAACTGGGCTAGCTTGGCACTGGTTGGTGGGGACGTGCACCCCTCCAACCAGGTGGTGCTCATGGGCCAGGCCCTGGTGGAACTGCTCAAAACACCTGACAAGTGCCGAGACGCCTTGCGTGTTGTCGTACACCTGGTGAGTGAGAAAGTAACAAAGATTTACAAAGCAGATGGTGCTCACAGAAAGGTTCTCACTCTTTGTCACGCTTCATTGCCTTGATGCATTAGACGAGTGCCGTCAGAAGGGCTGGAACATTGAGTGTTTGAGATGCTGGCTAGTCCAGCAGTAACCACGTGTTAGAAGATGGAAGGGGCTGTGATTGTGACGGCAATGCTTCGCATGGCAAGCTGTGTGCATCGGTTAACATGCTTGGGCATAGCCACATTCTTCTTTGTGTAGACGGTGCTGCAACTCGTTAAATGCCGCCTCCTGCTCCTCGCCCCACACAGACGTGACATCTTCTCTGGTTAAGCAGGTGAGCGGTGAGGCGATGCGTGCAAAACCCGCAATGAATCGCCGGTAATATGCGCATAGGCCCAGGAAGCGTCTGACTGCCTTTTTGTCTGTAGGCCTTGAAAATTTTGCGACGGCTGCGATTTTCTCAGGATCAGGTTTGACACCTGTGTGACTTACTACGTGGCCCAAAAACTGTAGTCCTTCATAGCCAAAGTGGCACTTTTCAGGTTTTAAGGTAAGCCCAGCGGACCGTATGGCTTGAAGAACCAACTGTAGCCGTCTGAGATGTTCATCAAATGTGGCAGAATAAAGAATGACATCGTTTAGGTAGACTAAGCAAGTCTTCCACTTAAGGTCTGAGAGAACAGTATCCATTAGTCTTTGGAACGTGGCTGGGGCGGAACACAAACCAAAAGGGAGAACTTTGAATTCATAGAGCCCATCAGGCGTTATAAAAGCAGTCTTTTTCCCGTTCATCGACCTCTATTTGCCAGTATCCACTTTTTAAGTCCATCGAGGAGAAGTACCGTGCATGCCGCAACCTGTCGAGGGAATCGTCGATCTGTGGTAAGGGATACACATCCTTTTTTGTAACCCGATTGAGCTTGCGATAATCGATACAAAATCGCAGGCTACCATCCTTCTTAACGAGTACCACGGGCGATGTCCAAGGGCTTTTTGACGGCTGGATGACATCATCTTCTAGCATTTTCTTGACTTGCTGCTGTATTGCTGCTCGCTATTTCTCAGCCACGCGATACGGATGCTGTCGGATGGGTATTGCTGCTTCTTCCGTAATGATGCGGTGTTTCGTCAGTGGTGCTTGACGCACTCGGGAAGTTGTAGAGAAGTAGTCCTTAAAATCGCCAAATAGTTCTCTGAGACTTTGTTTCTGTTGCGGCGCTAAAACTGGGTCAACGTCGACGACGGGTGCATTTGGCATCGTATCGGTGGTTGATTCCTCCTCTACAGCAAAGCAGTGTTGAACGTGGTCAATTTCATCAAAGTATGCCACAGCGGTGCCTTTACTGATCTGCCGGCGTTCATTGGTGAAATTTGTCAGAGGTACCTCTGTGCGACCACCGATTAAGCTGATGATACCGCGAGCGATGGCAACACCTTGATGGAACAGAAGTGCAGTTAGTTGTTCGGCTACACCGTCCTTGTTGAACTGTTCTCCGCAACTGACGGAGACAAGACTGCATGATAGAGGTGGTATGCCGACGTCGTTGTCGGCGACACGTAATTATGTACGTTGGCGCTCTTCGTCGTGGCTCGTCTCTGTACTAGTTGACAAGGTTATCTCGCCGTCCCGTATGTTAACCACGGCACCGTACTTCCGCAAGAAGTCCATTCCAAGGATGAGTGATCTGAAGCACTCTTTTAAAATCATAAAAGTGGCGACAAAAGCTGTATTTCCTATCTGTAGGCGTGCAGTACATTTTCCTGTAGGTGTCATTATCTGGCCCCCGGCATTTCGAATATGAGGGCCTGTGCATTGCATTTTGACTTTCTTAAGCCGGTCTGCCAACTGCTCACTCATTATCAAAAAGTCTGCTCAGTATCGACTAAAGCTGTCACGTCGTGCCCATCAATCGTTAAGAGTAGGTCGGCACTCGCAAATTCGTCGGCGTTCCGTTTCTCCGGGTCGCTCTGCTCGTTTCTCTGTTTATTTATTATTGTACGGGGTGATTATATTAAAGTGTTGTGGACTTTTTAAAGATCGCTTGTACAGCATAGGATAGTTCTTGTCCATGAGCTGGATTATTCGAAGAGGTGGACATTACTATCACGAGAAGTCAAAACAGATATTCAACTAAATTAACACTATTTTACTAATTAACTTCTTAATAATCACTTTGCAGCACATATTGCAATTTACGAATTATAGTCGGTGAGTTTGTAGTATATAACCACTCGAATTTTCGGGATGAAACCAGTTTTGAGATATTATTTCCCAAAGTATGGGAAGAAATACATGGGCGTTCCAGTTACTCTTGTGCTTCAATGCATAAAGGAGAGTTTAGTTAAAAAGTAAGCCCCGCTGCGGTGGCTTAGCGGCTATGGTGTTGCACCGCTAAGCATGAGGTCACGGTATTATATCTCTGCCATGGCGGTGAACTGCAAAAACATCTCTGTACCATACGTTGGGGACAGGCTAAAGATCCCCTGGTGGTAAAAATTATTCTGGAGTCCCCCACTACGGCGTGCCTCATAATAAATTTCTAGTTCTGGCATGTAAAACATCAGAATTCATCAAAAAGTAAGGGGAACAACAGTGCATTATTACGACGAGTTCGATGAAGCATACTCCCAAACTGGTGTCATTCTGGAAGTTCATTAGATGTGGGTACGCATAGTAATTTCACTGGCTACAATTCATAAATAGCACTAATTTATTCTCTTTGGCTTCCTTCTGTTGTGAGGGGAGTGCAAAAATGTCATATAGATGTGTGTCAAAGAACCCCAGGTGGTCAATCCTCTCACTGTAACATACTTCATAGTTCCATTCCACATAACTTGGGTATGTAAAATTAATGGAATAAGTAAGACATGTTAAGAGATAAAAGCTCTGTTTTCGTTACAAATCCTGAATTCATTACTACAGACGCCTAATCTTTCAATTTAGCTCGACCTAATATTTTTCTTTAGTATCCCTTTAAGCATTAGAACACAACCTGAGTGTCGATAAGCTGAGATGGGAATAGTAATGCAGCGCAAAGTGCAAAATACTGGGCAGAAATAGCGACCTTGCTTAACAATTTCACACAACTGTGCCTAGATATTGTCATCACAGCTCTGTCCACTTCATCCTTGTCCTTGCTTGGCAGGTGCGTGAGGAGTTCCTGGGCCTGCGGGATGCATCAAGCCAGCAGCGGCCGCTGGGTCCAGCCGAGTATGTGGCCATGGTTTACGACTGTATGTTCTGGATGCAGAAGAACGTGTGCCTGGCACGCCACTTGCACCACCTGGACAAAGCGTTGAGGCGCTGAATGTATCCAAAATATAAATGTATCAATATCGATATCAAAACGAATGTATCCCAAAAATATCACTTTATTTCCGTTTTAAGGCCCCTGTGCCAGGAAGAAGTAGTCGATGCATTGCTGTACACACTACTGCTTACGTGCAAACAAGTCCGCCTGTATTTCTGTGAGGTTTAAGTTTTGCTGTATACCGATGCAAGGTCTGAAAAGGCTAGAGTCAGATCCACATGCGGAAGGCCCTGAAGCACGTGGCACGTCATCACCCGAGTCAGTCTCCGTTTGATGGTGGGAGAACTTGCTCAATTATTTTGTCATCATGCAGTTCGGCACGTGGCGAAACCACGCTGTTGACGTCTGCAATGTCTTCAACTCTAACGGTGGCAAGAATCGGCACACCGCAGCCTAGCAGGTCATCAATGATGTCTGCATTTGAGATCGTTCTGGCAGGCGGCAGTTCAGCCTCTTCAGTGTCAGAGTCGGGCTCATTCGGACTTTTGTCTCTTTTGTCTCTTGTATCTTTATATGTCTTTGTATCTTTTGTCTTTGCTCTGAAAGGCACCAGCTGAAATTCCCAGGGCTAATCTTGTACCCATAGATATAGTTCATCGTTCTTATTGGGAGTAAGCGAAGTAACAGACAACGCCAGCTCCAAAGCTGACGTGCTGTGTGATACCTGTGGTTAAACAGATGTTCCCCGTCTTTTGTCTTAGCTGTGAGAGGTACTGGCTAAAACTTCCAGGGCTAAGATTCAAGATAATGGACAACCGGCGGGTCGACTGCGTTGACGTTTGACGCTGCGAATCGGCGGTGAACTGCCGTTCTTTCCTTACCTAGGGATCTAGGGAGCACGGAGTGTTTATAAGCGGCTGCTTGTCGTCTGCTAGGATGTGCTCGTCGTCGTGCTCTGTGCTCGTCAAGGTGCTCGTCATGGGGCTCGTGCTCGTTTGCTGTATGCTTCGTCTTGCGTGCTCCATTTGGGAGCCACGCTAGGCTGTCGATGTATCTCTTGTTTAAAATGTAAATACTGTAAATAGGCCCTGTACGCCTTGTTCCTCCCAAGTTCCTCTCTGCGACTTTCAACCCTAACAAATGGTGGCAGCGGCGAGGTCGTCCGACAACTCTAACAATATACACACTTACGAAAAATTTAATGCGACACTAAATCCAAAACGAAAAGACGCGGCACGAGCTACTCCATATCAGTCCCCCTCTCTCCCAAAGTCCCACCATATACGAAAACTCCGTCCTCCTTATAGATTACACATATGCCTGCAATTATGCATAAAGTCCTCTTCCTCACTCTGTCGGCAGGTAGGCGGCCTTTCTTGGCGACAGATTGGACTCGGAGGTGTCGTCGTCGCGACTATCGCAGTCGCTGCGCCAACTTTCCACGTCTCTTTTCGTCGACGGCTACATCCCAGCCTTCACGATGTCGCCGATTTCACTGTACACGGCTCCACAACGGCGCTGATTTCGTGACGATCTGCCTCTTTGGTAGGCTTGCCTTCGTGCCTTCTTGACTCCGCTTCAACTAAAGATCTGTCTTTTAGGTTCCCCTGTCTCTCTCCCCCACCCGCGCAAGTCGCTGCGGAGAGGGGAGCGTAAGGCCGCGCAGGGGAACGCATGTCCCCACGAGGATTCCTTCCTCGCGGTCATTCACCGCGCGTAAGTTGCTGGGCACCTGTCACCGACGGTCTCCCATTGTGAGGCCGTCACAAAAGGTAGCGGTACAAGGCAGTTAGACAAGGTTTGAGAAAGAAAAAGTCTATGGAGACGTTTACAAAAAATGCCAGAAAAAAAAACAATATTTTGTACTTGATTGAATCCAGCTGGCTCATTGACTATGGCACCGTCGCGTTTCAAAGGGCATGCAAATAAATCATCCTCACCATCATTAGCATCCTATCGCGACACTTGTCTTGCGATGTGGGATGTGTGCCGCGTAGTGTCGATATGTGCACCCTTTCCGTTGCCGTTACATATTATTGCACCAGGTACAACGCCATGCAGCAGATGTACAGGTAGGGGTACCAGGTAGTTCGACAAGGTTTTAGGAAGAAAAAGTTTAACTCTTTCGCTACCGCGAGAAAATTGTCGTTTTATATGTGTCTCGGAAAAAAGTTATTTATCACTACAAGTAATATTTCACCACACATTGAAGCATACCATATTCTGTACAATGTATTAGGTAAAACATAAAAATTATAGAAAGCGCCATGTTGGCGCCAGTTGATAAAAACAATAATAAAAAACTAATCTACATAAACGTTAATATAAAAGGAAATTCAGAATATACATTTCCAAGATAAATAACGCAGGAATAGTGCCTGTAAAAATAATTGCTCAGTAGACCACCGTTCTACGGGTACAAAAAAGAAACAAAGACCAGTTCATCGCTCAAGCCATGTGTTGAAGCAGTTCCGGCTGCTCCTTTGTTAGTTGGAATGTAGCATTAATGTAAAGCACCTTTGATGTTTTAACAAAAGGAATTGTGCCCTCTCCTGAATTTTGTGAAGCATAGGTGCACTCCGCGCTTTTCTCACAGGACGCCTGGTTTCTGTTCAACTTTCCGGTCCTCGTAACACATTTTACGGCGTCCCCTTTTCGGCATCTTCTGAGGATAGACCGATGAGAAGTCCAAGGAACGTACTTCACCCAGTTCGTCTAAAATCATTCACCACTTCGAGGACCGATCGCTCTCAGCGTAGCTGTGGAGCTACTAGATTATGCATCCAAGCATGTCTGTTTCTATTTTTGCAGATTGTCTTTATCACCCTGGCAGAGAAGTAGAACGAAATCTCACACCGTTGTGAACTGCTTGCACTGATCCGCAGTGCTGGGCGGAGATGTGCTGCGGGCGGCCTTCTTGGCGTGAAAGGAAGTTTCTTTGCTGCCGATGGCAACAAATCACAACCAAGCGAAGTATGCACCCTTAAGGTAATCAGTAGAGTTCTCAGGTTGTGCCCAAATATTGGCAGATGAGCACGCACAAGAAAGGAGACCGCTCAGGGCCGTAAAGAAAACGGGCCTGCGAACAGCTGCGCATTTCCCATCTTACACAAAACATCGTCTTCGTGAGAGCTTGAATCTGCCTTTCTATCTTTGGAATCATAACTCGAATCGTCGTCGCTAAATTGAAGTGCGGGAGCAACATAGTTTCGGGCACGACGCTTTTCTCCTCGACGCAGCCGCGCGGGACGACGCCATGGGAGCTACTTTCGATAATCGCGCGGTGACACCGGCAGTGCCTCTGGCCTGGATTTTACGAGAGAAGCGAAACCGAAACTCGTGGAAACTGGTTGAAAATGCCAGGTCCACATGTTCGACGTGAGGCGGACGTTCAGAAATACACTTTGGCGGAATACAACAACTGGGACTTCACACCAAAGCTCACTAGTGAACAGCTGGTGTCATTTTCGGTTAATTATCACCGCTCAGCACTGTCGGACGGCAAAGCCGACGATACAATTTTAATTCTTGACTTGCCGGGAGTTATTACAAAATGTTGATGCTAGTGGGGTGTTATCGTGAACGGCATGCTTTTTTCTTCAGCGCAGCAGAAGCTGACAGCCATGCCTCTTTTCGCTACAACGCACGCACATTAGTCCACAAAAGCATCTGTCAAAAAGCACATCATCACTGGAGCGCGAAAATTTAAGCTGATTCTGAAAGTTAAGTGCCTGTACTAACTACTGGATGGCCTTGAGTAGATAAGAAACGGCTCCAACGTGTCAAAATTGGCGATCTAATGCATCGATCACTGGTGATCGATTTGAATACGCGTGGTAGCGAATGTGTTAAGGAGATATTTACGCGCGCATCACACGGGCACCCAAGAACTCCTTTAGGATAAAGGAGCGCGAGAGGGAGTTGGACCTCAACGAAGTTGTGGTCGTGTCACATGGCCAATAAGGAGTTTTTCTGAAAAAGTAGCCGCCACAGCCGCATTCGGCAGTGTTTGGTTTTTGTACAAGTACGAAAATGGAACTTGTAATTACGCTCGTAGCTATTATTGTTAATACTCCTTCCATAGAAACTATTAGTCAATATATTTGATGTGAAAAACATACACCTCGTTAAAAATAAAAGTGCGTGCTATAAACGTAGCAGTGCCGACAGCGACCCTGGCCACCCTGTCCTTATCCGTTTTCCTTTGCGGCGCGGCCAGTTGGCTCTGCGTTCTGCTACTCGAACTGCTGAAAGTATTGGCCTCGAGCTCCACCACTGGAAAAGCTGGCGCCACCATCGGTGTGACGTGCTATGAGGGATCACGTGGACATAGCGGCCGCGTCGGCTGCTTCGGGAGCGCCGAAGCGAGCTCAAAACGAGAGTTTAAATTCCCTCGTACGCTGCGGCCCTCATTTAGTGGCGAGATTTTCCCGCTTCGGGTGTCTCCTTTACAACGCTTGAAAGCACTACAATAGGTAGTGGCTGCCTTTGAAGGCGCTCAACATGGTAGGCTACTGCTCGGTGCCGCAGTGCCGGACGTACGCAACGGAGCCCGGTGTCAGCCGTATTCACACGTAGCCGCAGGACAAGAAGCGGCGTGAAGCTTGGCTCGCGAAACATAAAACCGGCAAACAGTCATCGCCTACAGCTTGGGTATGCAGCAAGCAGAGACGCGCGGAAGATTACTGCTACGGCGCCGGGTCTGCGATGTTCGGAAAACGCGCACTGAGACGCTCGCCCGAGTCCGCTGCCCGACTAATGTCATGACGGTTTGGTCTATGAACTTGTCGATACTATAGATACTGGCAAGTTCACTGGAGTGGAATGGGAGCGGTAAGAAGCACATTAAAAAAGCGTGGCATTTGGTCATGTTTGTGTTATGAATGCACTGGATTACAAAAAAGGAAGCAGCGGGAAATCGTATGCTAAGAACATCAATAAACATACAGTGCGACGCAACTCGAGAAATAATATTGAAAAATCCAAGAATTTAGCAGAAAAAAACATTGAATCGTCACGACGGCACATCACAGTCCACGTTATCTTGCTAGGAATCAGCGAAGAGGCCCTTGCGGAACTCCTGGCGGACCGGTTCACCCCTCCCGTGCCACAGAGTGCAGCCATCCTGCCGGTCGGACAGCCCCCTTCCCAGCTGCTCACCTGCCTACACAGCCTCCACCCTGCTTGGACTTCGAGACAGGTCGTTTACCTCTGCCAGGAGTCACTTGCTCTGCACGAGCGCCAGGCAGCTCTGAGGCGAGGGAAACGCCGCAGCGCACGAGGAGCAGACGGAGTAACGCCACAGATGCTCCGCAACCTGACCGCTAGCGAGCAGCAGCGCCTGCTCGAGTGCTTCAATGAGGTCTGGCAGTCAGGGCAGGTGACAGAGGCATGGCGTACAGCCATTGTGGCGCCCATCCTCAAGGCCAGAAAGCCAGCTCGGGAACAGTCTTCCTATAGACCGGTCTCCCTCACCTCTGCTGCCTGCAAGGTGATGGAGGCCATGGACCTTGTACGACTGGACTGGGTGTCCCGTGCTCGCGGCTTCCTGGGTGACCAACAGATAGGCTTCCGGCGGCGGCGGCGGTGAACTGCGGACTCCATCACTGACGTGGTGTCCACCCTGGAGGACGCCAAGGCCGGCGGGGACCTCGTGATGCTCCTGCTGATCGACGTACAGGGTGCCTTCGACAGCCTTCCTAATGCCGTGGTCCAGCAGGGCCTGGACCTCCTCGGCATCCGTGGCAACATGCGGGAGTTCTACTCATCGTTCCTGTACAACCACACCCTCAAAGTACGTGTCGGTCGATCGAAAAGCACCCCCCGTGCAGTTGCTGCAGGCGTGCCACAGGGGTACGTGGTGAGCCCCTGCCTCTTTAACACGGCCTTGGCATGGCTGTCTGCTGCCCTGCCGATCGACCCTCACTTCCCCGTGCAGTCCTCAATCTACGCGGACACAATCGCCCTATGGGTGTGAGGACCACCGCAGCACTTCCACAAGGTACTTGCGGCCTTACAAAGAGCCCTGGAGACTGCGGCTGCCTACTTGAGCAGTATTGGCCCTACCATCTCGGCCAGGAAGACCGAGGCCTTGCTGCTGCATCCCAGAGCAGTAGCCCGCCGCTCAGCAACTCGGCTGTGCCTGGATGGCGTCCAGATCCCGTGGAGCATGGCAGTCACCTACTTGAGGCTGCATATTGATCATCGGCTGATCTGGCTGCCGGCTGCGAATGCCCTTTACACCCAGACACTTCGGTTCCGCAAGGCGATCTCGCAGCTCCTTGCCCGTGGACAGGGCTGTACCACCAGGTGGGTCATGCAGCTCTTTGAAGCTGCAGCCACCTCACGGCTGCTGTATGCCCTCCCTCTGGTGGCGCAGCCCCCACCCCGCCTGCGGAAACTGGAGCTGCAGCATAGGTCAGCTGTCTGGCTCTGTCTTGGCGCTCCCCGAACCTTACAAGTGGCCGCCACTCTTGCTGAGGCAGGTGCCTGGCCGCTGTCACTACTCTTCCTGCAACAGGGGCTACTACATATCGATCGCGTGCACCATGCAACAGATGGTCAAGCCCTCCTGACCCGCCTACGCTGTCGGCCAGCATCACACATGGGACGGCTGTGCGGCCTCTATGAGGAAGTCATAGGGGACACGCCTGCAAACGCCGTACAGCCTCGCCCGCTACAGCGACCACCAGTCCCTATCTCGGCGGAGCTGCCAGGTGCCTCGAAGAACCGTTCCCCAACATGTGCCCTTCAGCAGACGGCAGCCTCTCTCCTCCAAGAGAGACTTCGGGACCACCTACACATCTTCGTCGATGGATCCGTGATGCCGGAGACGGGCTCATCCACAGCAGCATGCGTTGCACAGGCCCTACAAAAGAGCAAGCTGTGCCGTCTCCCGGGACATGGAAGATCTACCGCAGCGGAGCTAGCAGGTCTCCACCTTGCCGTGGACCTACTGGCAGAGGAGCTACCAGCGACTCCGGCAGCCATCTTCTGCGACTGCAAGGTGGTGCTGCTCTGCCTGCAGAGCACTGACAGGGCTAGCCTTGGAGTTGCGCTGCTGTCTTCAAGACTGACGGCCCTTCAGGACGCAGGATGTTCACTGTCCCTGCACTGGCTACCGGCGCACGTGGGGATCCCGGGCAATGAAGATGCAGACACTCTCGCAAAGAGTGCCCATCATTCAAGCGTCCCTCTTAGCCCTGCTCTAACGGCCGCAGACTTCTCGAGACACAGGCTGCGCCGGCACATCATCGCCTGCCTACCGGACAAACAGGTATCCCTGGGCTGCCCTCCACGGCCTCTTCCACAGCACGTCCTCTCACGAAGGGATACCACGCTGCTTCTCCGTCTGCAAGTTGGCTGCTACTGGACGGCAGCCCGCCGGCACTGCCTTGGGAAAGTCACCTCGCCAGTCTGTGCCTTCTGCGGTGATCCAGAGGCTCTGCAGCACTCCTGCTGGCCTGCCCTGCTCACCTGCAGCACCGTGGCCGACTTCTGCAGGAATTCAACTGCCTGGGGCTCCCATGTTCCCGACGGGAAGACATCCTCTTCCCCGGACGTTATCAGCTACCAGCCTTTCTAAGTGTTGTCGAGTGCCTCGATTCGTCGGGGCTCTCGGCGAGACTATTGCAAATTTCTACAAAGACGGTCTGACGGCTATCCCATCACCTTGGGCCTCCTCATCCGCCACAATTTCGCTTCTACTGGGCCACCTCCTATGGTCTGTCACCAGCCCACTCCGCCGGTCGAACTCACTGGACTTTCCCGGCAGGGATGCTCCGTTGCTACCATGGCGACCCCCTCTCCCTCTCTCCCTCCTACCTTCTATCTCCTTTACCCCCATACCCGCCCCCCCTGCTGGCGCTGAGCCGTGCTCCCGCAAGGGTTGCAGACGACAGTGCTAGCCTTTCCTCCTTTCCCCCACAAGAACCACTTCTCTCTCACCGGCGGACACCCAGTCTTTCTCGCCGAAAGTCGGCGCAGTAAATATTTTTTTAGAGTTTTGCTTGCTTTGGTGCACCCACGACTCTTGTCGGCCGGCACCAATTGTAGATTCAGCCAGGTGAACTGCTATCTCTAACACTGTTTTCTAATAACACAAAAAATTTGGCACTGAAGCCGCCTATCCAAAACATGGTGCTCCGGAAGAAAATTTTATTAATATCGCATCATTTTACGCACTCTTCTTGTTGGTGGAATATAGATCAAGGGCAATGATCAAAGAAAAAAATAATAAAGTGAAATAAACCAGGTTAACTGACTGCATCCCGCGAAGAGATACAGATGGCCAATGCACTTCTAGGTAAATATACACTAAAAAACTAGGGAGGGTATCACAGGAGTGAAGCGTCCAATTTACTCTTCAAAGCGTTGTTTTACTCTCGCAAAAATGTTGAGTGGAGTGAAATGCATTCACTCTGTCAGCAAGGAGAGAGTGAAATGTGCTTTTCACTCTGCTCTTCTGCGAGAGAGTAGAATGCCCGTTTCACTCTTGCGGTAGTAGAGAACGAAACGTAGCGTAAGCTACTGCTTCAACTGTAGGAGGCTGGCCCCGAACATGGCGATGTATTACGCACGCTGAGTAAAGAACCCACCGTTTTGCTTCTAAGGGAACAGGCAGTCACAGTTGAAAGGAACGCGGAGCGAGTGCTCTACTTTTTTCACTCGGAGTTGCTCCACCGCGCACGCGTTAACATCGCGGAACAGCACAGCACCGGAGAAAGGTGATCCGTCCAGCGAGCCGCCGCAACCATAGTCATGCAAGGGAGACCGTGCGTCAGCCATCTCGCGTCGCCGCGAAAACCCGACAGTCGTTCGTCATTCGTTGGATATAACAACAAATCATCCATGGTAAGTAAATTATAACTTAGGTGCACATTCTGCGTATATGACATGCTATTGCCAGGTAGTCGTCACGGCGCTTAGCCGACGCGATTGACAACCCACTAGGCAAGCACGCTGTGTCTATCAATGTCAATCGAAAAAGCCAGTCGTCGCGATAACTGCATGTGATTTTATCACTTGCGTTACCGTACGAGGTTTGAAAATCGCAAACGCTGCCAGAACCGCGGTATGTTCAATTAGACGTGAGGCGAGAGGACGCTTAAAGTGGTTAATTCACCAGCCCACGATTCCGAGCCTATGTGGAGCGTGCTTAGCGTGCGTTTTGTGTGTTTGAATTTATTCAGTCTGGCAGTCAACTGTGTACGGAACGCTGTTGTAATAAGGAGTCACATCGTTATAAATAAGCCGCGTGCTTGACGGTGCCTCGCCGATTGGTGTAATGTGCGACCATTGAAGTTACGTGCAGCGCCAGTGCTAGTTAGAAACTTCGCCGCATGCATTCAGCTGCATGCTGCAAGAGGTTGGTTGGGCGCGTTATCTTGAACACACTGAGAACGCATGAGGAATTCATGCTTTATGCTGTAAAGTATAAACCCCACATAAGCGGTCTTGCGCGCGACAGCTAAAAGGGACTCGATGGAGATGGCTGTCGCGATCGCTCGTTGCCTACAAGTCGTACTTCATGCGAGCGAGGATATTGAGCGATGTCTCCCCGGTGTTGCCGGTATGAGGGCTGCAAAAACGCATCGAACCTAGGGTGACGCGTGCTTTAGTAACAAAAGGTAATGTATTTTACTGTAAAAAGTAGCATAATGTATTTCTGCAGATCTTGCAGCAGTTAGTTTGGTTGCAGACAACAACAAAACTAACTGAAGAAGAAAAAAGTGCAACGGCAAACATAACAATTTCTTCAAATCAGTCTTCACGGAAGGCAATGGTACACTCCCCCCTCTTCCACCATCCTGTACGTCAGTGCTTGATCGGTTAATAATGACGGACGCCGGAATCCACAATCTTCAACTCAACATTGACCCTAAGAAATCAATCGGGCCTGACGAAATTCCAAACGAATTCCTAAAAAAATATGCTGAGTGGTGAAGTAGATATCTGGGACACATTTTTCGTAAATCACTAGCGACCTCTAATCTACCACATGACTGGAAAAAGGCTAAAATAATACCGATTCACAAGAAAGGAGACAAAAATAATGTTGCCAATTTCAGACCCATATCTCTCACCAGCACTTCATGCAAAATACTAGAACACATCATTCTAAAACACATGACAGTATTTCTAGAACGTGAACATATCCTATCGCCTCACCAGCATGGTTTTCGATCTGGCTTATCAACCATCACTCAACTAACAGAGGTAGTTCATGACCTTGCTCTTAGTATTAATAATCGTTCTCAAATTGACATGATTTTACTTGACTTATCTAAAGCTTTTGATTGCGTGAGTCACACTAAGCTAATTGGAAATGTGGAGCATGCCATCGGGAAAGGAGAAGTTTCTGCTTGGATAACAGCTTTTCTAACACACCGCTCACAATTTGTTATGTTTGCGCACATGCCATCTGATGCCGTTCCTGTCGCATCTGGAGTACCCCAAGGCTCGGTACTCAGGCCGCTGTTATTTCTGATCTTTATTAACGATATAACCAATAATATAGGGTGCGAAGTCAAACTCTTCGCGGATGACTGCGTGATATATAAAGAAATTAACAGCCATAACGACCATCTCGATCTTTCTGATTCCCTTAACACGCTAGCCGAGTGGTGTTCCCAGTGGCAAATGTCTATTAACGTCAATAAATCAGTGGCAATGACAATAACAAGAAAAAAGCAACCCCTCATTTCAGCTATATCGTTAATGGCGCGCCTCTTTCCATGGTTGTGCAACAGAAATATTTAGGGATAACGCTGACATCAAACCTCAACTGGGAAACACACATAACTAATATTACAACTACTGCACTACGAAAGCTATTTTATCTAAAAAGACGCCTAAAGATCGCTCCGACGAACATTAGGCTTCTGGCCTACAAAACATTTGTGAGACCTATTTTAGAATACGCTAACACAATTTGGTTTCCTTACACAGCAACTAACATAGCTAAACTTGAAGCTGTACAAAGAAAAGCCGCAAGGTTCATTCATAGCAATTATCGTTCTACTGACTCACCTTCACGTCTCTTAGCTTCCTCAGGCCTCAACACATTATCAACAAGAGCGAAACAAGGTCGATTAAAATTTCTGTTTCAAATGCTGCACCGTCAGTATAAAATTGATATCACCCGGTACATTTCATATTCGCAATCTAGAATAACACGGCATCAACACGAACATACGCTAACCGAGTATTCATTTTCTAATGACGCATTCAGGTACTCATTCTTTCCTCGAGTAATCAGAGAATGGAATGAACTTAACTCGTCATTAACAGCGACAAATTCTTTATCCCTGTTCGTTTCACAACTGGAGCTCATCACAAGAGATTATTAATGATTTCTCATGTTTGTTCCCTGTTCTCTTTATGTTAAACTAACAGTGCTTAGAAAAAAAAATGTATACACTTGTTTGTTTCCAAATACTTCACGTTTTTGCTTTGACTATGATATGCCCCGGTTGTTGTTCATTTATACTGCTTTGTTTAGTGTTCTGTTGTATAGCTTATCTACCTAATACTTTGTATTTCGTTGAATATTGTTGCTTTTTCATTCTTTGTGTAGCTCACACATGTATTTATGTCGGGAAAAAAAGTGTTCATGCCCGTCTGCTAGGCTCTCGGCTGAGAGCGGCAGTATTGTAAAATAACATAAATAAATACGACCAGGACTCCCTCGAGGATTCCCTTTATAGAATTTTTTTCTAGGGAGCACTATGGTTTACCTGCAGCGACCGTCTTTAGCAGCTCTGGCTGGCTGCTGCTCAGCGTGAGGTGGTGGGTTCAATTAATGCCTTGCAGATAGCAGAAGGCCTATGCGCTCTATATATGTGACGTCATCTAAGGACTAAGACTTTAAGTACTCGTTGAGAGCCATGTTTTGGACAATGCTACGCCGAGGCTCAAGTTGAAACCAGCGCTTCTGATCATGCTAAGCACAACTTTCGCGACCACACTGCATGTAGACCGTGATTTGGAGTTTTTGAAACCGAACCATCCAACTTAAAACCGTGTCATGATTGACTCTAAACCGAAACTCCCACCTAAAACCGTGTTTTTAACCATGCAGAAGCCAATGTTTTCATTGAAAAGTGAATGCTATAGCCGGAGCCTCGACTTAAAACTGGGCTTCGGACACTGCGAAGCCGAAGTGTTATTGAAAAGAGCTATGTTTTTGACCACATTTAAGAACGATCGCCCACTAAAAATATTTCATTCTGGGTAGCCGAAGCTCCCGTTTAGCACCAATCATGCCGAAACCAAACGTTTTACTTAAAGCGAGAATTTTTATCATTCTAAGCCAGAGCTGCCACTGGAAACCGTGCTTCGGACTATTCAAAGCCGAAGCTCCCTAAAGTGGTCAGTCTGTGTTTTTGATTGTACTTAAGCCTAACCTCCTAGTGAGAAAATTGACCATGCTAAACCGAACAACCCTCTAAGAACGTGCTTTTGAGCATGCTAAAATGAAAACTATCACTGAAAACCATAATTTTGATCCTGATAAATCGGAGCTCCCACCGAAAACAATGCTACGGACAGTGCCGCACCGACGCTGCATTAAAAACAACGCTTTTGAACATATTTAGGGCGAAGCTCCCCGTGACAAAATTTGACCACGCTAAGGCGAAGCTCCCTCTGGAGATAGCAATTTTGAAGGGCAGGAAAAACCGTGCGAAGTCAGACAAAATGTGCATACAAGCGCAAAAGAAGATTGATGAAAACTCGCACGAGTGTGTACAGTCAAGACTGTGTAAACATCAACACACAATCGCTATTCTTAGGCACTGCATAAGGTGAAGAATGACTCGAAACTTATTCTCGCAAGACCAATGATTTTGGCCACGGCTACGCGCAGCCACTCACTGTCACTTCTATTTCATGTACTTGATGAGCAAGAGAGATAACTTTATAATGATACGAAAAGCTGAGAGGTCAGCCCGAGACAAGCCAAGACATAATATTAGACCGCAAGACATTGTTTTGTTGAACCTTTGCTCATGCAGAAGCGATGATGTGATGACTTTACGAACAGGAGAGATGTCTGAAGTTTGACATTCGCGCTGTGGCTCGTTCTTTAAAAGCAATTTCCCAGAATTTAATTTTTTGTAGCATGAAAATTTGGCCTTTGCAGGAAATGACCCTATCACAAAAGCAACTCTTTACTGATATCTTTAGATATGGCAAGAGGGCTTATCCTTTCCCCCTTTGCCCCCTCGAAGTAGAAATAAAGGAAGCTTGCGCAACCTTCTGTTTCGCTAACGGTGCCTTCGGCGTCAAAATACGGAACTATGCAAATGCTTGAATTCGAAACTATGGAGACATGGACACATGTTTTCAATTCGGCGGGGCGTGAGACATTCGCGGCCTGGATGGAGATACGCTGAGCTCGTTTCATAAATTGTGTCTGTTCATCCGCTGAAGTGTGAACGCGTGCAATATTTCAGACCCGGAGCTATACAACAACATAGTACTTTCTTCTCAGTTCAGCTTACTAATGTAATCTAACATCCGTCGCAACACTCTTGGCTGGAAGGAAGTTGCTCTAATGCTCTCTTTCAGAAATTGTTGCTCAGCGTTGGAAAGCGGATCTACACGAGTGCATTGCAATTTGAAGTCTAGAATGTCGACATGCGTGCAGAGGAGCAGAGGTTGTAACTGTGGGGTTCGGAAGGAAGTTGCCATAGTTGTTTCGCAAATACGGCCCTTGCTCTTAACTGAGCCCGAACGGTACAGATAATCGCTTGCAACTGCATAAACAGCGTTGCTACTGTTTTCAATTCAGTGTGAAAGTGTCTGCACATGTACAATAGTTTAGCGCTGTGTCGTCATCCTTCAAACGAAGGAAGTTACCCAACGCCCTCTTTCGCCAACGTTTCCTCCTCTTTCAAATACAGAACTAAAAACGCGTACTGCAATGCAAGCTGCGAGTCGTTAGGCAGATGTCGCGTGTTTTCAGTTCAGTGCGGGTTGAAAAAAAGGCTCGCTGGGATTAAAAGAACATACCACAACGCTCTCTTACGCAAACAGTGCCTCTGAATTGAAATGCGGAACTGGCGTGCGTTCAAGCATTGAACCTCAAACTGCGGAGATTGTGGTTTTCATAGATTATGAAAAAGGCATTTGATTCAGTAGAGATACGAGCAGTCATGGAGGCATTGCGTAATCAAGGTTAGTGCAGGAGGTGTACGTGAATATCTTGGGAAATATCTACAGAGATTCCACAGCTACCATGGTTCTCCACAAGAAAATGCAAACCTATCAAGCAGTGTACTGTAGCGACGGAGAAGAGATTGACACCCACATTACCCTCATCGAACATTTCTTCCTTTTTTCTCTTCCCTTTGGAATGGATCTTTGGAAGCTCCCTGTGGTAAAGAAACGGAGAGCTTAAAGCACCTCTTGCGTCGTGGTGCCACCGGTCCGAAGGCATTTGATGGTGTCCTCCAACTTTGCGCAGAGCCACCGCACAGTGTCCTTTGAGAGCCTGAAGTGCCCATGGAACTCTCGCCGAGGCTGCTCGAGAGACTCCGAAAGTGTGACAATAGCAGCAGTCATCGTGGCTCACAAGCGATAGGCCAAACACTGAACCTGATTCCGTAAGCACAATGTGAAACGGCGAGCATGCTCGACAAATGCGCTCATATCACTCTACAATTTAAAAAATGAGCACCATTTATGTTTATCACAGCGCAGGCACAACATTTGGTTTCACTTATTAGAATTGTTTTAAATAATTAACATCGGTAACGTTCTGCAACGGCACATTGCGTTTTAGTCTCGAAAAATGGGACCCCTGCCACAGCCACCCATGTTCGGCGAGCGACGACATTACGAGAAGATGACAGGCGCATCGTCTGGTATTAGCGCTGCTATGGCAACGGCCATTCATTCCTCGAATGACCGAAACGAATGACCTTGTCGACCGTACTATGCTAGCAGACGATTCCACTCGGTTTTGAAATTATTGACAGGAGCGTGACGTATGCGCATATTGTGGTCCCACCCCGGTGCAGTGGCGGCCGTGACGAAAAGCGTGGGTGCCGACGAATCACGAGAGGGCAACCGAAGGAATGGAAAAGCGAGCTGTTTGCACGATCGCAGCCCTGGCTCTTGAAATATCCTGCAGTACTCGGCACATCGAAAGGATGCCATCTTCAGATTTGAAATTACGCTGATATCATCATCGCCCGGTTGCGTCAGCAATCCGACAACAGTTGTTGCTCCTTCTACTGTTCGCCGTAATCACACTGATAACAACGGCCACCGACATGTCCATTCCCAGGCCAAAAAAGAAAAAAAAGAGAACGCGAAATATTGGTTCAGTCTTGTGAAGGAATGGGACGTTTCCTCGCAGTTCGATAGGAAATGGCGACATTGTTTCACTCGTAGGAGAGCAAGGAACATTGTGGTGGATCTTATTTTTAGAAAGGAGTAATTGCTTGCTATACAAGCATTTGACTCCATGTCGAGATTTTTCGTTCACTCCACGACGAGGTATACTTTCAATTGGTGGCTCAGCGGCGGTGCCATTCTGCTGCTGAGCGCGAGGTCGTGGGTGGGATCCCCGGCAGGCAGCGACCGCATCCCGTTGGCGAGGTAGGATGCAAAAAAAAAAAAAGAAAAAAAGACGCTTCTGTACTTTTTTTAGGTGCACATTACAGAGTGCCCCGGGTGTTTCGAAATTAATCTGGAGCCCTCCAATATAGCGTATATTGTAGCCTCTGTATTGCTTTGGGATACCAAAGCCTGCGAGTAAGTCAATTCAGTTAGAGTTTTCATAATTTCAACAATCTTCAACTGACTCTGCAGCACCAGCATTTAGACGAAGGCGCAATGCGAACGAAGGCATATGATTTGCACATTCTGAACTGTGCTACACACTGTTACACACATTCTACCTAGACACACTGTTAAACAAAATTACACCCTTTGGGTCGTATCTTGCCACACAACGGTAGTCGTCGTCTGTCTTGTCCGCATTTGCTTTGTTTAACGCTGCGAGACCGGTACTTCCAAGTCACAAACGACGTGCACATTATCGGCATGACAGCATTCTCGTCTGGAAAGTAGCAAGTGCAGCGTTTTCAAGAACGGAAACACCAGCAAAGCAGATGACGATTATTGTTGTGTGGCAAAAATACACCCCAAAGGGCGTACATTTGTTTAGAAGTGCACCAACAAGCACAATTTTCTACCATGGTTTGAAGCTCCGTCTGGCATACTTCCCGATGAGTGCGTTTACCAGTGCTTAGAGCGAACCTACTTCGTTGAGGGGGAAGACGTGTGTGGTGAGTGCGCTACAACTCTCTAAAAGGAGTCAAAATATGCAGCAAGCAGCTGTACTCCCACCAAAAAGGAATATTTAAGACTTCCTTTGGCTTTTCAGAGTCGCAACGCAACACCGCGAGACTCTTCAAACAAGCGTGAAAAGCATTCACCACATCCAGACGATATATCATTCGTGGAAACCTTGGCGAGCCTTCTGGTCGTGCTCATTCAGGTTTGTCAAAAAACTTATATGGTCTAGTAACAGGAGGACCGCTAGGACACCCTTTGCTTTAAGAGTCCTTAACCTATCCTAACCAGTAAAGTGGTGCAGTGCACTAGCTCACGTTCGTTGACTCCTCGACGCTTTCATCGCGGTCATCTGCATGATCCCGTCATGCTCTGCATAGAACACTCCCGACTTCATGCCTGTAACTGCGGAGGATGTGAGGTAGGGTGTTTGAGGCAATTAATTAAATTCATTTGTAAAAAATCGCGGGGGAAGAAAAAGTGCCGAGCAGTGCAGATGTGGAAACATTGGCTTTCGCTTCAGTACACGCTGAAAAAGACAATACAATGCTCTGGAAACGCGTTATATTTAGGGCCCTTTGTTTTTGGATTTTATATATTTTTTTAAGTTCCGCAGGGTGGTAAGAAATTGGGTGTAAATTTTAAAGAGGAACACCAGTGAGATATCGGGGATTTTGTTCTCTATAAAAAAGACGACAGAAATCGAAGGTATTGTTGTGTGGCAGTTTTGACTCCGTGATTTTTATGGTAACCTTTACAAACCATTACTACAAGCAGTGATCTTTTGTAGACAAACGTTTCTCTTAAACAAGCAAAATCCTCAAAGTAACACTTCATTCCGAAAAAAAAAGCTAGACGCAAATCGCGGGACAAACACATCTCTATGAATACTTGTTGACAGGGATTACTAATACGTTTAAAGAATACGACCTGAACAAAAACAACAAATTGAGATGGGTTTGGTACTATTTCCTTTACTCTGTTCTCTGCACTTTCTTTAAGGAAGCAAGACAAACAAAAATTAAACCATGCGGGCATGCTTCAGGAGAAATGTGATGCTCTTCTTTTTCTTACAAGCACTTGTTGGCGTGCATACGCATTGGGACAATTTTTGACCTAGACATGTCTGGCCTGCATCCTTCGTTTGTTCTTATACTGTTTTACAGTTTCCCAGAATACGATCTTGCAACAAAATCATTGGTATGCGAAATAGACGAATCAGCCACCCTTCTCTAAACGAGCGGTAGTTGCGTAACCTCACAATATCAAAGGTACCGTTCGCAATGCAGACCAACGTCAGCACTGCGTTAATTTGCTTCGTGTCGCATTACTGCCATTCACGTGTGTACGCTACGAACGGGAAATGCGATAGCCGCGTATTGTGTGAACGCGGCTACCGAAAAAGCAACAACCTTTCGTTCTCTCAACGCCGGCAGGCCCTGTATATATATATATATATATATATATATATATATATATATATATATATATATATATATATATATATATATATATATATATATATAATTATAGTTATAGTTGTGGCTGAGGAAATCACGCTGACAAAGGCTTGTCCACCAGCCGAAGCATCAGTGAAATATACTGTGCAAATTCAACGTACATCGTACTCTCTTTTTGTTTATTTTACCACCAGGGCCAGCGTGATATCGTCAGGCACAACTATATATATATATAATATGCCGATTAACGCTTAGATAGAAAGTGAAAACGAGGTGCACACCATGTTCATATAAAAATAATGTTAATAATATGATTTAGCGTTCATTAGTTTTGTTACAGCTGCATTTATTATCCTTGGCGAGAGGACAAACGTCACAGAGAAATCGGATTTAGCCTGATCTTTGTTCATGTTTTGGGGTGCAAAAATCACGAATTACCGGGTTTTCCTCGGTAAAAGGAAGACCCTGGCGTTATATTAGAACAAGCCCACACTTCCACGAAAGGGATCGCAAGGATTCCCTTTGCCTTTAGACTCCCTAACTTTCGCCTAACTGAATTAGGAACTCGGAGCAATACACTCTCAAAAAACAGTAAATTTTCCTAGAAGCTCCTTTGAGTGAGGGTTAACAGTGCGCGCCGCTCTTAATTTCCGAGAGGTCTCGCAATACCCGACGATGTGAATTGTCTCTGCACACCGACAGAGTGATCATACTCCCTTGAGGGGTGGTACGAGAACATTGTGGTACGAGAACGTTGTCAGTGCACTTCAATGTGCGGAAAATGGGTTACTAAGGGGTTAGTGCTTTGCAGCAAGAGAAAGGTTACATTCAATGGAGTATGGTGTTGCCAGGCTTTCTCGAATCTCGCGCTCGGCAGTTACATCAGCTGAATGGAAAGGGAGCTGCGAGCGAGTGGCGGAACGAAGAAAGGAAGGAAATGAAAGAAGAAAAAAAAGCGGGTGGGAGCTGATTACGGATCAAGAGCCGCTATACTGAGAAGGAAAGAATGGGACTCTATGGATGACGTCACGCGGTCACGTGGCACAGGATGTTGTAGACAGAAACATTGTTTCTCAGGCGACCGCGAGCCATGTATAAGAAAGAGGGAAGGAAGAGGGGGTCTTAAGACAGCGGCAGGAGGAGAAGGAGGTGGGAAGTGGGGGGGGGGTGCATTCCCCTGATTCCTCTTAAAGCCGATCTTTTCGTCGGCGATTTCAGTGCGCCTCGGATGCGACGATACAGGCACAAGTTCTTCGCCCGACATCTGTACTGTACATTCGTTCATCTCCTTACCAACGTCTGTCGTATTTATTATTTTTTCTTCGCCCATTCTGTCAACGAGTATGCCTCGAGTTTTTGCACGCACGTCTAGTGTCCGGATCTAAAGAGACGCATACATCAACGCACCTTCTTAATTATTTGCTCTTCGACCGAGGACAGCCGGCTGGAATTGTGTCAGAATCACAGGGTCGTCTTCGCCGCACATCGCGAAAGCAGTGCATGGCAGCTTCCAGGGCACATTCGTAAGTTGACACTGCGCTCTTTTTGTGCCTTGAATCTACCCGTTCTATTGCGTATTTGTGTTTATCGAGCGTCACTTTCCCACAGTGACCCGTCACATGGATTCTCTTTAAACGTCGCCGCCAAGTATTCGCGACCATAATGTAAGGCCGTTATCGTACGTTTATGTGGATCTATTTTATTATGCTGTTCCTATAGCAACTACTTGGGTGTGTGAGACGCCACATTACAGAAGTCGCTGCTGAGCACGAGTGCGTGGGATCGAATGGCGACCGCATTTCAATGGAAGCGAAATGTAGAAAGAAAAAAAAGAACACCCGTATACTTAGATTTAGGTGCACGTGAAGAAACTTCCGGTGGTCAAAATTAATCTGGAGTCCCCTACTATGATGTGCTTCATAATCAGATCGTGGTTTTGGCATGTAAAACCCTATAATATGAATTGGAGAGCTTCGCAATAAAGTTGATCACGTGGTGTTCTTTATCGTGTACCTGAATCTAAGCACATGAACGTTTCTTTTTTTGCGTTCTCAAATTTAGCCATTAATAAAACTGAAATATGAATCAAGGTAACGTTAATTCGCACCCTCCACAGCTTATTCACAATAATTAGAAAAGGTTATGGAGGCCAGCCTGCATAGAAGAACTAAAGCCAGGGCGTCAACCTATGTCGTCCCGTTCGACTATGCCGCAGCGTATACACGTAAATATAGCATAAAAAAAGTCCTTCACTTTGGAAAGTCTTGAATGGTTTTGAGACAGGGCAATGTGTTATTGTTTAGCACTCTAGATTCGCTAGTTAATGCTCGTGTTGACAGGCTTACTTCAGTTCGACTTCTGAGCCGTGGGTTGGAAGATATATATATATATATATATATATATATATATATATATATATATATATATATATATATATATATATATATATACTCATCGTGGAACTAGCGGCCGAATATTGTCTTTTTGACTATTTGGGCTTACCGCCTCAAAGCAACCCACGGGCAAAGAAACTATGGCCGAGTGCGGGGTCCCCAAGTTAATTTTGACTTGCCTGAGCTTCTATGACATACGCACGAGTCTTGGTACATGAGCATTCTTACATTCTGTGCGTCATGGATTCGAAACTGCGACCTTGTTATCAATAACGCAACGCGAAATACCAACGAGCCAGCGCTGCGAGCTCGAAAACAGCGTTTTACGCGCCTGCTGTAAGCTACGGTGTGTGTCATATATTTTCGCACTGGCGAAATGCAAAAAAACGGAGACATTGTGTACGTTTCTTAGCTTTCTCTCATCGATGTGACGGGGCGTCAAATATAGCTAGCAGAAGTCTTCCAAGCGCATACGATTGTTCGAGCTCGAAACTTTCTTCTTAAAGTCTTAAATTAGAAGGCGGTTTTCAATGCTAACAAGAGTTGGGACACGCACCCCATGTCGTGATGGCAGAATTCGACTGCCACATGACACTAGAGCGTTTATGAACGCATAATTTTCGGCAAAACATTACTCGGAGGGAAGTGTCCTGTATACTATAGGATATACGGGAGCAAATATATATATATATATATATATATATATATATATATATATATACTGTATATATCTATGGCTGCTCAGCCAGGGGTGCTAGTGTGGACATCGTCCGATTCACCCACAATGGCGACTTCTGTCACCATCATCGCCATCATCACCAGCCTAGTTACACCCACTACAGGGCAAAGGCCTCTCCCATACTTCTCCAACTACCCGGCCATGTACTAATTGTGGCCATGTTGTCCCTGCAAACTTCTTTATCTCATCCGCCCACCTAACTTTCTGCCGCCCCATGCTACGCTTCCCTTCCCTAGGAATCCAGTCCGTAACCCTTAATGACTATCGGTTATCCCCCCTCCTCATTACATGTCCTGCCCATGCCCATTTCTTTTTCATGATTTGAACTAAGATGTCGTTAACTCGCATTTGTTCCCTCCCCCCAATCTGCTCTCTTCTTATCCCTTAACGTTACACCTATCATTCTTCTTTCCATAACTCGTTGCGTCTTCCTCACTTTAAGTAGAACGCTTTTCGTAAGCCTTCGGGTTTCTGCCCCGTACGTCAGTACTGGTAAGACAGAGCTGTTATACACCTTTCTCTTGAGGGATGATGGCAACCTGCTATTCATGATCTGCGAATGCCTGCCAAACGCGCCCCAGCCCATTCTTATTCTTCTGATTATTTCAGTCTTGTGATCCGGATCCGCGGGCACTACCTGTCCTAAGTAGATGTATTCCTTTACCACTTCCAGTGCCTCGCTACCTATCGTAAACTGCTGTTCTCTTCCGAGACTGTTAAACATTAGTTTTCTGCAGATTAATTTTTAGACCCACCGTTCTGCTTTGCCTCTCCAGGTCAGTGAGCATGCATTGCAATTGGTCCCCTGAGTTACTAAGCGAGGCAATATCATCAGCGAATTACAAGTTACTAAGGTATTCTCCATTAATTCTTATCCCCAATTGTTCCCTATCCAGGTCTTTGAAATCCTTCTCTAAACACGCTGTGAATAGCATTGGAGGGATAGCACCTCCCTACATGGCGCCTTTCTTTATTGGGATTTTGTTGCTTTCTTTATGGAGGACTATGGTGTCTGTGGAGCCGCTATATATGTCTTTTAGTATTTTTTGCATAGGGCTCGTCTACGCCCTGATTCCGTAATGCCTCCATGACTGCTGAGGTTTCAACTGAATCAAACGCTTTCTCGTAATCAATGAAAGCTATATATAAGGGTTGGTCATATTCCGCACATCGTTCTATCACCTGATTTATAGCGTGAATATGGTCTATTGTTGAGTAGCCTTTACGGAATCCTGCCTGGTCCTTTGGTGGACAGAAGTCTAATGGCGTTTTTCACTGGTCGATCTGGAGCGGCCGCCGAAATCCTCGAGCGAGCGCTCGGGTTTCACAAATCCGAATCGGCCAGTGGAGCGCAAGAACGCTCCGCGGCGGATCACACAGGAAGTCTGCGTACACGTCGCACGAACCGGTTCCGAACACCATGCCCTACTTCCGTTCTGTACGTTTCCACGGCAACCAAACTCGCCGTTCCCCGTGTGTAATTTGACCGTGGCAGTCGCATAGTCCGTCATTTCCATGTCGCGCCCGCAAGGATTGTGAATGGACAACGTGCACAGAAGTCTTCGTACAGCACCTGCGTCACTTCGTAATCGCTGTCGTCCGAGCTCTCATCGCTCGCGAGCGCTACAGCAGCACCGAACGCAGCCATTTTGCGAAGCAACACAATGTTGTGCGTACCAAGCGGGTACCGATTTCGCTTGAAGACGGAAGTGACGCGAGCTATTTCCGCCCGAATCCGCGCCTCGTCGGCGGAGCAAGTGAGAGCGATCCGGCGCGGAGCGAGTTGATCCGAAACGACCAGTGGAACGCGCGAACCCGCTCCAGATCGACCAGTGAAATTCGGATTCGTTGCCGCGGAGCAAGAAATACTGCTCCGAATCGACCAGTGAAAAACGCCATAAGGTGTCCCTGATTCTATTTGCGATTGCCTTAGGAAATACTTTGTAGGCAACGGACAGTAAGCTGATGGGTCTATAATTTTTCAAGTCTTTGGCGTCCCCTTTCTTATGGATTAGGATTATGTTAGCGTTGTTCCAAGATTCCGGTACGCTCGAAATCATGAGGCATTGCGTATGCAGGGTGGCCAGTTTTTCTAGAACCTGTAATTCTGTAAATCTGTAACGGTGACATATCGAGCCAATCACTGAGGCTGTAGCAGCCGTCTGGGCTAATCGGAGCTGACAATTAGGCGGAATTAGAGAATGTCCGGAACTGTGGTCCAGGCTGTCACCCCAAGTTGGGAGTGACTGGCAGTGCGTGGATTTGCGCGAATTCCATCTTTCTTACTTCGAACGACTTCGTGTCTTTTGCAAACCGATAATACAATGGAATGATTATGCAGGCGCGCAGATATTATTTGCTCTTTTGTATTCACAAAACTACGAGCACTAGGCCATTTAGAAATGTAGAGCGCAATAAATAACGCCACGAGAACGTTTGAAGCCACAAGTACGAATAAAAGGCAAATCCGTGTACTACCAGTGATTTTCATAGTAGCCGAACGATTGTAGCGCCAGAGTTCTCTCGTGTAGTATTTTGTAGAAATTCATATATGCTAAACAGTGCTGTGGTAGACACTCCATGGGTCTCATGATGTTGCTTTGCGTTGTGACGTCGTCGTTTTCGTCCACGTCATCGTCGACGGCTGACCGACGTAGTCAGTCATCGACATTGTCGTCACCCTGCCAAGTGTCGGTGTTGCCGGTGGTACTCAAAGCGCTCTTGCGAATGGTCCTCTACACAACGTTTGGGTGGCCCTGTGAAAACCATCTGCAGTAAGACGCCAACACGGCAGTTTTGGCGAGTTCGTGATGCAACCTTTTGTAAACCATAGCGTGAACTAGACGCAGGCGGTGATTAAAGTTATGAAACTTGCAAACTAACAATTACGCGTAAAACACTAAACTTGCAAAGCAAGAAATTTAACCAACTTGTAACAACAAACTCATTGCAAAACTGCGCAAGCTTAGGAATGTGAATTCTCTGCACGCCAACAGCTTTAATGGCGAAACAATAAGGAAACTAGACGGCTGCGCAGTGCAGACCATGAGGCTGATCCGCAGGATTGCCAACAGGCGGTCCGGGATGAGAGAAGCGAATCTAGTTAGGCTAGTCCAGGCCTTTGTTATAGGTAGAATAGCTTATGTTGCTCCCTTACTCAGTTTTAGGTCATTCGTGAAGAAGAAGATTGAGGTCATCATACGTAAAAGTATAAAACAGGCGCTGGGGCTTCCCATCCGCACTGCAAATGAAAAGCTTTTAGCTCTAGGGCTCCACAACACCCTTAAGGAGATTATTGAAGCAGTGAGGATCTGGCAGTATGAGAGACTTGCAGGAAGCCCTATGGGCAGGAAAATCCTAGCTAGGCTACGCATAAACTATGAGGGGCAGGAAGACATCAAAGTCGACCTGCCGCGAAGCGTGCGGAACCGACTAATAATCCCACCACTACCTCGAAACATGCACCCAATCCATCACAAGGAACGCAGAGAGAAACGGGCCGAGGCTCTTGAGAAGCGTTTCAAAAACTCGAAGGGCGTGCTCTACGTTGATGCTGCAGACTATGGCAACGGCCGCTTGGCCCTAGCTGTAGTGAGCGCTGAAACTAGATTGATAGCCAGTGGCACAGTTCCGACGGATTGCTCTCAGATTGGAGAAAAATCTGTTATAGCACTTGCAATTGCAAGTACTTCAGCCAAAATTATAGTCAGCGACTCTAAGGTTGCGGTGATGAACTTTGCCAGAGGCAGAATTTCTCCCGAGGCGAACAGAATCCTGCAGACCTGCAGAGATAGCAGGAAAATTGAAATAATCTGGGCACCTGCGCACGCCTCCCTCGCTGGGAACGAGGCGGCCCACGAATTAGCTCGAGGACTTACATTCCGAGCTGTTGGGCTATCCGAAGGCTTCACCGGGCGGGACCGCTTAGTGTGTTACAGAGAGATTACACAACACTACAGACTAGGGCGGGTTAAATATCCTCCGGCTGATATATCCTTAAACAAGAGCCAGGCCTCCACTTGGCGTCACCTGCAAACCAACTCGTGTCCAAGCCTGGTGTCGTGCAGCCTCTACTACCCGGGACAGTACTCCAGTCAGTGTAAGCTATGTAAAGTCAGGGCTAATCTTAATCACATTCTGTGGGAATGCCCACAGGCTCCCTCTGAGGGAAGAATAAAGTCTTTAGAACAATGGGAGACCTTATTACTCAGCTCCGATCCGGAGATTCAACTGAAGACCGTCCGACTGGCCGAAACCGCCGCTAGGGTCCAAGGACTCCTGGCCGTCGTCTAGCTGGGAAGGCTTAAAGACTTCCCTACATCTGTTGCACAAATAAAGTTTTACAATACAATCCAATCTCTTGTGCATAGTGGCTATGAGAAAAGCCACTCATGTGGGTCTTTTTATTGTGCTGAAGGAGTGGCGAGTTTTCTTTCGCTGTCGTCTAACAGTAAAATTGGACAAGCCAACTGCTGCATAAAGGACAGCTTAAGGGAAAATTGATACAGCGGGAAACATAAAAAAAAGAACCTTCGCTCGACACCGTTAAGACATCTGCTTGTCAACCTTGATAGTTGCAGAATTGTACGAAGCAATAACCGTCCTACGAGAGAGGTTATTGAGGCTGAAGCCTCAGAAGAACTGGGCGAAACGAGTGTGAGCTTTGCATTCATTGCGCTCACGGAGAACGAACTGACTCTCCTCGAGGCGTCAACCCCGCATCTTTGCTCATGTAGAAGGTCATGTGGATTTTGTTTTGTTTTCTTGTGGTTTCTCTGTGTGTTGTTATCTCTGGCGGCATTAATGTCTTTTTTTCACATAAGTTGTCTCAGTCACAAATGAACGACTCGGAGGACATCACCGTTCGCATGTCTTTGTCAAAAGTTTACTGGCTATGCTCTGCGACTTTACGGGGCGGGGCTGTGTAGTTCAATTCCTGCGGCACTTCCTGAGGCTCCAGACCTAAATAAAATAAATTTAATTCTGGAGTTTTACGTGCTAAAACCACTTTCTTTATGAGGCACGCCGTAGTGGGGAACTGTAGAAATTTGGACCACCTGTGGTTCATTAACGGGCACCTAAATCTAAGTACACGGGTGTTTTTCCCATTTTGCCCCCCGACCTCTTAATGCTTAATGCGAGGGTTCTCTTCACTGCCCAGGGCGTTGGAACCCTATGCAAAACACAGCAGAAAAAATGACCCTAAACAGCCTGTAGTCAGTCTGTTGGTCGCAGAAAACGTGGCTGCAGTGTACACCCGTGACCAAAAGGATACGGACCACAGGGTAACAAAAAAAAAACAGAATTTCTTCGTAATTAACAGGCATAAACGGAAACTTACGAGTGCACTCGAAAATTCGCAACGTCAAGTTTTGACTAAAGTCTTTAATTTCAAGTTACACTCACAAGCAGAGGAATAAATCACTTTGCGCACTTTGCTGCCGCGCACGTTGTCCTTTCAGAAGAGCGTGCGCTCAGCGCGGCGGCGGAAGACACTAAAACCTACCGCGACAATATCACGTGCTGGGCAGCACATTTTTTTCTTGCCTTCACTTTCGATGCGTAACGCTCCTTCCCAGTTCTTCCTTCCCTCCGTGGTTGTATGTTTCTAAACCACTCCAAAAGACGACGTTTGTTTCAGAGTCTTGCTTCAGCGTCTTTCGCGCGCACCGAAAGTGAACTTGTTTTTCTCGAAAGCAAAATTGCGTTTCTCTCTGACGGGTAATAATCTGTCATTATTAATCTCGCTGAAAGCAGCGGGGGTACGTTTCTTCTTTGTTTCAATATCGATGCTTAGTCGGGCATAAAGCTTGTGTGTCGAAGCCTGTCGCCTGTCGAAGCCTGTCGAAGTTCAAGGCCGTGTGTGCATCCAGGACAGCGCTTGTCCAGCGCAGCTTGCGGGCCAAGCCACGGGCTACTGACAGAATGAGGACATCTGTCACGTCGGACCAGGTGGAATTCAAGCGGCGAGGATTAGGCATGTTGCGGTTTGCCGCCACACTTACATGCTCTCTCGCGAGTTAATCGCCTTCTTGAACGCTCCGCGACCCCCACCCATTGCATGTGCCCGCAGAGGGCAGGCGTGAAACTGAAGTATGCGTCTGCTCGACCGCACTGTGAAAAAAAAGTCGTATCGGGGATTATATCTTTCCCATCTTGTTTAGTTGTTCCTCTGCATTGTTTCTTGCGGGATGCAATCCGTGAATGCATGCTCACAAAGGTGTTCCTTGTACGTCGTTTCTGTTTACTTTCTTTCTGTTGGTTGCCGTGCCTCTGTATATGTGCTTGGAGTGCGCCTCGCTTTGTTGTTTCTCGGTTTGCAGCTTCTTTTCGTCCTTATTTGTCTTATTCATCGCAACATATTTCTTTCTGTTCCCACTCGTGCCTGAAGCCTGGTGTGTAGGCCCGACACCAAATAAACTAACATTGCTCGGCATGTTCTTCTTGACGCTTCTTGTAGTAGGGTTATTTTCTTGTATTCCCTGTTTACACTTTGTATGATTTTCCTGATATGTTGTTTTGTGTTATTGTTCACTTACTGTTCCCCTGCCCCCAAAATTTCGTTTGTTTTTAAACTTCTTTCATTCTTTATTTGCAGGAGTTGGGGAGCTGTGCTCCTAGCGGCGGTCCTCTTGCTGCTAGGCTCGCCGGCAGATGGCAGGAGACACGTAAGTTTCCGAAGGGCAGTCTCTTGATCTATCTATCTATCTATCTATCTATCTATCTATCTATCTATCTATCTATCTATCTATCTATCTATCTATCTATCTATCTATCTATCTATCTATCTATCTATCTATCTATCTATCTGTCTGTCTGTCTGTCTGTCTGTCTGTCTGTCTGTCTGTCTGTCTGTCTGTCTGTCTGTCTATCTATCTATCTATCTATCTATCTATCTATCTATCTATCTATCTATCTATCTATCTATCTATCTATCTATCTATCTATCTATCTATATCTATCTATCTATCTATCTATCTATCTATCTATCTATCTATCTATCTATCTATCTATCTATCTATCTATCTATCTGTCTGTCTGTCTGTCTGTCTGTCTGTCTGTCTGTCTGTCTGTCTGTCTGTCTGTCTGTCTGTCTGTCTGTCTGTCTATCTATCTATCTATCTATCTATCTATCTACAACAGATATACGCGTTCAAGCGCATAATTTTTGAAATAAAACAAATCAACCTTGATTCCTTGCCCTTCCTCCACGGGGTTTGGCGTGTCTGCTCAGTCGGTTCTTCGCCAAGTTAGATGGACTGATCCTGGAGACAAACAGTAAAATAGGCCGCTATTGTGTAGCGGTGTCTTTCCCGATGCTAATGTCTTATCTCGCTTGGTCAGTGGCCAGAGCATCGCGCCGCCTCCATTACCAATTGGATCGGCCGGCCGTGAGCGGTGCATGATAAGACTGGCATAGAATCGAGCGCCAGACATCGCTACAAGATGGCGGCCCTGGGCTGATAACGGATATGATGATATCAAAACGGGGCTGATCTCGGAGAGAGTGCGCCTCTTTGATTGGTCGTCCAGGACTGTCGAGGACCGTCCAGGCTCATATTCGAAAATATTAGCTTTTGTATGCATTTCCTTTTTTATTCATATTTGAAAATGTTCGACTCGATTTGCAATTTCTTTCGAAGACATTTTATTGGCTGTGCGTTTTACTAACCCCTCCCTTTTATTTTTTTCTTGAATAACATGAACACTACTCCTTAGTATTCAAATTGGATTAAGTCGTTCTTTTTTATGCTTACTAGAGAGTGACCGCATCGGGTGATATGGTTTCAGCTCGTCCTGACATGAAACAGTTCTGCATCACTCAGGGAATTTTGCAAAGGCACTCAGGGAAAATCTGGAACACTCAAGGAATTTGGAAATGTCAACTTGGTAGACACCCTGTAATTCTATGATGAAACTGTTTGCTGTAAAGTCGACCAGTGCCCATACCTTCTACATAAATGTCATCTTACAGCCCAGTTTGTCCAATGCTGAATTAAATTGGAAGACATGATCGTCAAAGCTGGATAACTGCAGGCTTTTTAGTGTGCAGCAGTGACAGTCACCATAAAGGCACTGTGGGATAAAGGCACTCAATGGGATTTTTGATGCTTTCGCATCAATAAGCTACAGTGTCATTGGGAATAATGCGCAGTAATCGTAATTGATACTTTCCATAAACATCGAAAAGGCAGGTGACGGCTTTGATCTGGCAGAAGTACATCTTACTTGGAAAAAGAATCAGCCTTACTTGCCCTCTGCACGTGTTGGTGCAATAAAAGTTTTTGACGTTGTTTCTACAAGTTTTATTGCGCGTCGCTTAATCAGCCTCCGTATATCATCTCCGCAGGCCGAACATCGCATCATACACTATGCTTTCCTAGTGGGCTGCTCTTGCACGTGCACTGTGCCTCATTCTTTTGCTGGGACGCTACAGCATGAATAATCTGCCCCACCAATTTGCCGCTACTCCGACACAAGGGGTATAAAGGCATTAAATCTACCCAGATACGTGTCATACTTGTCAGACACCTCTTTTCACATATCTCTCATCAACATTGTTCTTTCGACAAGCGTTACATATCGTCTTCTTCCTTGACGTGCAGAAAGCTAACAGCTACAGGCCGCGAGACTGTGCTTATGTCGTCCGCTACCGCTGCTTCCTCACTAACTCGAAGAAGCTTTGCGTCATCAATATTACTACACTGCGCTCGATCGGTCTGTGACATTCCTGAAAAATTATATATGCTGGTAGTACTTGTGCTTATGTTTCACCAAAACAGGCACCAATTTCACAAACAATGTTGGCCAGCAGATTGTTAAAATGGTGATTACTGGGCAGCGTTCTTGCTTGTTCTTGCTCTTGCATTGTGCTTGCTTTCGTGAGTTTAATATAATGGGAAGGAATGCAACAAACCAAGGACGATGCACCAGCTGCACATTAATGAGAATTTTACCAACATGTTGGCAGTCATGTCTGCGGCAGTGTTCATTGCAGAAAAGCCATCCTGACACTTTTCTAAACAATTCATTCAAAGCATAGGAATGAGAATTGCACACTGTGCTGGTGTGCACTCTGAAGATGAGGACATAGTAAGGCACAAAGGTAAACACAAAGGAGTGCTCTAGCAACTGACATTCATTTAAACTTCCGGTTTTCATATATGTATGTATTTATAGTCGCGTGCAATATGGCTTGCAACACCCTTGTTCGTGGTCGAAGGGGCTACAGGACTGCGCGGTAGGTCTGACATGCTAAAGAGTGGTTTCATAAGTGCTGCTCATTGAAGCTGTGTGTAGGTGTGGAAGTTAACCTGTAACTGCGCAGCCTTGAAGTCCCTTTCATCATGGGCACTTGTATTGCAGGTCATATATTGCACGTCACTGTACATGTACATCATTGTATGATGCTACATGGTGCAAACTATCCATCTTACTGACAAGTTATAAAAGGAAATTTCTTTTTGCAAAAATCAGAACTGATGGTGTACTCATACACTTGGCGCCTTTGCTTATTAAGGCTTTCACCTCTATAACTTCACGCGCACATTTATCCTTGTGGCAGCTGATTATGCGCCATTTTAAAAACATCAGTGAGCACCTCCAGTCGTTGCAATGTGTTGTATCTTTAACCCTGTGTCTTACTCTGATTCTTGTCTTCAAATCACAGCCCAGTACACTATGCATTTCCAACTTTGTCAAGAAGCAGCACTCTTAAAAAGTGCAGGAATCACTTGGACAAGGTTTTCTTAAAGCACGAAGTTTTCATCTTGGAGACTTGGGTGTCTTTCCTTTGTAGTTTTGTAGTACGCTTGTGTAGAAACAACTGTAGTTTTTGTTCCAGTGATGATTGGCGAGAATGGCTTTTTCGTGCAGCTTCTGTACCAGGAGAAAAACCGGGGCATCACGTATGAATACTCGGTGCCTCGCAGTGTCAATCAGCGGCAGCCGGACATGTACAACTGGTATTCGGGAGACTTCGGAGAATGCACACAGACCTGCGGGGGAGGTGTGTGAATATTTTTTCATAAAGTGCACAGCTGCTCCTACTCGCAATGTTCATGTTACATGGTAACAACTTACATGCTAACAACTTACATCTTACATGCTAACATAATCTCTCAATGGCAGTTCACCTATCTTGATAAGTTTAAGGGTGGGCAAATATCTGAAACTTGTGAATAACAATCCAGTATCCCTCTATTCAATTAGGTTTTTTAATCAAATAATAACTGTTCATAAGTACGAATAATATTGTAATAGTATTCAACTATATTAAATTGTCGCGTGTGCATAATAAACATGATATTGGAACAAAAGTGCGGCAAATTTCGGCCCAGTATGGCTACAGCTGACATAAAACACGAGGAACTGCTTAGTGGTGCATGCTACGTTGCTCAGGAAGCCATAGTCTTAGAGCTAAAGCGCAATTATTCCTTCTCAACTAGCAGTCCTGAGTGCGTCAATGCTGTCTTCTTCCAAAACATGCAATAACTATCTCTCCTTGTAACATCATTATGGGCTGGCATCTTTTAATTGCCTTTTGCGGTCTGCTTTCTCAGGTGCTCAGACCCGCCTCGTCTACTGTACGAGCGCAACCACATTTGAAAAGGTGTCTGACGACCTCTGCAACCCGACAGTCAAGCCCCAAGCCACCAGGGTCTGCAACCCAGAATCATGCCCTGCAACGTGAGTTTAATGCAGTCATTGTTACTGCAGTTAAGAGCTGGAAACTAAGTTTGCTGCATGACTCCATCTATTGATTATTGCTTTCCATTACGCCATTGCTGTCATGCCACTGCCATCGTCTTCCTGTCAGTGTCGGGCCTCTTCCTCATTTCCTGCTTCACCTGTGCCATCACCCCTTAAGTCACGAATTTGGGACTAAGTATTCCTAAGGCCTCCAGATTTACATGCCTAGTTAAATATATGTCTATCTATTTGCAATTTTGTAAAAACACTGCACCATCTTTGCGGAAAAAAAGAGAAGTTTATACCTGTAGCATGAATAAAAGGTCACATCAGGCCAATCGTCATAATTAAAGAAAGAACAGTTAATTGTGACTACTAACCTCTCATAGATGATGCATTACATGAAAAGACCATTTGACATGAAAGGCATGAAAAGACAAAGACTATTTGTTGCAAGTAGGTACACTGGTTGTTATTGATATTGCGGTCTTCTGGTGCAAGAAATAACACTAATTAACGGCTGTCATACAAAGCAACACTTCAGACTTGTCATCAAACCTTATAATGCACTTCATAAAGTGCCATATTTTGCATACACATTATATTAAGCTTAGAAGCAAGCTTGTATGACTTCGTGATGTAGCTACATGTAGAGATAAAAAAAAACAAAACAAAAAGACGTGGACACAGGTGAAGAAAAGATGAGCGCTGACTTCAAGCTGAAGTGTATTGCACACAGGAAAGGAAAATGAAAACAATAACGAACAGCATGCATCTGCTCTTTTTTATTACATTCAATAATATTGTAATAACATTCATAGCAACATCAGCATGTAATAACATTCGGTTTTAGATGCGCAGACAATAGGGTTCAGTGGGTACACCAGATTGTTTTTTCAGATTAGCTAAACTGTTGGGCAGAGTCAGCAACATTAATTGGTTAAGACATGTGTCATAATTTCTCATAATCAGGAAGGTTTCCACTATCTCTCGTTAGCTTATCAGCATGCTTATAGACAAATAAGGCATCTGATAAATCTGAGTCACACCCGCATTCACAGCAGTGCAACGCAAGGGCAGAACAGGCTGTCCCCTTGAGCGAGCTGTGGGGCCCTCCAAGCCGAATGTTTATGCACCGACCCATTTGCCCGATAAGGTGCCTCCCGCAGACAAAAAGGAATGTCACATATACCACACAACATTTGCAGGGAACAAAATGAATTCCATGTTTAGTGGAACACTGACACCTATGACATACTACTATGTGACTTCCCGTGTGTTTACTGAAGGCGTTACATTGAGCAAATGGGCCGGTGCATAAACATTCGGCTCGGAGAGCCATTCAGCTCGCTCAAGGGGACAGCCTCTTCTGTTCTGCCCTTGCGTTGCACTGCTGTGAATGTGGGTGTGATTCAGTTTTATCAGATGCCTTATTTGTCTGTGAGCACACTGACAAACCAACGAGAGAGATCGTAGTGGACGCTTTTCTTATTCAGTGAAGTGGTGACACGTGCGCTAGCCAACTCTCTGTTGCTGTAACTTCTAGCACAAGCATGATTATCATCATAATTTAATATGCTACAAAAAGTTCACATGCCACTGCATGCATCTTGGGCCAGTGGCTGCAGTTTTATTACATAATGGGTATTAAATGTGTAGACCTTGTGATTCGTTAACCGCCTTAGAGCACTAAGACATGTTGAAAATGGTGCAACACAATTATCGTTACGGTGCAAAAGGGCATGCATATTGAATGGAGAAGACGACAAACACACGCACAAGTGCATGTGTGTGCATGTACGTCACATGCTTACATCTTCGTATTGCATCTGTTAGCTTTTGTGCGAAAGCAATAATGCTTGGCAGACAGCAACAACTCACCTTACAAGTTCTTCTGCACTTAGGAGGGTGTTCATTTTTTATGAACTGAATCGACACTTGAAATAAAGTACACCCTGAGTAGAGAAGGATAACGTAATCCAAGAGGTGAGACGCTGTCCTCCGAGTGGCGTTGGTTAACAGTCCCAGGGCTAGGCCTATAGTAATATATTTATACAGATGCAATACCCAATAAAGTTAACAGGCGTATAGCCCTGGTTGCATCTCAATTGGTAGAGTACTGCGCATGCCATGCAAAGGATGTGGGTTTGGCTCGCACCGGCGGCAAGTTGCCTTTTCGTTCAGTTTCTTTTTCATTTTTGTTTGTTTTAAGAATGTGAATCTTATCGCAAATTTAAACCTTATTCATGTTTAATTTCTTTTGTACATTTCAAATAAACAAGGAAAGTTAATTTCCCCTAGGTTTTTTCCACCTTCATTTTCTGTTGTCTTCACAGAGCTATCTCAACTACTCAGAGAATTTCATACCTTTGCTGAAAACAACTCTTCATTGTTTTTCCTCAACAATGCAGGTGGTATGTTGGGGAGTGGGAAGACTGTTCCAAGTCTTGCGGCAATGGCACGCAGGAGCGATTGGTGTTCTGCCAGCGGCGCACCGGGGCTAGCGGCGTGGTGACCGCTGACTCGGACTGCGAATCCTCCGGGCCCAAGCCAGAACGGCTGCAGGATTGTAGCTCCGATGCCGAGTGTGCCTCCTGGAAAGCGGGCAACTGGACGGAGGCAAGTCTGACCAACCGCTACCACTAATGGCACTTTCGACTGGTCATTTGAGAGCATTGTAAGAGTGCTCTAGCTGTCATGTAAATTAGCACTGAAGCTTTAATTCCCAAAAAAGGCTTTAGTACTGGTACGGTATGCTTATTTTCACAATATAACTTTGCTACTTTGTGAAGTTACCTTTAAAGCTTCACTGGATTGCTCAGAAATGACGAGTTGAATCTGCCATAACTACACCGAGCTAGCCGATTATATTAATCATCATCATCCTGAAGGACTTTGTATCTTAAGTTTTAGTCGCTTAAGGGATCTTGACAGCCTCAGTTCATCATGAGCAATCGTCGCTTCTTGGTTTGTGACGAGCCCACTTTGTCGTGGGTGTTTTGCCACCTTCTGAATGGCTTGTTGTATGCAGAGGAAACTGTGTCGTTCTTATTCACTATGTAGATTCTGTTACACTCTATCATCATTGTTGTCATTGAATTAGATTCTGCATATTAAATTGCATTCATATTTTCGCGTGTGTTATAATCACGCTATTGAAGCAAATCACTTAAAGAAAATAAACCATTACAGTACAGTTTTTGTCAGTTGAAGTGCAGCAGTGATGACAGATGATTTCTGCTGTAGTTGCTTTTAGGCATGCTGCCTTCTTGACGTAAAGTATGGCCCACTTTTAAAGGAAATGTGTGGTTAGTATTCTGTTATTTATTGTTGCTGAGATATGGCATGAATGACCACAGAGTTATTTTTGTAAATGAGCGTCTGATGGATCATATCTACCACTTCATTTCTATAAAGGCGAAGACATGATATAGTTGTGCCAGCTTTATTCTAGTCGACTTCCCTTAATTTGACCCGCACGAGATTGAAGATATTTATCTAGTTATGCGGCAGGTTAACTTACACCGCATGCGCAAGGAGCGCCAAAACACACTGATGATTCATTAGGCAGTATTTGCCTGATTCTCACCCGCCCCCAAATCAAACGTGCACCCGCTTTCTATGTGCCCAAAGTAATACTAATATAAAAACGACATTAACGCTACTAAATAAAGGAGAAATCCAACATGTACCTGATATTTTAGCAAGAAAATTGGGCGATGATCTAATATGTGTTGCACAATGGCAACCAGTTTTCTAAAGTCAGGGTTCACCACATAGTTTTTTAAATTCGACTTATCTGCAGTACGGCCGTGTTATGCGGTAAAGCATATAAATACTGTGAGTGCAGATTTAGTTTTGTATCCAACTTCAACCGCATACGCATTTGCTCGGCCCAATTTTCCTGCAAAAAGAAAAAAACAAAGAAAGATGACCCTTAGAACTGCCTAAATGCCATACTGGACATTGTAAGCTACTCTTATTGCTTGAAGACCTTCCAAGGGCAGGCTGAAAATAGGCATTTTCGACGAGAGATGACGTGTGTTCACTGTACCCTTTGCTCCACCGAGGCATGCTGCCACTAAAGGAGCCGCTATTTGGCTCACCATGGGCGCCAGGCACGTGCATGCTGATTGGTCGAGTTAGTAGGAGTGAAATAACAAAAGTTTAGGCCCGTGGAAATGCATGAGCAGGCTAATTTGAACCCAACCTTCGGTTGGGTTCAAATTAGCCGAAAAATGTAATTAACCGGAGTCGAATTAACGGAAGTCTACTATACTGGTAAGGATGTTCCCTTTAGTGATGGAGTGTACTGTACGACTTCTTCTGCCGGAACAGACAATTCATTAGAATGTAGGCATCTGCACGTGCACATTTCGATACGTTTATCACTAGTGTTGAGACACACATACCGAAGCCAAGTAGTCCAAGTTATGTCGCTATGGGTCACCAGCTTCTAGCTCTGTCTATAACAGTTGCAACGCGTTAATTCAATGTACTCAATCAGTGCGTAGTACTTCACCGTTCTTTTAGTACGTCTCCCACTGATACAGTTAAGTGCAGAAAGTATGCACACAATTTTCATATTGCCATAGTACTAGTACAGTTAAACCTCGATATAACGAGCTTCAATGTAAAGGAATTCTCGATGTAACGAAGTATATAGGTTTTTATTTCTCCTTTATAGAACACCATGTATTTAGAACCTCAATATAACGAAGTGTGTTTGTATATGATTTCAACATAACGAAATTTCACTGCCACCGCAGAGGAATGCTGAGACAATAAATGGAAACTTCTACGAACGCAGATGGTGAAATGATTGAATTACAAGCGGCTGTTTTCAAACGCACCTCTCAAATCGCCCACCGCATGGCAAGATTGAATGTCGAAGTGGAGCCGCATCATGTTCCGTACAAGTCCGATAAGTCTAAGTGCGATAAGATCCTATCATGCCCTGGGCTCGGTGTACCTTAGGTGCGAGTGAAAGTGTGGGAGAGTGAGGGAAGAAAGATGGTGACTGCATGGGTGAGCAAAGGGAAGGAAGGGGAGGGGAGCGAGTTGGCAGTAACGCGATCAAATGCGCGCTAGGAAGCGGAGTGAGGGGTTAGTTGGCGCACGTCTCGGCCATGGCTGTGCATGGCTGTAAGCACGGCTGAGCGCATACGCAGCTGCTTGCGCGTGGGCACAGTGGAGGCTTGCCGAGATGGTCTGGCGCCACGTAAGCTGTCTTCCCATGCGTTTAGTATTGGAGGTTGCGTAATCTCAAGTTTTGGTGTCCCGTTGGAGCGAGAGGCATACGAAGCGTTTGCTCCCTGCTGCCGGTGCTTTCCCTGATAGCGCCGCCCCAGTGCAGGCGACGCTATTAGCTGCAGGGGCAGAAGGCACGCGGAATTGTGGCCGGCTTCGCTTAATTCATATCGCCGATGTGGAGATATCGTTGACGTACGTGGTATGAAACCGTATCATTCGTCGCCGACTTCCAAATTTTTAAAATGAATTGCTTTCTTATTCAAAAAGCCTTTTTCGATTGCCCAATAATTTGTCAACTTCTGTGGCGGCCTTCCGTGTAGTTAAAATCGATCAGCGTCAATACTTGCTTGCAAAAAAGGTCGAATTTCATTACAACGAAATTTAAATATGATGAAAGAAATCGCGAATTTTACAGACTTCGTTATATTGCGTCTTAACTGTACTGCAACCGGTTCATAGATGTTAAAAGTGCACAAATGATACGTTTGACTGAACATACGTTACGATTGGTCAGAAAAAGCCTGAGCAATCAAAACTTATTTTTCTTCCTGTGTATGGTGTCAGCGCTCCTTTGCTATTCTATGCACATAGCATGGGCAGATTCTTCATCTTTTTCTTTGCGTTTATAACAATGCCATGATTCTAACGTTAGACACTCAAAAGTGGAATGCCAGAAAGTTGGTGATAAAAAATGAACAAGCAAATTTTTTATTGAAATGTATGATTTTTCAATCCTCACATCCTGTTTGACTTTGAGTGATGATTACCTGCAGTGTGACCGTCTATGTGGAGAAGGCACTCAGATCCGAGAAGTTGTGTGCATCAACCCTCTCGGTGGTGAGACTGCGGAGGTCCAGGATGACTCTGGTTGTGACGAATCGACAAAACCGCCCTCCAACCAAACCTGTGAGCTGCGACCCTGTGATGGTACAGAATGGGTTACTTCAGCGTGGTCTGGCGTGAGTATTTGCACTTTCTATTCACTCAATTGTCACACGTTCATTGATTAGATTTTGGTTTGAATTAATTTGATTTGATGTATTCACCCATGTTAGGAATCTATTGGGTTTACTTTCCTTCAGTAAATCTCAGACCTTAGCCATCTGCCGTTTTTTTTTCTTTACTGCCGTTTTTTCTTTACTTTACTTTTTTCTTTCTTTTCTTTACTTGCTACTATTCCAAGTATTCGCTTCGAAATTATTCGAGAAGAATTACTATTCGCTTCGAACCAAAAAAGCACTATTCGCACAAGCCTACCAAAGTGCGATCGTATGATATGTATTCGGGCCACTAGATATGGCCCATGTATACAAGAAAATGCGCAAGGTGCGAGCGACGAGAACTCTAATCGCCTGCTGCAGCTACTTCCCCGCAATACTCGCCTGCCCTTCTCACGTGAGAATGTTGGTGCACACTCGGTTTCTTATTCTGGTACAAGCAAATCTCCGTGGTCGTTGCGTGCCGCATTCACAGCTATTGCCACCAACCCTATTGCGAAAGCATCTCCACCATTCTGTTTCACAGCAGGTGGGGCGAACTGCCGTTGGAAGCGTACTGCACGCTTTTAATAGGCGATAATCCAAGCATGCTGCCGTTTCTTGCTACAGAGAGCACAAAGTGAGAGTCATGTTTCGCTCTGGCGGCATGGTATTACGGTGTCGCGAACCAGCTCGATTTCGTTTTGGTTTCCCACTGCTGCCTTAAAACACTACGCAATAGAAAAACAACAATGTGCGTCTCCGACCACTTGGGTCCCACCAGCCCTATGTGCATCGGCGTCCCGTGCCGCAACAACTCGTGCCGAGCGGGCACGTCGAAACTTCCCGCCAAAATGCCCCGGGCACGTCGAAACTTCCCGCCAAATCAAAATGCCCCGCTTGAAGAAGCTGCTGACCCAGGCAAAATTCGAGGAGCACAAATGTGAACTTGCGGAAGTTGCAAGAACGACAATGTGCATCTATAATGCAGCTCAGGCCTGACCAGCTCAACATGCGTTGTTGTCTCGTGCTGCAATGATTCATGCAACACTTCGCATTACTTGGATTTAAACTGCAGTTGAAACTGTCAAATTCTTTAGTGACTTTGAATTGTATGCTTTCCCGGTTAGTACGTCTTCTCTGATATTATTTTTTTCCAATAGCGTCTGAATGAAGTTCTACTCTAATACATCTGGATCATGACAGTAGGGATGTCATTATGTGACGTTACATATTTAAGCTGTTTTATCTGATTCAGGCACTTATGCTAGGGAAGTCAAATGAGAAAACCACATTGAGATACAATATGCTGATTCAATTTGATGCAAAAATTATTTGCTTTTCAAATGCCCTATATTTACTCCGTAGCCGCAAGCCATTCTGAAAGAGCACCGAACAATGTCTTGGGTCTGATTGTGGCGTGTCAGTGAAGTCTGTCTTGTGGCAAATTATTTGTGTCTTGCAGTGTTCAACGCCCTGCGGTGGTGGTCAGCGCACAAGAACTATCATTTGCCATGTCAATGGGAAACCAGCTGCACCTAAGAATTGCGATGTCAGCAAGAAGCCCTTTGACACTGAGGCATGCAACATGAATGCTTGCGACGAAGGTATGACTCGTCTTCGGCATGATGTATGGTTCCGCAAAGATGAATACTTAACATGGGGATTTCTTGGTTTGCAACTAACACGTTTTAATTAGAAGCACCATTTGTGAATCCGAACATATCCGCATAAAAAACAAGAGATGGAAGAATAAGACAAGTACTAATCTGTAATTCGGCAACCTAGCTGTTGCATTAGATGTGTAACGTAATAGTACATGAACTTAGGAGCAGGCGTACTGGCCGGTAAGCCTTTGCATTTCATCAAAACAGAAAATTGGGTGTGTTTGTATATGTTGACCATATCTAACTGTGGAAGTGAATATGTTCGGGCTGTTTGGCTCATGATTTCAGTACAAAAAAACAGCTTAACGAAAATAACATAAGGAAGGGACAGACAACGGTGCTGTCAGTGCTTTCCTTATGTCCTGCATACTGCACTAGTTTTTCCTGCTTAAGTCGCATTTAACTACACCACAGAAATATATAGCGCAAGTAGAGGTAAAAGACACGCATGATTACCACACCTACAACTGAAATTTATACGGAGACTGTGAGCTTAAATAAATCCAGGAGCATATGCGCAAGCGCAGTAAAACAAAAAATTACCACTTGCATGAAAAAAAAGAAGAATATGAACAAGAGCATGAACCATTTTATTTGCAATCGATGTATAAAAAGAGCCAGTATGGCATCTGTTGGTCTTGTAAATGTGTGATTATAAAGTGCAGAGGAGGTTGTCACCAGGGTGGTGTGCTGACAAATAAATAATTATGCAAAATATTTTGAATGATAAATTAAAGTTGACGGAAATGTTTTTTATACTCTCACAGCCCTGCCCCGATGTAGTAGCAGTTTTATGATGAAGATCATGCTTCGTAGGATCATTTTAACTAAGCTCAAGACCTTGTGATACTAATGCTGAATGTAACTCATTCCAGATGAAGTGATCCTCCTGGGAGGCTGCAAGGATTCTAAGCATGGCTGCTGCCCTGACGGCATGACGCCTGCTGATCCCAGCTTCACGGGATGTCCCGAGGTTACTCCTGTCGAAGGTGGCTGCAAGGCTACAGAGTTTGGTTGCTGCTTGGACGGCGTGACCGCGGCATTAGGGCCATTTAGGTGAGCTTACCTCTTTTATTTGAGGCTTTTATTACTTTTGTCACTTCTGCTGACACTTGTCGCAGTAGAACCCTCTTGGTCCATTCTTCAAGAGACTGTGGAAAAGTGACATAGCAGTCAGGAAAACGTAACAGTGAGGAAGGCACAAATCGCCACAGAAGTGTCAGAAACGGCTCTGAATGGCTGCAAGTACAACTATTAGATGTCTCGACTCTCATACTGCGACAGGGGCATGGCTCGTGCATGTGTGTAAAATAAGGGACACGTATGACGTTACGCTACACTGGCCCATTTCCAGTCATGATAAGCTTCACTGCAATATTTGGCGTATGGTTCACCGCATAACACGGCTTTATTGCAGTGAAACTGAATAAAGAGAACTGGTTGTTATGCAACTCAATTACAGGTCCCCAAATATATGTAACCCTGTGCTTGGAGAAATTGGCCTTGTGCGCATGGTTTCCGATAGGCTTTAACCGATGCACACTTTTTCGGGTGCTTCGGCAATGGCTGCATGCACATTTTCTCTCGATCCTTGTGCAGTGCCTGGCTTGTGCAGCTTCTGTCGCTTATTGCAAACTTCGATCACTTGTTGCAACATACGCTTGTTGCAATGTGTGAGAGCGAATTTTCCTCTGCACAACTAAATTTTCATGACTGCCAGGTTCAAACACAGCGTAAAATGTGGGAGAATTACAGAATGGCGACGCATCAAACGGGATCATAATACAGGGGAATGAATGAGATTTAGATTGGAACATCGAACATGCCATGTGGAAGCCAATAAAACGCAACAGTGACGAACGTATCTATGGGTTTCCACCATATAACATCTGTTGCGCGCGAACTTGTTATAAGCCATGAAATAATGGAACTTAACGCAAATGATCCATGCAGTCTGAAATTTAAAGGGGCAGGGTGCTATCACTTATGTTACTATATTGCAGTGATGATACTCTCTGCATGCATTGTAGATTGAAATGCTGAAGAAAAAAAAGGAAAGTCAACCAGAAGGCCTGTTACAAGTGAATGTTTGCAAGCTACTGTAGTTGAGCAAAGCAAGACAATTTTATAAACAAGTTGTGTCCATGCGTGAAAAGGCAGCGCATAAAAAGAGAAAAGAAAGTGATGTAAAGGGAAGAGGAGAAGAATGATGACTAGGTGATGGTCACTTTGTTGTTTGTGCTTGCCTTCAGGTCTGAGTAAATATCTCCCACGTTTGTAACAATATCCTCTAGTCCCAACACTTGGCGCCTGTGTCCCAGGGAGTCATACATGCTTCCAGGTGAAGCGCAAATCGTAGTTCATTTCATTTGTATGCATTTATATATTCATGTTAGCAATGTATTCAATCCTATGATGTACTCCTTAATTACCAACTTATGGTCTGCTTATTTCCACTTCCAGGAGGGGCTGTCAACAGCTGTCACTCTGCAACGGTACTGAGTTTGGCTGCTGCCACGATGGCAAGACACCAGCTGAGGGCCCCAACAACGAGGGCTGTCTCATGGTCACAACTGACGCAGCCCTTTTTGTCAACTGCAGCACAGCTGAGTGGGGCTGCTGTCCAGATGGCATCACGGCCGCCGAAGATGTGAACAAAACCAACTGCATCAAAGTCATGACAACCAAGTTCATCCCGTGCGCCGACTCTCAGTTTGGCTGCTGTCCCGACAACATGACCGCAGCGGATGGCCCCGGTGGACTCAACTGCATCAAGGGCTCGCACACGGAAGAGCCCTGTCATGGAACGACGCACGGATGCTGTCCGGATGGCTGGTCTGTGGCCCAGGGACCGAACAATGAGGGCTGCCCACCCTACTTTCAGGTTACGCCGGTTGCCAATTGCTCTCTGTCAACTCACGGCTGCTGTGCAGATGGCATGACTGCGGCCGCAGGTCCGGACGGGCTTGGTTGTGAGGACGAAGTCGAAGGGAGTGGGACTGAACCAACAGACTGTGAGAACACATTGTTTGGCTGCTGCCCGGATGGCAAGACACCGGCAAGTGGTGCAGGATTCGAAGGGTGCAGCGACTGCAGCACCACCACCTTTGGTTGCTGCCCCGATGGCGTGAGCACTGCGACGGGTGAGGCCTTTGAAGGCTGTGCGGAAGGCTGTGAGGCCACCAAGTATGGCTGCTGCCAAGACAAAATCTCGCCAGCTGAGGGACCTGACTTTGAAGGGTGTGAGAACTGCACGGAGTCTCTGTACGGGTGCTGCGAGGACAATGTGACCTTTGCTCTGGGGTCTGACGGCGAAGGTTGCTGCGTGGTGACTGAGTTTGGCTGCTGCCATGACAATGTCACTGCGGCGAGAGCTGATGGGTGCATCTGCAACATTACAGCACATGGATGTTGTCCTGACAACGTTACTGTTGCATTGGGTCCCAAGTATGTATGCCACTACTTGCGAGCTCGACAACCTCATTGCTTTGGCCTGGGCGACAAAATTGTGAATTCTTGGACTTGCTCCTTTAGCATTATAATAAATCATAGTGCAGTGAAACAGACTACAATAGCGTCTGTGCCGTCTGATGCTCTGATTTCTGGTATAATTCTCCTGGGCTGTCTCTTGTTCTGACATTGTGAGTGTCTCTCTGCGTTATGGTGTACCATAAGGTCCGAGTTTGTTCCCGAGACTAAAGCAGAAGTTCATTTGAGCTTGTTGCTTAGGCAGCAGTTACTAAAACAACCAATCGTTCAATACGTGTGCACTAGTTATCTTTTGTTTAGCTATGAGCTCTGTTGGTCGAGGGAGGATGTTAGAAGCACTCAGCAGTCGATTTAAGCATCGAATAGAGCTGCAGCTATCTCTTAGTTTTTTAATTGAAAGTTCGCTATCAAGACTGACTACTCTGCTTGTTGTTAATCTTTTCTGCTAATTGGGGCAGATGTACGGCACTCAGAGACTAAAATGTGATACTTGGGTCATATAGTGGCCGGTGCTTTTTAAGCCACCGGTGAGTGCTGGTTGATGGCTGAGGGGCTGAATGGAGTCACAATGTATCACAAAGGCTATCAAACTTTCAATTGATACAAAGATTCGTAATCTCAGTGTCCCCAGTGCCTGTCGATGATACAAAAAGTGGCGACAGCTTTGCGCTTCGCGTATTACGTTTCGATCGCTGAGCACTTCACCAGTGCTATGTATGTAACCACCTTGCATCGTTTTTTAGCTTATAGATCTGAAAAGCACTTTGACGCAATTAAGAAATCCAAATAAGTGTTCTTTTCTAATTGCATTTTCATGAAGACGAAGGCACGTTTATATTGCCTTTTAGTATATAGACCTTGCCGTTGCGCAATGGAGAATCCTGCGGATGCATTAGTGCGTCCTCATTTTAAGTTTACTTAAAGAAAATGTATGTGTCATTGATAGCACATGCTTCTGTAGCCTAATATCATTTCCCTCAACTGTCCAGCAAAGAAACATAGGAATGTGTTGCTATGAGTACGGGTAAATTTGCGTGAGCTTAGCATAAGAAAATAGGAGTCATTTTAAACCATTGTACACCGTCTTGCTTTTTATGGAATGTCTGAGGGCTTCGTACTAACGGAATTTGATGTCACGGCGTCCATCCAGCTTCGAGGGATGCATCTGTGAGCACCATATTTTTGGTTGCTGTCCTGACAAGAAGTCGCCGGCTGAAGGTCCTAACTTTGAGGGCTGTGTCATCTGCACCAACATGGCCTTTGGATGCTGTCCCGATGACGTCACTGCAGCACTGGGACGCAACTTTGAAGGCTGTGAAGGGTACGACAGTCCAATTCACTGTTCTCGTGCCCTGCTGTAGCATGTAGTTGTCATATGGACACTGAGTGTAGGAATGTGGTGAAGACAGAGCAATTAAATAAATATAAACGGGAACACTTTATTAAGCAAACTTGTGCCCACAAAGAAAAGAACTAAATCACCTTGTGTCCGAAATTGTAACAAGCATGTTCAACAAATCTGAACAGCTTTCAGCCAGCAGTTGGTTAGACATGATGCAGAAGTTTTTCAATGACCCTTGTACTGCACGGTGAATATTCATGAAGAACCTGTTCATTGCTATGTTCATTGGCATGTGGCAGGGAGGAGGGAAATGAAGGCACATGCACCTCTAAATACTTTTGAAGCTGAATTAGTAGTCTATTGAAGCTGAATTAGTAGACAACACAGTAGTGCAAACAGTCACAAGGGCATTTATTGCACCTTTCATAGACTAATGCTTGCTAGCCGAGTTGCTATCCACAAAACATGCCGCTCGGCGCACGACAAATCGCGGAGGTCCGACTCACCGCGCCCGGATCACGAGCGAATATGTTCGCCCCATGCTGGACACCAATGCCTGGTCGTTCACGCGTACGGTCACGCGAACGGTGGCGCGTTCGAACGATCGTGTTCGTCCAGTCCGGGCCAGGCCTCACGAGATGGTCTCGCAGAAGCATGGATCGGCGCACGCGCAGAACATCCGCGCCGCTTGGCGATTCCGAGCCAAAGAGGAAGAGCCTTCTCCTTTTCGCGCCCAAGTAACCCCGCTGTTAGGTGGCGTTAGCAGAGCCACAGTCGGGCCATCTCTCGCAGTGCGCTTCAACCACACCGACTGCCCCGGGCACCAAGCCACGCGGCGAAGCCGGATTACAGGAGACGGGAGCTATGCGGGAAAACAACATATCAGGGGATGCGTGAGAGTCGCGCATCCCCACAACGCTGATTGACGCATGCTAATTTCTATCACTGAGCCACAGGTAGCACCCCATCAAGAAACGGATGCTGAAAAACTTCTTTCACCATTCTTTGCGCGCAGGTACGAGACCAACTGCACAAACACTACATTCGGCTGCTGTCCCGACGGACTGGCTCCAGCTTCGGGCATTGGCTTCGAGGGGTGCGACAACTGCAGCGAGTCGCTCTACGGATGCTGCGCAGACAACACGTCCTTTGTCCTCGGCCCAGACGGCGAGGGCTGTTGCTTCCACACCGAGTTTGGCTGCTGTCTTGACAACAAGACAGAAGCCCAGGGACCGGACCGGACAGGCTGCAGCTGCCATACGACACCGCACGGCTGCTGCCCTGATGGCATCGCCACTGCTAGCGGTCCCAGGTGCGATCAAAACATGTGCCCCAGTCTCAAGAAAATGCTAACTTAACTGTATCGCCTGGTGGACACTTTTGAGTAATAAAAGAAAGCAGCTTTTATGAAGGCACACAAAGCATTATGTCTTAAGGCAAGGGTCAGTCGCAGTAAACAAATATAATGGCACGGAAAGCAGGAAGCACATGTTGTGTTTACTGGTCATACGGCATTTTGGAGCTGTGATATGGGGCCATATTCTTGGTCGATCACTTTTGGGGACGCTTTCACTTTTGGGGGTGCTTTCACTTTTGTGTGATATGACATCCAATCTGAAATGAACGTTATATGTTTTTTCTTTCTCATTTTCTTTTATCTCCTTATTTTTTATCTTCTTTCCATGCTTCTTTATTAACTCCTGTTCCTTGACTCATGAAATATATGCACATAATCGTTTTCACTGTAAACGGTATTTAGACAATGGACTGATCTTATTCGTTTCTTTGTTTGCTTGTCATGCTTTGGATGAATTCAGGCTTATGAGGGAGACACAAATTAAAGAAGTTAGCGGCACAACAGCGATGACACTACTTTAACAAAATGACACCAAATACAACTATGAATGCCATGGCCTGTTGATGATGACTGTGGCATGACAGCGATGATCAAATGACGACGACACATCGTTGACTAACATCCTGTGATTCCGTAACACAGCATTCTCAAGATCATTGTAGCAGTCTCTAAATGTTTCAAGAAGTAGGGGACTTGTTCCCTACTTCAAGTTCCCAGTCATTGAGTAAAATGAATGAAAGAGTCACGGATGTCTGGAATTTTTTTGTCCTTTCTGCTCTCAGGTACTACGGATGCACATGTCACAACTATCCATTTGGCTGTTGCCAAGACAAGCACACACCGGCCGGCGGTCCCAACTTCGAAGGGTGCGTCTGCTTTCGTATGCTCTACGGTTGTTGTCCCGATGATGTCACTCCCGCTGAGGGTCCCGACGTGGCGAGCTGTCCGTGCCAGACAACAGAGTTTGGTTGCTGCCTTGACCAACGCACTCCTGCCCGCGGACCCAACCTGGCCGGGTGTGGCTGCGAGACCATGCCTTACGGCTGCTGCCCTGACCAAGTGAGTGAATGAGGCACTTATCATTTCGTGTCCTCTAGTGACAGGCTTTGTGGACGCACATCTGATTTGGTGGCATGTTAGCAAAGGAAGAAGCTGTGGTCCCGGGCCTTCGCTTTGTGCTCAGTGGCATTGCATGACCAGTACGTCCGGGCCATGGTTTTCTGATGAACGAATTGGGCATGTTTTCTTCAGCCGAACGCACAAGACGCAACGTAATGTGCATCGCCTTTTAAATTACGCAGACTACATCATGTGCATCTAGAGTTCACTTCTGGCAATGTAGCGAAGGTGTCCGGTCAAAGGATATGTTTCTTCAGCGGAATGATTTGTGACATAGACAGAGATAGAAACAACAGAACCGCTAAGCTACCAACAACTGGTTTATTTCCAAAAAAAGGCAAGATGCTTGAGAACAACCAATAAAAACGATGCAGACCAATACCTTTGAACCCAAACGAACTAGCCCAACACGTCACCCTTACTGTTTCAGGTCAAGCTAGTAGATACACACTTTTTGTACACAAAGCAAGGGCAGGAATAGAGGTTGACAGACAATGCAGCCACTGTATCTTGTCTATCGGCACTGTGATGATGGGGGTGCTCTACCCTTCGCCTTCATTAAGGGGGGACGTAGCTTTGAAAATCAACTTGCTTATTTATTCATGGATTTTTATGAAAATTGGCACAAATGTTTAGAATGTCACCCTGATGCTTCCATAAAAGTTTCAGAGTGATATCATGAGAAAATTTTATTGAATTCTAATAAGCAGAATTTTTCTCCCCCAAACTTTCTGGAGAGCCCGGGGAACTTAAAAAAACGTGACAGAAGGCTTGTTAAGTATTGCCTGCATAGCTAAATGCATGTGAAGGTCATGCCATTCTTTTTTTCTCGCAACAATATTTTTGGAGTGTCATTTTTTATATTACCTTCGCATCATGCACACTTTCGGGGTAGACAAATAGCCATATTGTAAACTTACAAAGGGGCAAGATAAGAAAGCGAGAATGTCACGACCTGCACTGTAGCCCAATAAATATGACAAAAAAAAAACGGAGTCAAAGTGTGTTAAACGGTAACAAAGGAATCAGCTCCAGAAACTGAGCAGAAATGCAAAAATACATATTGAGAACACGGCCCTTAAAGTTTCACCTTCTCTTCAGTTCTTTAAAAGCACCAAATTTGTAGTCTTTCGGGCGTTTTGTGATGTAGGGCTTCTGGTACATGTGGCCTCTGGTCTGGTGTGAAACTGAAAATGTGATTCTCAAGAAATTGATTTCTTGGCCATTTCTCGGGATGTGAAAGCTGTGTCCCCCCTTAAGCGTATTAGAGTACCAGGAGTATCACATATGACACAGCACCTTCCTTGGCAGTGTACAGGACGTTGTTGCATGCCTCCTTGCGTAAAAAAAAATAAAAGCCTGCAGGCTCACCAGAATAACTTTCGGTTAGACTGGAATTTGAACGCACATGCAAAAGCATGCTTCTGGAAAATTTGAACACTGTAGTTGCAGCCAACAAGCCTGTGGTTGCTGCTGTTATAAGACAGATATATAGGGAAACTGCTGTAGTATTCAGAGAGGAGGTGTTGCACGACATTTTGCGAATGAAAATAATCTGTTGGGCTACGTATAAATATTATGTGAAGATACAAAGTGAAAGCTACATCTCAGTAAAGGAGAGATTGAAGTGATCATATGCGACATCGCAGTGCACTATTGTGGACAAATAAAACAAGAATGTGAAAATATTGACTCAAGATGATTTCAAACTACGCGCACCAGCTGCCTCCTGCGGTGCGAACTTGTGGCCCTTTCCAAGGAGTCAGCACTTTTGTCAGTTTCCTGGCAAGCTCACTACTTATTACCGAGTAATCTGCACCTGTATCCACTAACGTGTTCACTTCGTAACCGTCAACAAACACACGTGAATTGGAAGCAACATCGCTCTCACGGCACTGGTGTCTGAGACCCTCGGCGTCGCTCGGAGTCATCGATGGAGGTTCTTCTCTTTTCGCGTCGGCAGCGACCTTACCTCCCCATGTCGCTGACTCTAGCTTTCCCGACGCGGGCTCTGTGAACGGCGTCTTGGGGAGCTTGATGAAGGGTGGGGGCTTCGTGACCGATGCGTAAATGGCCCTCTTGATCGAGGTAATCTTCGATTTCAAATGGACGCTCACATTTCTAGGGCAAGGTGCGTTCACCGGAAAACCACGAAGACTTGCCTGGTGATAGTGCCCCATTCTGTACAGGTGGCCAGCCTCACAGTGGTAGCAGAGGGGTATTCGGTCAGAATTGCGCCATACATCAGCCTTCCTGAATCTTCTCTCGGCTGGCGGCAGCGTAGTTCGAGGCATCGAGCTATTCATAGAGGAAGTGGCGGCGACGTCAGCACGTCCGGGAGTTTGCCGCCGCACATCGGCATATGAGACGCTCGGTTGGCGCAGTCGTGGCGCTTGGGGCTGCGCACTGAGCCGTGCTTCCCGGACGTGGTCTGACCTCTTCACGAACCAGGTCTGCCAGCGAAGAGGGCGTTGGAGCGTTCTGGTCAAGCCGTAGCCTCTGAAGCTGTTCTCGCACTACAGATCGCACGAGCTCTCGTATGACCTCCACGCGTTTTCTGAAGATGGCTGGAACTGCGTCTACAGAGGGGATGTTCATATCCCGGTTTTACATCCTTGATCGCTGTTGCAACATGCTTTCCATTGTTGTTACCTCCGAACGAAACTCAGCGACAGTGCATGGTGGGCTCCGAACCAACCCTGAAAACGGTTCCTGTTTTACGCCCCGCATTAGATGGCGTAGTTTCTTGTCGTTGCTCATGTTCGGATCAGCTCATCAGAATAGGCGGGACATGTCTTCTACACACATGACCACGTTTTCGTTGTTCCGCTGGTTTCTTGCTTGCAGGGCAGCTTCGGCCCTCTTCCTGTGGTCGGTACTCAGGTAAGTTGCCAGCAACACCTGTCGGAAAGCATCCCACAACACAAATGTCTCTTCGTGGTTTTCAAACCACGTTCGTGCGCTGTCCTCTAAGTGAAGTACACGTTTCGTATATATATAGCTTGCGCTGTCTGTTCTATTCAATGAATTCAGCGACGCACTTAATGTGTTCCAGCCAGTCCTCTACGTCTTCAAATGTGTCACCGTGGAAAGGTGCTGGCGTCATTGGTGAGTTCACTACGGTGTGAGTTGGCGTGGTTTGAGTTGTCATCTCGGTAGCGTTTCCGCTAGCAGATGCTGACGCTCCGATAGAATCCGGCAAAGGAAAAAACTCGGGGGGCTCACCACGTAGGAGACGACTGCTTCATTTGTGAACAGGAGTCACTTCGATGGGTCCAAGTCGCCGTGAGTCCGGGCTCCTTTCTCCGACTCGAGAAAGGCTTGAAATCATACCCAGCACCTCCACCAGATTTGTAACACACAGTTGAGTGACGGTGCTTTAATCACTTTATCTTGGGCGAACTTGTGGACGACAAACAGCTAAACAAGAGCCTCACTCGAGCACTCGAGCACGGAGGAAGCGGGCACCGGAGCCGCAGAAGAGGACCTCATGCAGCAGGACACCACGGGCGAGGCGAGCCGGCAGCAAGACAGGGAAAAAAACTGGCAAATCTACCATTCCAGGCGCCACAAAAAGAATCTCAAGCGCGCTACAGAGAGCGACGTCATGTTGAAGACGACAGCATCCCAAGCCACGGAGAACAATAACAAGATGACGCCGGCAGCCACAGCTGGCAGCGGCGTCACGCAAGACGGCGTGACGGGAGCGCTGCAACAACAACAAAAGGTGGGAGCGCCGCGGCAGCCGAGGCAGAGGCTGCCACCGCTACCGACGGACGACCCGAAGATCATCATCCGGCCCAGACGGGGGCTGAAAATCAAGGACATGAAACCATATCAAGCAACGCAAGCCATCATAGAGGCCTGCGGGATGAAATTCAAGGAAGAAGACTTTCTGGTCAGGCTCCGACCAGGGTCCAACATCGTCATCGCAAGTGCTTCCAAGGAAGAAGTAGCGGACGTCATCAGGAAGATCAAACACCTCCCATACAGCGGCATCAATTACGAAGTAAACGCTTACGTGGCCATGCCTGGGGACGTAAAGCGGGCGGTCATCCACGGGCTACCGATAGGATTACCATCTGAAATACTGGAATCCAAGCTGCGACTACGTACTCAAGGGGTGGAGATCCTGGCGGCAAGGATGCTGGGCAAGTCGGAGACGGCGCTAATCACCTTCGACGGCCCCATCATTCCCAAGTGGGTCATCTTCAGCGCAGTAGAATACAAGACATACCCCTACAGACCAACCAGACAGTTTTGCTACGTATGCGGCACGCAAGGACACCGCTCGGACGTCTGGCCAACGCCGGGAGCGAGAACCTGCAGGCAGTGCGGAGCAAACAACCCAGTTGAAGGACATCAGTGCCAACCAAAGTGCCTGGTGTGTGGAGGCGAACACGCCGCCGGTACCCGGGACTGCCGGATGCGCCTCAAGAACATCGACGAGCTGCGAGGACGAGCCTCGCAGAAAGGCCGAGGGCGGAGCCGGAGCCGTAGGCGCCGTCCCAGGTGGCTGAGCTCAGAAGGAGAGCAGAGCCGCTCGCAGAGCCGGGGCCGCAGCCAAACGCGGAGCCGGGACCGGAGCCACTCCAGGGACAGCTCCTTCCCACCGCTGGGGCCACCACCCGCAGCCAAAGGGCAGTGGGAACAGCAGCCAAAACCAGAACAACAACAAAAGAAGGGCGGAGTTAAGGTAAGCTGGGGGGCAGGCCCTCCCAAATCACTGTTTCCGCACTCGGACAATAACAATAACGACAACGAACTTAAACAACTAAGGGAAGAAAACAAGGCTCTAAGGCGAGGACTAGAGCAGAGTAGGAAGAAAACAGAACAACTAGAGGAGAGAATCAAAGAACTAATCAGGGAACTGCGAGAGCAAAGGGTGGGTAGCCTGCCGTGACAGCAGACTCCACCTCCAACTATGGAGCAACAGCCACAGCAGCCGGAAAAGGGAACCATAGAATTGCAAATGCAATCCTTTATGCAAAAAATGCAGGAGCAAATGAATTTGATGCAACAAAAGATCTGAATGCAAGATCAAAGCTTTCGCAACTACATAAAAAATCAAAATACGCAAAAGATAACAAATGAGGCCAGAGATAGACTCTATCACGAAAAAAGATTCGGCACCGAAAACCAAAGTATAACAACAACCAACGATAAATCAACATGGCTAGAAACAACACATTAGATATATGGCAGTGGAACTGCAGAGGCTACCGCAAAAAGCAAGGCCCGCTGCAGCAATTCATAAATTCACAGTTAAGTCCTCCTGACATAATCGCGCTGCAGGAGACAAACACCGTGCCGACACTCAAGGGATACACGTGCCAAGAAAAAGATCGCATGGCCAACTTAATTAGTAAACAACTAGTCGCCATAGCACACGATGAAATTCCGGACACGCGGATAGAACAAATCGTGACAGAGATAATTCCAAAGAAAAAGGGAAAACAAAAAAGCACTTTTATCATAAACTTATACAGTCCACAGCGACAAAATGACGGGGATTTTCAGAAACTTTTCATAGGAGCCAGCAAGCTAGCGAAATCCAACACCCTGCTTATAATGGGTGACTTTAATGCCAGGGGGCAGAGCTGGGGATATCAAAAAGACACTAAGAAGGGTACGCAAGTTAGCGACGCAGCAGAAATCACAAGCTGCACCCTTTTAACGGACGCAAACCATCCAACGCGCCTAGGCAACAGCGTTAGTCCCGACACATGCCCAGACCTGACATACGTCAGGGGAGCTAGGCAAGCCACGTGGGAGAACCTGCTGGAGAACCTGGGTAGCGACCATTATATTATAAGAACGCAAGTGTCAGCAGAGAACATCAAGCGCAAGATAGGAACAGCCAAAATAACGGACTGGAACGCTTTTCGCAAAGAATGCAAGTACATGGAGGGGGCGATAACCTCCATAGAGGAATGGTGCAAACAACTTAAGGAAATACAGCAACAATACACCCAGGAGGTCGAATGGTCAGAGCAAACACCGGAGGTGGACTCGCGACTCCTCAGGCTATGGGAGGCAAGGCGTGGACTAACAAAAAGGTGGAAGAAACAACGACTAAATAAGAAGCTAAAGAAGAAGATAGCAGAGGTTACCAAGGAGGCAGAGGAATACGCAGCCCAACTCACACGACAAAGTTGGCAAAAGTTTAGCGACTCTCTGAATAGAACCCTCAGCACCGCAAAGACCTGGCGTATCCTCAAGGCTCTAATGGACCCAACCAAGACGAAGTCAAAAAGTAACAACGCCATCCAAAGACTAGTACACCAATTTGAAGGGACAGAAGAAGAGCTACTGGAAAAAGTCCGTGTAAAGTGCTACGGGCAAGATAAACCCGAAGTGTACACGGAGAGATACCGAGGCGAAGAAAACTCCGACCTAGACAGACCCATCACCAGGGAGGAAGTTTTCGCAGCAGTTAAGGCATCGACCCGGAACACAGCAGCAGGTGCAGACAGGATTAGGAACGCATTAATCCGCAACCTAAGTGATGAGGCGGTCACACAGCTGACGAACTTCCTCAACGCACATTGGGAAGCGGGGACACTGCCAGAGGAATGGAAACATGCGGAAGTAGTTATGATCCCCAAGCCAGGGAAAAAGCTACTAGTAGAAAACCTACGGCCGATATCACTCACTTCGTGCCTTGGCAAGTTGTACGAGCGAATCGTGACAAGGAGGCTACAACAATACATGGAAGATGAAGATCTGTATCGCCACAGTATGTTCGGATTTCGCACCAAATTATCAACCCAAGACGTCCTACTACAAATTAAAGAAGGGGTTCTAAGCAACATCCCCTACAACGGAGAAAACATAATAATGGCACTCGATGTCAAAGGAGCATTCGACAACGTCAGCCACGCGGCCATCCTCAAGGGACTGGACGATCTCAATAGCGGACGAAGAATCCACGGCTACGTGACAGCGTTTCTATCAAACAGAACAGCCACGGTGGGGTTAGGAGACCTGCGGACAGACAAATTCCACACGCCTAACAAAGGAACCCCGCAGGGATCCGTGATCTCACCGATCCTTTTCAACATTGCAATGATTGGGATAGCCCGGAAGCTGGAAGAGATCGACGGCATACATCACGCCATTTATGCCGACGATATCACCATCTGGACTAACCAAGGCTCGCTCAGCCAAAAAGAAGAATCACTACAAGCCGCAGCAACATGCGTGGAAGAATGTGTTAGGGAAAGAGGCCTCGCCTGCTCGACGGAGAAGTCAGAGCTCCTGCGAGTCAGAAGAGGAAAGAAAACGCTCGGAAGAACAAATCAGCGTCACCCTAGAAGGACAAAAAATACCAGAAAAAGAAGCCGTCAGGATTCTGGGAATGTGGGTGCAGAGCAATCAACGCTGCACACACACCATAAACCTACTCAAGCAAGCGACGGCACAGTGGCACGTATGATCACCCGCGTCTCGCAAAAAAGAAGTGGCATGAAGGAGGACGATACAGTCAAGTTGGTTAAGAGCCTCATAATCAGCCGGATTACGTACGCCCTCCCATATTACAACACAAACAAAGGCGAACGGGACCAGGCCGACGCCATCATAAGGAAGGCGTTCAAAACAGCGCTTCACCTGCCGACCAACACCTCGACAGAGAAGCTGCTGGCCCTCGGACTCCACAACACGTTCGAGGAGCTCAAAGAAGCACAATTAGGGTCGCAGCTACTCAGACTCCAGCAGACTACCACGCGCAGAGAGCTCCTAAAGAAACTGGGGCATAAAGAAATTGAAATAGAAGAACAAAGAATGGCAAACCTACCCGATGAGTATCGCAGTACCATCAAGGTAGGGTCCCTGCCAAGAAACATGGACCCGAATTTACACACAGCCAGGCGGAACGCTAGGGCAAAGTATGTAGAAAAATACCTAGCAACCAAGGCGAACACGGTATACACGGACGCCGCGGTATATCCTCGAGAACGGAGGGAAAAAGAACAAAGAGTCGTCGCGGCAGTAATAGGCTCGGACTATAGGGAAATCGCTTGCGCGTCGGCACGGGATTGTACGGTAACTGAGGGAGAGGAAATGGCTGTTGCTCTAGCAGCTGTGGAGGGCTACCGCACAAATAGATCCCTTATAATTCTAACAGACTCCAAGGAAGCCTGCCGAAACTACATTAACGGCAGAATCGGTCTAAAAGCGCTCCAAATCTTCCTCCGCGCTGGCCAACAGAATAAACGCATTAAACACACCATCTTTTGGGTACCGGGGCACACTGAGATTGAGGGCAACCAAAGGGTAGATAGGATCGCTCGCGAGCATACAAACCGAGCGGACCTAAACAGAGATCCTGAGGACTTCATGACAGTGATCCCAACGTACTCTGACATACTAAATTACCATAGAGGGACGAGGATCAGATATCCCCCGCCTCACAATACACCCACTCAAGAACAGGCAGTTTACTGGCGAAAGCTGCAGACAGGAACTTTCCCAAATTTACATAAACTATACAAAATGTTCCCAGGTCAATACAGGGACACATGCCCGTGGTGTGGCGCAATACCCACACTTTATCACATCACATGGGAGTGCAATACGAATAAGGCATTCCACAAAATAGAAAATCCGAGTGCGGAGCAGTGGGAGAGCGTGCTCTCCAGCGGCGACCCTAGCCTCCAACGGAGGCTGGTGGATCATGCCCGACGAGGAGCAGCCACGCTCAGTGGTGCCCTGGAATAGGGGCGCCAACCATGCAGGCCTGAGATCTTCATCAACCAATAGAAGATCAAGACATCCGGCCCGACCGCTGAATTACTCTTTCTAGGGCAATAAAGTTTACATCCTCCTCCTCCGACTGCACGTGCCTTGTGAGCCCGTGTGGCCCCCTTCACTGCGGCTATCTTTCGAAGGTAGCAGTAAACAACTCGATGGATGCAGGAGGCGGCTGGCACGCGTAGTTTGAAATCATCTTGTGTCAATATACAATGCCTGTTATGAACAATAACTTGAGAGTGATAGTTGCCCAAGATAGTCTGGACCTGAAGCTAAGCATAGCAAAAATGATGCTTATGTCACACTAAGCTGCAAAAGATGAGAAAAACAACAACAATGCATTCTAGTTAGCTCTAACTAATGTTGTCACTTGTCCACTGTAGTGCATGCAGTAAAATGCTCACAGCAGCGTGCTGTAATCCAGGCTGAGCTTATACTTTGATTTTGCAGCACCCTTCTTCTTATATTGATTAAGTATTGCATTGGGACCTAACACACATTTTAGTGCTTTGCTCTCTCTTTTTTTTTGCTGCGATTCAGAGTGTTCTGTTAATGCAGTGTGAATTAAGGCCGGCATAACTCTTTCCTTTGGTTTACACACACTTAAGTAAATATCAGAGCTTTGTTCATGGTCTTGCTATCTTTTGAGTGTATTTTCTTATCGTGCCCAAATATTCAAGGTGTGTTCATGGTCTTGCCCTCTGCTATTAGCGAACACCGGCCCGCGGACCTGGCTTTGGTGGCTGTCCATGCACAGCAATGCCATATGGCTGCTGCCCCGACCAACACACTGCTGCCACAGGACCAGATGGAAGAGGCTGCGAGTGCGAGAAGCTGCTCTATGGGTGCGTCTTGTCTCTCTTGTCTGGAAGGCAGAAGCGCTAGCTCAGTTCACGTCTCTCGTGGTCAAACAATGGTTGCAGAAAGAAAAAGGCACATGCAGGTGCTGACCTGCAACTGTACCCCTATTTTACACGAAGCAGTATAGTGATGAAATGGGACGGATGCTGACAAAGGTGAAAAATTAGCATTGAAAAAAAAAACAAAAAAAACAGCTGCATCAGTGACATGAAAGTATTGTTCACAACAGCGATTATTAGTAAGGCTCCGGCATGGGATCCAAAATGTCAAGATTTTAATAATTTTTTTCCCACCTTGTTTTTATCTTGGACACACGGGAGTGCTCATGTGTGTCATCTGCTGTGTATCGTGTTCTAAAGCTGTTTTTGTTCTTCATCCAATAGACCGATTTCATCGAGTTCAGAGGGCATTCGCAATCGCACTGTAAATGCCAGGATGACAGTAGCTCCTCGCCACATTCGCTGTCTTTGGTTTCAAGGCAACATTGAGGGCAATGCTGAGGACAATGACATTGCGACTTTTTCCAGTGAATTTGTAAGGGGAATTTGGGGTGTGTGACTCCTCGACCCCTCTAATATTATAGAATTCCTTTATTCTCACCCCCCTGCCTTTTGGTGTTGAGTGCTTACCGGGCTTCATAGTTGCCTTTCAGCCTACTAAAGCACGTTTTTCAGATGTAGTGGTGTAGTGAAACTCGTAAAATTACTCTACTAAAGGTGCTCAATGCTCAAGCCATGTGCCCTGTGTAAGTATTCTTTGATTTTCAGCACCCTGCTCCCAAAAAATTTGCCCGGATGTATTGGTGTTCCATGTGGTTTGCAGAGTTTCTTTTTATATGTCACCAACCATGAAAGTTTTCAAAACGCCAAGTCTGAGAAAAAGAAAACAAAAGAAACATGATCACTGCCCAGGAAGCTGCCTCTGAATCAAGAGGTGCAGTTGATGCTCCTCTGCAAAATTACTTCACTGCTCATCAAAATTCTCAGCGGAATGGGTAAGTAGCAAGGAAATTGACAAACTTTTTTGTGAATTATTCGCTCTAAATGCTGTTGGAGTATCTCTGTATCACAAGTATTCTTTCTCACTCCATATCACAGGAGAGCCAGCTTATTTAACTAGCACATCGTGTACGTTGCTCAGGCCATCCAAACACCTTGACCCTGCCGGGAGCCTGCACAAGTTACATTCTTGCAGCCATTTCTTTTTTTTCTTAACCACTCAAGACTGAAACGCGCTTCCTAAACTGCAGCGACAAGTGATTCGGCAGGTTTGCTATGCGAGGCTATTATGACTCATCCTTTTTAAATTGTCGTCATCAATTTTGTATTTCACATGCTCCACCAATTGTGTAGTGTCCGGTGGTGGGGCCCTTGATACATGAATGAATGAATGAATGAATGAATGAAAGAATGAATGAATGAATGAATGAATGAATGAATGAATGAATGAATGAATGAATGAATGAATTGTGCCGTTTGTGCATTGCCTAGCTGCTGCCCCGATCGTCTCACACCGGCCACAGGCCCCAGCCTGACTGCCTGTAGATGCCACCATTACCCTTACAGGTGTTGCCCTGATGGACAAACGCCTGCTCGAGGTCCTGAATACGATGGCTGCACCTGTACCATGACTGCCTACGGCTGCTGCCCCGACGGGGTGACTGCCGCCAGGGGGCTCAATTTTGAAGGCTGCCAAGATGCACCAACCTCAGGTAGAGGCCGTGGCAGGAGCTGTGTCGGTATAACGGTCTACGCTACCTATTCATATAGTAAATGATCATCATCAGCCTATTTTTATGTCCACTGCAGGAAGAAGGACTCTCCCAGTTATCTCCAATCACCCTTGCCTTGAGCTGGCTGATTCCAACTTCCACTTCAAATTTTCTAATTTGATCACCCCACCTAATTTTCTGCTATCCTCTGCTGCGCTTCTATTTCCCTTGGCACCCCTACTGTAACTCTAATGGTCCACTGGTTACCTGTCCTACTCATTACATGGCCTGCCCATCTCCGATTTTTCTGCTAATGTCAATTAGAATATCAGCTATACCCATTAGCTCTCAGATCCGCATCATTCTATTCCCGTCTCTTGACGTTACACCTAACATTTTTCATTCTGTTGCTCTTTGTGCAGTCCTTAACTTGTTCTCGAGCTTCTGTGTTAACCTCCAAGTTTCAGCCACATATGTTAGCACTGGTAGAATGCAATGATTGTATACTTACTTTTTCAACTACAGTGGTAATATAGATAGTTCATAGTTGAGGGAGATCAGGAGTTAAGGGATAAGCCCCGTCTTCATAGTACCAGTCATGCTGATTAGATGACACACCATACCCAAATGCTGACCTGTATTTAAGAAACATATAGACCTTGTGCGCTAGCAACTGTCTATCATACCAACTGTCTTACACCAACTAACCGCCGTTGAAGCACTGTACTGCACATGGTCAGGGCTTGTAAGTCACATCTCACTATAATGAAGTTTCACCCAACATAAAAGTGCCTTCGGTGTACAAAATATTTGTTCTAAGCATATATTTGTTAAACTTTGATATCTGCAAAAACACTTTAGATTTATTTCTTTGTAGAGTAAAACCTCGGGGATACGAATCTCAAGGGGTCATGTAAAATATTCGTATCACCCGAAATTTGTATCACCAAAAAATTGAAGTCGGCACATTAAAGAGGCAGAAATCCATTTTTAGAAATTTATTCACAATGCAAGAAGTCCCGGATGTAATTCTGGCTTTTCTTCTTTTCGAGGACAGGATTCTGGTCGTGCTCGTGTTTAAGGAATCACTTGCATATCTCCAGTTCTCAATTATAAAATTTTTGGATGCCTTAGCTTGATCGCCTACCACTACTTGTGCTTTTGCGTTGATATTTTAGAGAGTGGAGGCACTTCTGAATTATCAGTTTTTCTGCATTGCTTCACTGTGAAGAACAAACTATGTAAGTATGCCTGCCTGAGTTTTCTGACGTAGCCTTGTGCATTAGGTCATAGTGCTTTTTGTTATGCTTCACATGCAAGCGAAGGGACGCTTTGTACATCCACTGAAAGCCTTTCCTTCTTTTTTCTTCTTTTTCCTGTGAAATACAGTAAGGCACTACTGCAACTAGCAGTACTACAAGGTGTCTACCAACCGGCAAAACCGGGAATTCTCAGGGATTTTGAGTAGTCTGGAAAAACTCAGGGAAAACTCAGGGAATTTCTGCATCTATGAGGGAAAATTAGCTGTAATTTTATTGAGATTTTCGAAAGTTGCGGTAATGCTTGCTCGAGTAACAGACAGGGGTAATGAATCCTGTTTGACGCCCTGTCACCGACTCGCGCCGTTGCCGGTGTGCAGTGAACGACCGACTTTATGGATTCCCAATAATTTGGACGGCTTCGCGGCTCCACCACGTACCCCATAGAGTCAGTGTATCAGAACGTCTGAAATTTCGGACGCAAGAACTCTTCGCCGTCCGATTTTCCAGACGTTTTGCCGTGACTGCAGGTCAGAAACGGCATTAACGAAAGCCACCACTGCTGCCATTTTTATTACCTTGCCACCTCGAACCGGCGCTCTCGCACGCAGATCCACTGGCAGCCGTAGCCACCACTGCGGCAACGCTAGGCCTAGCTGCTTTGACATTAGCTATGAAGCTTCTTGCCATTGTGTGCCGTGTTTTTATTGAAAGAATTCGCCGCTGTCAGCAATGGCATGGACTCCGCCTTTGTGGTCCCAGCGATTGGCTTAGAAGCTTTAAAAGCACGCAGCGTTGCATAATGCCGGTTCCCGAAAGTCAGCTTCGCCTCTCTACAGAAATGTTACTTGGCGAAGCATACGCAAAAGTATTGCTGTGAAGCGTCACAAGCGTGGGAAGGGGCTATGCCACAGGACACAGTATGTTTATACACGCATGCACCCGGCATTTCCTGTCACAGTACGAGCACCGATATGGCTAATACGTGTACCGACAGGCCTTCAGAGCGTTTGCGAATGTGCCTGCGGCGGTTTGAGCCCTTAAGGGCAGTGAATCACATGTATTTTTTTCGAGCTGGCTGGTTTTTGGGACGTTTTTGCGGCACCTAGGGAGTTCGAAAAATCGTACGTGGACTGTGCAACTGACCAAGAAGATGCTTTGAATGGTCCATGGGGCAAACGAGTGGTGGGAGGAGGACAAGAACAGAAAGGACCGACGCACTGATGAATGAATGGGAAAGGAAGCGTGCTGCCGCCGATTTGAAGGAGCTTGAGCTCAAAAAGAAAGTTTTGGCCTGATGCCGAGATGCAGGTGTCTTTAAAGTGTGAAACACAACACCGAGGCGACGTGCACGGGATGAGTGTATGTCAGGATAGTTCAGGCTGACTTATGAGCTGTTCAGAGAGAATGCCAATTGTGGCAAAGTTCGGGCCTCATACCAGTGAGCTTGCTATCAGTTGGTAGGAAGAGCTGATATTCGAAAATATTTCCTTCTGTATGAATCTCCTTTTTATTCGTATTAGGAATGTCCGACTCGATATGCTTAGTAGAGAGTGACAGGATCTGGCGATATCGTTTCAGCCCATATTGACATAAAACAGTTCTGCATCACTCAGGGAATTTCGCAAAAGCGCCCAGGAAAACCTGGAAAACTCAGGGAATTTGGAAATGTCAGCTTGGTAGACACTCTGTACTTGCACTGTTATACTGCTGCTGCTACTAATAGTGATTAGTGTTCCTCTAAATCTTTTCATAGATTCACCTAATTCTCAATCTGCAATTGAAGACAGATGTGTGGGGTTCACCCAGGGAGGTCCTGTACTGTATTTGTCATTCCTGATGGCCAGGGGCCAACTGCGAAGAAATGTTATTTTATTTGTGTACTGTGAAAACTGTTGCAGCTCTGAATGCGTGTTTGCCTATAGTACCAATCACAAGGCTCTGAGATATTTATCTACACTCGACTCGGATGCAGAAAAGGTGCACGATTCTTTCAGGTGTGTGTGGACTACCCGAACAGCGTGGCCCCTGTCACAACTATACGGTCTACTGGTTCTTCAGCGTCACCGATGGTCGATGCAACCGCTTCTGGTACGGTGGTTGTGAGGGCAATGGAAACCGGTTCAACTCGGAGGAAGAGTGCAAGAACACCTGCGTCAAACCTGAAGGACCTGGTGAGGAAAGGGGTCAAGGCATGCTGGAGGTCAAGTGGAATACAATTATTGTAGTTACTGGTGTAAGGCCTGCCATCATTTAAGGCTTGCATCCTCACTCTGGTACGAAAGAATGTTGACAAAAACATGTTGCTAAGCATGACACGCATACCACTGTCCTCGTAATTTCCACGAGGCGCTGCTAGGTGGCCCTAGTTACTTTCCTGTTGACAATGACATCATCTTCATTATCATGATCATCAACACCATCATGTTCCGTCGGATCACGCAGCATAGGTCTAGTATGCTTTGACACTATCATCCGTGCTGCGGCTTGTTTAGCTGCATGGTGCTTTCGGGTGCGTGAGAGGGCATCACTACAATAAGCGTGCTTGTGGGTATTGTACACAGGGCGTGCATTTTCGTTCGAGACCATCATCAGGAGCGTCAAGGTGATATGAATCTCAAACAGTAGGGACATCACAAAGTACAACCAGCTTTGAGAAGGCGCCAATGAGCTGAGCTCATCAAACGACGAGGGCAACGGAAACCACAAGCATGATTGATTAAACCTCTTCATAATTGTAAGGACAGCAGTTACATTATTCTCGATAACCATCAGAGCGTAGTTTGCGGCTTCAGTAAATAATGATAACCCGGCCTCCTATAATGCTCACACCTATATGAAATGTGACAAAAGAAAAGGCACTGACCGAATACGATGAGTAAATACGGTATCTTTATGGATGCTCTTAGGCAGCCGTAAGCTTTAGGTATTGGTATGCAAAATTTCATAAACAGGCTTCTTCACATGTTTGTGTTGTCTCACAGAAGATGACCGATCTCACACTCGTGGCACTGTTCAAGCTGTGGGTCATAGGCAAAGAGAAGGAAAAGAGTAAGTAAGATCGGCAGAGTGTCCTAGTATAATCATATTGCAGAATAGGACCACCCCCTTCAAGTAATATTTGTTATCTGGGGTTGAAAGGGTAAAACAGGTAGGATTACGGGGGCATGGGAACTAAAACTGCATCACCAGGCCCGTTCCGATGAGAAACTTGAGAAGCGAGTCCAGCTTAGCTTGCTATGCTGAGAGGTCCACGGCTTGGGTGCACCCATGCGTGGGACATCATCAGGCTGTCATCTTGTGTTAGTCACACGATTTGTATGGGGAAGGGGCCTTGCAGAATTTCGCACGTGTAGTTTATATTGTAGTTTCGTCACATCATAGCTTATGGCAGCAACACCACTTTGGTTTGGTGATGCTATGATGAAATATTCATTCGGAGTTTCATTTTGAATCGTGGCATGTACTGTGCCATTATGCTTCATGCTTTTCATTAGGAGACCAGGATGATACCAGTGCAGGCAACCATGTTTCTTTTCGTGTGGCGCTTGCAACTGCATTCTTGACCTATCACTGACTGGTATAGGTAGTACAGTGTGATATGGACTTTGAGTCATTGTGGGTGGATCTCTGAATCTTATCGCAGATGCCTGCCTGCTTCCAAAGGTGATTGGTACGTGCGACGGCCAGTACCAGCATTGGTACTTTGGCGCGACCACTCGCTCCTGCGAGTCGTTCATGTACGGAGGTTGCCTCGTAAGCAACAACCGCTTTGCCAGCTTGGCAAGTGTTTTTGATGCATACATATTCAACTTCCACTCCTACTTCCTCTCTAATTGTGTAACAGGATCTGCGTCGACCACTGCTGGTTGATGGGTGAATCAGCGAGGGCCTCGGGAAAAGTTGTGTGCACTTTTGCCCAAGCTGCAAGGTGTTTTACTGCAATAGCTAGGAAAACTCTAATTATTAAACAATTGAATTGTATGTACTGCAACAACCTCAGGTAGAGGCCATGGCAGGAGCTGAGTCCGTATAGCGGTCTACACTGCCTATTTATATAGTAGATAATCATCATCAGCCTATTTTTATATCCACTGCAGGACGAAGGACTCTCCCAGTTATCTCAAATCACCCTCTTCTCACGCTGGCTGATTCCAACTTCCACCTGCAAATTTGCTCATTTCGTCACCCCACCTAATTTTCTGCCATCCTCTGCTGCACTTCCCTTTCCCTTGGCACCCCTACTGTAACTCTAATGGTCCACTGGTTACCTGTCCTACGCATTACATGGCCTGCCCAGCTCCAATTTTTCTACTAATTTCAATTAGAATATCAGCTATGCCCATTTGCTCTCAGATCCACATCATTCTGTTCCTGTCCCTTAACGTTACAACTAACATTTTTCGTTTTATTGCTCTTTGTACAGTCCTTAACTTGTTCTCAAGCTTCTTTGTTAACCTCCAAGTTTCAGCCACGTATGTTAGCACTGGTAGAATGTAATGATTGTATACTTTTCTTTTCAACGACAGTGGTAATATAGAGAGTTCATAGTTAATGGGGATCACACAGACTAGAAAAGAAAAAAGATGGGACAGGGAGAACAATGGAATGAAATATTGAGTCTATAGTGACATCACAACATGTTGTTAATGGCAAAAACCTGTACCACTCCCGGACACCGCAGAAGGGGCAACCATCTTTCAATAAACACGATTTTTAATGAATGCAAGAAACTGGGGTACTTACTTATTCATAATGCTGCAATTGTATTAACAGACTTGTAAACATACATACATAATGACAAAAGAAAAAGGACAATCCAAGTGAATACTCATGAAAATCAGATGATTTAACATGACTAGACATGTTGCAGGGAAACATTTTAAAAGAGGGGAAGTGGAGGAGCTATCCACAGTCTTGCAGGGAAGCGAGTTTCACCTTATGATCACCGGCTAAAGTAAAGGCTGCATTGCTTAAGACCTATGAAGTTTACTTTTGATTGGCGCCAGTTTTGGACAAGTGTCATTAAAAAAAATACCGGCACCTTTTTATCACATGCTGGAGCAGTTGAGGCTTCATGCTGGTATGGTTACTCGGTCAACAGCTACCTGTAGAGGAAAGCACGGGTCCTTGTGTTAACACCCCATTAGAGAGTTACAGACTTGTAAACTTTTCCTTTTTTTTCAGACCCGTGTCAGCAGTCGGCAGCACCTGGACCATGCAGGGGCTCGTACAAGCGGTTCTACTACGACCGGCGGGACAACCAGTGCAAGCTGTTCACGTATGGTGGTTGCCAGGGCAACGAAAACAACTTTGCCACAGAAGAGGAGTGCTCAGAACGATGCGTCAGGCTTAGCGCACAGGGTGAGTCCATGTGCAGTCAGGATTCAGAATGAACAAAATGTTACGGACACCCTGATTTACCAAGCTGGTACAGTGATCTCCCACCCACTTCCCCATACCCTCGCATGTTTCTCAAAATTTTAAACTTCACACAATTTGCTGCATCCTTCCACCTTCAAGACAGTGCCTGACTTGTGATTTTGATTTTCCTAGATAAGGTGAGTTCTGCTGAATTTAATTTTATCCATTCGCTTTTTCAAGACAATGCAGTTAATATCAGCGCACAGCAGCTTCAACGCCTTGATGTGCCACTGGGAAACCTGTTATTCAAACCGTAAATGAAACTGACACAGAGAATTACATTAGAAAATGCACGCGACTTGCACATTTGAATCTCAAAAACATTGTGACATGCCTGAAAAATTCCATTATTAGATTCTCGCATTTTGCTGCTAAGCAGAGTGCTCTAGTTGTGATCCCCAGCCGAAATGCTCGTGCAAGGTACGTACCCAGGGGAGGGCCTGCCCCCCCCCCCCCTACCCCAGTATTAAGTGGCATACTTCCCCTCCCCCCATCCACACCACCACTTCTCACGCATATTCCTAAACTAAAACGCCACCAAATCAAACTTGCTACTTGACAGCTATTTGGTGGGTAACATTTTGCGGCCTCGTTACTCCTCTTGGATGGTGGTAGTTATCGGCATCTCCTGGGGTGTGAAGGCCAGTTTTGTAATTGATGGGCGCCCGTGCGATTCGCTCGAGATGCGTTCGCTTGTCACCATCTATTGCAACGGTCACGCGAATCGCTGTTTCTTCGTTAGTTCAACGTTCTTTGTTTTGACTCGTCCAGAGACCAGGAAAGAGATTCAGTTCGTAGTAAGCTGGTCTGTATACTCTTGGAACGAGTTGCGGCAGGAGAAAACGCCAGCAGTGTTTAAACTTTCCTTTTGCCTCATTACTTCTTTGAGTGACCGTTCGCCTTGACGCTGGCAGATCCTCAGAACCGTATAGCCATGATATGGGTTAGAATGGTGGACAATATGATCATGCCAAACAGCGTCCGTCATCAAACCTTGAAATAATTGTTAAACCCATAAGCAATATGAATATCACCCGTTACCTCGTTTGGTTTTTCCCTAGTTGTACAGCACTTCTCGCGCAAATTTACAACTCGAAACAATAGTCGCAAGGAATTGAGAAATTACGCAATCTACTAGGAGAGAGAGCCAAGGCAACGGCAAGACAGGAAGGAAAAGCAAAAATTTTCAAAATTAACCATTGTTTGTGAAAATGTTTATGAATCAACTATTTAAGAAGGAAGTAGAGAAAACTCCGCTGGAAGTGAAGAATGATTCCGTGTGTTTTGAATGACGCTTCTACAGTTATCAATCAAGCCTCCTCACATAGACACTTCTCTGCTTTGCTAGTCTGTTTTTTTTTCTAACCTCCTGCGGTGGGTACCATACGTCTAGAACTGTGACGTCCGGCGCTCTACGTGCTTGTACGGGACAGACGGAACCGCGTCGTTAGGTACGTTTCACGAGCGAATATGTTCGCCCCATGCTGGACACCAACGTCTGGTCGTTTGCGCGTACGGTCACGCGAACGGTTGCCCGTTAGAACGAGGCCTCGCGAGACGGTCTCGCAGAAGCATGGATCGGCGCACGCATGGAACGTCCGCGCCGCTATGCGAATCCGAGCCAAAGAGGAAGAGCCTTCTCCTTGCCGCGCCCAAGTAACCCCGCTCTTAGGTGGCGTTAGCAGAGCCACACTCGCGCCATCTCTCGCCATGCGCTTCAACCACACCGACTGCCGCGGGCACCAAGCCACGCGGCGAAACCGGATTACAGGAGACGGAAACTATGTGGGAAAACAACATATCAGGGGACGCATTAGAGTCGCGCATCGCCACACCATAGAGGACACAGATCTATTACTGCAGTTATTAACTAATATTCTGCTTACGTGCCAGTATAAATCGTCAGCAGTGATGCAGTTGACAACATGCAGCCCCCTTTGTTTTATACTGCACTTCATTGAGAGCATGTACACAAAATTGTGTAAGTGTTATAATTGAATAAGCAGTGGTAGAACAAAGAATGTTGCTGAAGCCAATATTACGACAGGGGGGCTTGTTTTCATCAGGGCAGCAACTGCTTTGCTTAGCAGCGTTTATGTACGCATAGCTCACCCTTCCCCACCTGATATTTCTTGTTCTACCATTGCTAATCATTTTAAGCCTCCATCTTCCTGTGAATCTCTCTTGTTCGATAAAGTGTCACAAGGTGTCACTGCCAGCATTGTTACTGCCATCCATGTGCACCGTAACCCATTATTTATGTAATTAGTAATAACTGTACGGACAAACTAACACTCTCTATTGTCAAGCTGTCTCCGTTGTCAGAGTCATGCTCGGCCTACGTTATCACTGTGATTGACCAGTCATGGATGGAGAACGATACAATGGGAACATAACTGAACAACAGGAACCCTTACACTACTCCAGTCCCTGAGGTTACTTTCATATATTATGTCTAGCTAGAGTGATGTATTGTGGTCCTGAAAACCTCACCATAATTTTTCTTTGCGAAGAGAGTGCTTAGTTGCCGAAATAATCGCAGTTGAAGCCTGTATGGTTCTTAAGGACAACAAGTCAGCAAAGAGAATCTGTGGAGATATGTCATCCATATTTTGGCGTAGCACAGTAGTCCTCCACTGTGCCCGTGATCTTGGGAGGGCATATCCTGCCACCTGGTGAGTGACAGAGGGCTACACATATAGGGAACAACAATCCCACGAATGTACAAATTAGTGTGAAGAGGCAGCATGAGTGAGTTCTTCTGTGATCTGTTTCAAATTGGCTCAAGTGAATTTTTGTGTCTTGTTCAAATGCAGTGTAATTACCTTTTTATTATTAGTGGTGGACTATTGTTTCCCAATTGTGAAGATGAAATAAGACATTGTCAGGAGCTGCTTATGTATGCACGCGGCACTGGCACAAATCCTGTCTTGTATTTGTTTCATTTTCTTGTGCTGTTTTTGATAAATGTGATGTCGCGGATATATCTTAGTACACTTATTTATCACTTTATCTTGACCTGATCTTTTCCTTTGGGCCTCCTCTCAAAGGAGCCCTGACGTAAAACTTGACCTGAGGGGTCACGAAGACAACTGAAATCCATGACTTAGTAACTGACTTCTTTCTTTTTTAGTTTTGAGCAGTGTACCCTGCGGCATGCATGTGTGCTTAAATGAAAGCACAGAGGCCCCCCTCACATAACAATAGAAGTTATGGTTTGATATGTCTTATTTTCCATAAGCCAACACATTTAACAGTCAGTGTGACCACTTCATAGCTCGTAAGCTTGAAAAATAATTTTTACACATGATGTGGTTCAGCACCAAGGACCGAATGACCGAATACAACGAGATAGCCAAGGCTTTCCACCTGGCTCGTAGAACTCTCCTGCCCTCTTGTGGAGGGCTTAGTTGAGAGCAAGCCATTTTATTCAGACAGCGGAAAACGGGCTCACTCCCCAGCTTGTTGCTGATGCACAGAATGTATCCCAAGATGCACCCTACAGACAAGTGCAGAGTCTGCTGAAGGGAGATGGCCAGCTTCGCATACATGCTGTGGAATTGCATGAAGTACCAGGAAGAAGCCAAGTCCCCAAGTCTGGGAGGATCCCACCACGACTCAAAGCAGCCGCAGGGAGCGACAATCAAAATGAACAACTCTGGGCCGTCCAGCAGGTCATCGAGGCGCTGGCCCGGCAGGGACTCAGCGAGCCGGCAACGGCGAGCGGGGACCCAGGTCGTGCGACCGGTGTCCAGAAGACGACATAGGCCCCATCCGGAGCGTGCGCGCAAGCATGCATTTTACTACAGGCTCAAATAAACGTTTTACCAATCCAATCCAATTACACATGAGTTATTGCCTAGAGTACACAGAGTTTGGCCTTGAAGACTTTGCAGTCTTAAATGTATTTCATAATCTCATAAACACTTTTTCAAGTGTCAGCCCAATTACAGACTTAGTTTGCCATAAAGTTTGTATAGAAATTTCAAATGTTATTAATAGCATGTGCGACTTCAAAAGGTTTGCATTATTGGGATTCGACTGTATGCAGTTGTCTCACCTCAAAAACTGGCCTGCCTATTTGTTTTTTTTGTATTTGCCTATATGTATAGCTCATAGCGGTAGCTTACATTACTGTACAGCACATTTTGAAACTCCTGCGCAGAGCTCTGCTTCATGCCGAGTGAGGCAGGCCCCTGCACCAACATGGAGGTTCGCTGGTTCTATGACAAGCAGGATGGCGTGTGTCGCGAGTTCTACTATGGTGGCTGCCTTGGCAATCGGAACCGCTTCCGGTCCCGTAGGGACTGTGAGGACCGCTGCTTCAGTTCTCAAGGTAGGTCGTCAGTGACGAGCTCCTTGACACAAGTGGAAAAGAAGTGTCTAGAAAATCTGAATGATCGTGGAAATGCTGTTGCATTCCTTGGCAAGTCATTCATTTGGAATTCCTGTATCCTGCTTTTTCACATGTGCAACCTGCTTAATAGCTTGACAAAACACCAGGTCCAAACTGTGGACCTGAGTTGTATGCAGTAATGCAAGGTATATACTGGCTTCCTTGGCAGATCTTATTATGACCTCCTCCTACTGATTCACCGATAAGTAATCAAGTCTACTGACTTTTCGTCCCATAGTAGAGAAGTGCTTATGTACCAAGGTTATATAATAGTGCAATAAATGTCCGAAACGCTTCCAATGTGCTTTATTTAAAAGAATAAACTGTGAAGTTTCATTTCATCTGCACTCACATATTTATCCAAAGGGGCATTCGTTTTTTACATGTAGAGTGTACGTAAAATTACGCCATTCGCCATCAGCGATGGTTCTCCCGTAGTCACTAAAAATACTCTTGGGAACCTTCGTTTATCAATTGTTTTTTGACAGGCACCTGTGCCGATGACACCAGACACACATCTAAGCAAATGAAAAGCCTGTAAACAGTAAAAATTCCAAGTAGTAAAAATGAAGGTACTGCCGAGTAATGTGGACTTGTAGGAAATTATGTAGTTGTTAGGAACGTTTACAGGGGACATAGCAGTTGCTTGGCAGGCACGAACTAAATGGCACAATGGCCTAGGTTTAGTAAGCCAGCCTCTGACTCAAGACTCGTGTTCCATTGACAATGCATCCATCTCATTTTCCTTTTGTTATTGTTCAAGTCTGAGTATTTCTGAGCATTTAATGCACACAGGCTTTATGGATATACGCACTGGTGTTTTGAAATTTGTATTCTTCCAATCCTGAGCACTTTCTTGTGGGTGTTTCTTTAGGGGCAACACAGTGAGCCCGAACAGTACCGCCCACACCCCCATACATACAACAGTTATGTACTGCCCAGCCATGTATGCAAGCACTTGCGCTTATATGGGCTGGTTATGTTTTATTGGTCGTGTTGGGAAATAAATAATAATCTTTTTTTGCTGCAGAGCATCCACGTTTGAAAGAGTATGTTTCATCATCATCATCAGCCTGGTTACGCCCTCTGCAGAGCATAGGCCTCTCCCATACTTCTTCAACTACCCCGTTCATGTACTAATTGTGGCCATGTTGTCCCTGCAAACTTTTTAATCTCATCTGCCCACCTAACTTTCTGCTGCCTCCTGCTACACTTCCCTTCCCTTGAAATCCAGCCCGTAACCCTTAATGACCATCGGTTATCTTCCCTCCTCATTACATGTCCTGCCCATGCCCCATTTCTTTTTCTTGATTTCAACTAAGATGTCATTAACTCGCATTTGTTCCCTCACCCAATCTGCTCTTTTCTTATCCCTTAACGTTACACCTATCATTCTTCTTTCCATAGCTTGTTGCGTCGTCCTCAATTTAAGTAGAACCCTTTTCGTAAGCCTCCAGGTTTCTGCCCCGTACGTGAGTACTGGTAAGACACAGCTGGTTATACACTTTTCTCTTGAGGGATAATGGCAACCTGCTGTTCATGATCTGAGAATGCCTGCCAAACGCAGAAAGAGTATGTTTAGCTGCGTACCAATTGATTTCTGGTGCTCTTCTCACTTGCTTGCCGTCCTACTACTACACGCAGACCTGTGCATGTTGCCGAGAGTGCAAGGCCCGTGCAGTGGCACATTCACCCAGTGGTTCTACGATCCCGAGACAGACCGGTGCCATGAGTTCACGTACGGTGGTTGCCAGGGCAATGCCAACCGCTTCAACGACCGTGAAGCCTGTGAGAATCAGTGCCGCGAGAGGGTGCCAGTGCCTACAGAGCAACCCACGGAGCGCCCCACGCCCCTTGGTGAGTAGCACGAGTTATGGTTGTGAGGTGTCTGAAGAGGCCAGCTCTTTTATCAGTGGCATTCCAAGGGTACAAAGTGAAAACGAAAAAGAAGGGAGATCCTATTAGACCTTTAAGCATGAATGAAAGAAGTGTGGCAATATGTAAAAAAAAAGATCCGTAGTTTTTTTTATTTGTGCGAATTATTCACATGAGCTCGCAAAGCCCATCTCATTGAGCTTCGTTTGTTTTATAAGGAGCAACAACAATTACAAATTCATTTAACCTTCTTATTTAATCACAATAAAGCGAAGACTTACCTGAAGCCAACAGACAATGACAACAAGTAAAGCATAGAGAGAATTGCTTGTTTAATGGAAATGGAGAAATTATAACTAAAGGAAAAACTAATGTGCATGAAAAAAACAACTGGCTGCTGGTGGGATATGATCCCATGTTCTTGAATTACCTGTGTGAGGCTCTTACCGGTTGAGCTAGTGTGACGCCATTTTCCTGTCCACTTTCTTGGGTATTTATGTTCGCATACTAGAGTTAACCCTGGGAGAGTTAGTGCCACCACTCACGGCCATGACTGGTTGTGCTGGCTTACTCATTTGCCATTTTCCTAGCCCGAAAATGATTCCCTCAGATGCGACACCCATGCTGTTATCCCCTCATGTGCCTGCTCCCTCCTTCAAAATCTCATAAGGGTGGAGGAAGTTTCCCTGAGGAGGATATTGGCTGGGGTAGCCGTCACCCCTGCTGTCACCTTTCAAGAGAAAGGGCTTCTTCATGGACGACGCCACCTGCCCGAACTATACGAGCCTGGCACAAGACACCAATGTGTACCACCTGCTGTGGACTTGCCCAGGCACACAACATATTCGAGAGCCCTTGCTCAGATGATATGGCCTCCACATTGACCCACACGCTGACTTCAATGTGTGGAGCCAAGGTGGCTGTAATTACAGAGCCTTGCTGGACTTTCTACACAATGCAGGGTTACATTCACATTTATAAGTATTTTTAAAGCTATGCTTTAAGGCAGCCTGCCTCTAACTAAAAGGAAAAAAAAAGTATTGTGTTGAGATGTCAAATCAATCAATCAGTCAATCAAAATCAATTTATGTTCACAATGCATCTCTCCTCTGTTTTGTAGATGTGTGCACACTCCCAAAACAGCCTGGACCATGCTACGGCTTGCTGACGATGTGGTACTTTGACACTGCGACTGGTGAGTGCCGCAGCTTTACCTACGGAGGCTGCGAGGGCAACAACAATCGCTTTGAGTCGCGGGAGCTCTGTGAACAACGCTGTGGCTGCCATGGTGCAGGGCCGGGTGAGACATCCTTTGCTGCCTTTTCATGGACTCCTTCAGAAGCGCTGCCCTGTATTCAGAATTGCATCTTAATTTGAAGGCCATACTTGTCCTCATCTAAATCACAGCTGTCATAAACACACTGAAAGAAATGCAATGAGTGTCTAGGGCACGTTCACGCCAGGTGTCCTTTAGATCAAGTCAAGCATTGGCTTCAAGAAGCATTTCTGAATATGGAGGTTAGAGCAGGGCTGCTGAAGTGTCACAAGCACACAAGCGTGACAAGTGCTTAAGCGTCACAAGCATTCAAGCGTCACCACGATGCGTCACGGCAACATCGAGAATATTATGGGCAGCTGTTATGGCATTGTTTGTGTGCCCTGTTTTAGAAATGGAGTGAAAAAAAAGGCAAATTTTGTTGACGAATATCGCTACAATAGTTGATATTATTCAAACATCGTCAAGCGTTCCTACCTCCTGCCGTTGCAACATACAAACAACAACAAATACTGGCATTGCAACATGGACATAAAAGCAGCAATTGAAAAGTTTAGCAATGAACTTCAGTTAATTAGCAAATGGAGTGTGCAGTGAAGGAACAAATAGTGAGGAAAGCACCCTCACATTGGTTAAACCCTTCATTGAAGAAAACATTGTTTCCATTGAAGTAAATTACCTGGTATATATATGATAGTGTCTTTATTTTTAATCAATGTTAGCAGAAGCTTGAAATATCTTGTTTGCAGCCTCTAGCACGGTTCTACTTCTTGAGCTGGATTACCTAAAAAACCGACATTATTTGCAAAAGAAATCTAAATGCATAATTGTTAAATTAATTTTTTTCAAATTAACTTAAACTAATCATACTTTACGGCACATATCGCAATTTGCGAATTGCAGCAGATGAGTTCATAAGCGATATCTATTTGGAACAAATTCTTAAGATGACGTCAACTTTGAGGTATGCATTTTCAAACTTGTGATGCAATGCATATGGCGTGCTTCAATGCATAAAAGGCATTTCAATAAAAAAGTAAATGGAACAACAGGGGCATTGATGCCACAAGTTTGATAGTGCTTATCTAAACTGGTTCAAAATTTGTTCCGAGTGGATGTGCCTTGTGAAACCACTGGCTTCAATTTGTAAGCGCAATATGTGTGCTAATGTAATCAGTTAAAAAGCTTATTAGTCAGATTTTGTTAATTAGTTGCATATTTTCTTTCTTCTTGCAAGTAATGTCTGCCTCTTTGAGTAATCCAGCTCAGTGAGTAGATATGATTGATATTGCCACATCCCATTTCGCCAGGCCACGAAGGCTTTGAATGCAACTCTGAAGTAGCACAAGGGTAGAGAAACAAAGACGAAAAGGACGTCGCCGTGACTCTTCTGATAAAGTGCGTTTATTCGTGTTGCATGCCGGCTTTCTTGTCCCTCCTACCTTGTAACAATATGCCATAGGCAGTTTTTACAAATTCTGTTAACTTTAGAAGAAGTCCTTGACAGTTGCCAGTCTGACGAGTGATACATCACAGACAGCGAAACCTCTAGTTCTATAAGTCCTTCGGAAGTACTAGAGGTCTGTTTGCTGGATCGTGGCCTCGCTCGAACACAGCCGCAGTGACGGCTCCCATGGAGGCTCCATTACAGCACCACGACATCAGCTTTCACTGCTTCAGCTGTACAAACTTCTAGCTCTACTACAGTGTGGAGCCAGTATAAGGCGACAAAAGAAACAAAAATTATGGATTTCTGTTTAAAAAAAACTGCATATACTAGTACCGTATTTACTCGCATAATGGTCGCACTGGCGTAATGATCGCACCCCCGAATTTTGTCGTCAAAATTCGCTCTATTTTATTTCCCGTGTAATGATCGCACCCCGAACTTGCCGTAGCTATATGTCGTGTGCCAAGCCTAGCTAATAATGATAGCGCTATCCGTCGAATGCTACGCGAACGACTCTTCAAGACAAACCAAGCGGTCTGTACGCACCAGCCATTCTCAAGCAGATGCCCCATTTCATTCCTTTCATCACTTTCCGCACTTCCATGACAAAAAAAAGAAAGGCTACAACCAAACTCGCCTTTATTATGTGTCGGCTTTATAATAGCTATGAACAACAACAACAAAAAAGGCGTCTTTCGATTCTTCTCGTATGCACTCGTGGGCACGCAACAAATCGCGAGTGGCAACGATAGCAGCCACATTTACACTGATACGTTAGAAGTGTACCGTATGCATACACCGATGCTTGTAACACGGCTAAGATATTCGCCCACCCTTAGCGGAAATGTGCCGTATTAGGATCATTACATTTTATAGCAAACTTGTGGCTTCTACACATATAGCATAGCGCTTACACTTCATATCAACCACGCTGTTGCACGCTGGTTTTTGCCCCACAAAACCATTATGGAACTCCCCTTAACAGCTTTGCTATAAAACACCTGGTGTGTGCACGTGTGTGTGTGGTTGTTTAGCATGCAAAGCAAGTTTAATGACATATACGCCTCTTGCTCTGACTGGTCCGTCAAGCCCGTAACTGTCCTTTGTGTCTGTAGCATAGTGCCATTGCCTGAATATAAGGTTTGACAGTCAAAGCACACTTGTCTACACTAGGTGAGAGTTACCATTGAAAGCGGCACTTGACTGCAGTACAAATTTGTTGTAGTCACAGCTACACTTGGGTCCTTGTGATGTTTGTGTGCGAAATTTTTGTGGAAGAGCTCACAACCTTTTGTCGAACCCTTTGCTCATGTTTGTCTTGGTCTTTGTTGCCGTAGAACCACCCACCCGGCATCGCACTAAGCCTAGGCACGTTGGAAAAGGTAACACACTGCCGTACTAATATGCACTTGCATGCCTTCTCACTTGCACTGCTTGTTCCTTTACTTAGTAATAACAGATGTATTAAAAGTAATAAATGTAGTACATACTAATACCTGCGATAGTGATTAGTAATATTTAGTGTACTTAATATTTTACCGAAGTGCATTGTAATGGTAATAACGCTAATTGGGTGAACATTGTTTCTACGCTGTCTTGTAGTGACAGCCCATTGGTCACTGCAGTACTTTGCATTCCTTCATGAGCATTCCTTTTGTAATCTGGAGAGATTTCATTCGGTAGTGGGAGGTATGCCTTAGATGAGACTAGCTGTTAAGTTATACTATAGGGATAGCGTGGGATACATCACTTTACTTCTTAAAGCCTGGAAAGAAAAAGGAAGAGAGAAACTTTTGGCTAACCCTACAATTCCTACCTCCGCAATATAAACATAGTTAGCATATAGAGAAGATTATCATGCACTAGTTAAGATATGTGATGGGTAATTCTGCTCTGTTAATGCTACCAGGCAAAAGAGGGTTTGGTTAAGCTGCCATGGAGGATAACCACATTAATTCTAGTCATATCAGCGTTCATGTAATTTTCAGTTCACTTTCGAGTAGACATTCTCCCTTATGTGTCTGCCACTTTTCTGGCTTTCTTTTTCTCTTACTGGCTGTGCTAGATGCTGTGGTCGGATGTATTCTTTCTAAAGAGACTGGTACTCAGTATCATGGCAATAATGTTTAAAAAGTTGAAGAATAATAAAGCACGTGGTAGTGTAGCGCAGACAGTGCTAAACAAGGCGGCAGCAAAAGCTGCAGATGCTGTGACTGAACTGTGCAGGCATATGCAAGAAAACGGTCGACCCCGGCGACTGCCGTGACGCGCATGAACGGTGGTTCTACGACGCACAGACCGGCGTCTGCCTGAAATTCGTGTACACTGGCTGTGGAGGCAATAAGAACCGGTTCAAGTCGGCCGAAATCTGCATGAAGTTCTGCTTTGGGGTTACAAGTAGGTGGAGGCGGGCCCATCAAATGTTTCTTGCATGTAGATGTGAATGCGCTGCTCTGTTGCATGCTCGTACATGCGCTAATGCGAGCCGACTGCTGTTGCAATAACTGCGATAAGCAGGAAGTCGCACATTCTGCATGGAGCTAATTGAAGAGGTGTGCGAAGTTTCGGAATGTTAGGGATGGTAATCTTGGAGTCTTAAGAGATGCTCCATTCGTGAATGCACGAGATTTGTGGCACAGTGCACCTCGTGGTTGCATCGGTACCACTGATGAAGTCACATCAGCTGTACCTGCCTTGTGCAGTAGTTTGACGGAGAGAGTTTGTGGCATCTGGGACAGATGCCAATGTTATGTTTTCTTGACAGGAAAAGCTGCCGTAAAGAAAGAAACTGCCTCCAGATAGTATTCAATCTTGGGTTCATCTCATGTGAGCCATGGTGCTGTCTTGGAGTTGTCATCGCTGTTCTGCCACTGTCGTCGTTATCAGCAACACATTGGCCTCGTATCATAGTCATAGTTGCCGTGCTGTTGATCTCATTGCTGTCATTGTTGTCTTCATTTTGTTGTCATTGTCGTCACCTTTGACTGTCATTGTGATGCCATCATTTCATCAGTTGTTGTGCGTTGGTGTCACCTTCGTTGTCATGTCCTTTGCTGCCATGTCATTGTCATAGCATTTGTCATTACCAAGGCAGCTTTGGCTGTTTTCAGTGGCACTCAAGGCTATCTTATGAGCAGCCGTGTACAAATTTTGTGATTAGCAGACATGGTGAGGGAGGCTTGTGCATGAGCATGCTTCCCATTGGTGCTGCTTTTTACACATTATGAAATGCAGTGATAGGATGGACAATAAAAACATGCTTTGATCACTATCCTATGAGCCAGTTTTGAACCCTCACCCCTATAAGCCAGTTTTGTTGAGTTACTTGAAAACAATTCATTACCAAAGTATATCATTACACTTGAGACTAGAAAACTGGTGCTAGTTGAAAATTCAAATTTTCTTTAGACGAGTTTATGGTATGGAAGTAGTCAGGCATATAAATGGAAACAGAGAGTCTTTCCTTTAATAATAATAATAATACTTGGGGTTTTACGTGCCAAAACCACTTTCTGATTATGAGGCACGCCGTAGTGGAGGACTCCGGAAATTTTGACCACCTGGGGTTCTTTAACGTGCGCCTAAATCTAAGCACACGGGTGTTTTCGCATTTCGCCCCCATCGAAATGCGGCCGCCGTGGCCGGGATTCGATCCCGCGACCTCGTGCTCAGCAGCCCAACACCATAGCCACTGAGCAACCACGGCGGGTTGTCTTTCCTTTATTTTACCTGCGTGTGGACATATATTAGAGTGCAAGAAAGCCTGTCAGTATGCTACGGAACACTGGAAAGCTCTTATGGGAAAACTGGAATAATCAGCTAAATGTTTTCTTACCATGTAAGCACTAACGGGAAGATGAACCTTGGTAACCTTTATGAAACCTTTGTAACCTTTTGAAACCTTTATGTCCTGTCCTGTAAAAACAGGATAGGACATATATAGGCTGCTGAATATTGTCACGTGGTAGCGACGGTGAAGAAAGCAGCCAAACTGGGTAAGACTAAACTAGCGTTTTATTGGGTGAACTTGTGCCCTCAAAAAGAGGCTACGCTCAAAGAATGGCGACAGCGGCGAACGCAGTCGGCGATCTGCGATAATCTCATCAGCGGGTCAAGCGCGTCGGCTTTTATACAGCAGTCTTCGAATGTTCCAGACTAATCGTTGGGACCCGCATGTCTTCCACAAAGTTCTACATCATTTGCGTCACGCGATGAAATCATATAACACAAGGTTCGGCGACAACAGACAGCTGATAGAAGCGTCGATAACATTCCAGAAACTTCGGATACATGCAGGCGCGTCCCGCGCTTTGCGATAACATTTGTTAGGCGGCGAAACGTGGTCGCTCGATAAAGATAGGCAAGTGCACGTGTCAATATCAATTTAAAACAGCTATATTATTCAAATGTTCTATAACTGTAAGTTGCATGGAGATGCAGCTATAAAAAATGATTCTAGATGTTCTTTGTAAGCTTGAATGCCTTGAATAGGGGAATACATTTTATGTAACTGTAAGAGTAACAGATTTAACTGTGGGTAGAATTCAAAGCTGTCAACAAAACTGGGCCCACATGTCGTTTTATAACAGTTGTAAGAACTCTGTGCGCTTCTGTTGGCCGTCAACTCTCACTAATCATGGCTGGCACACGCTCACTAGAGTTTGCAAACCGGCACACGAAGCTCGCAACTCTCGAACACATTCTGGCTCACACATTGTTTCTTAAACAATGCTGAGCTCCTTGCCCAGCAGAACCGCACCTTCAGGCACTGCTTTGATCTCTGTGCTTGCAGAGGATACCCCCGAACACGAAGTCAGTGAACCCGACTTGGACGACGGTAAACAGATGCCACCGTCTTCTTGGAAGCATGAGGGATCGGACGAGGAGTTGGACCCACGTGTTAAGCCACCGATGGCGGTCACGCCGTTTCCGGCACCGTTCCCGTTGACACCAGCAGCTCCACCACAGACACCAGCACCGGAGTGCCTCCCGTCGAACTGCGAGGACCTGCAGTGTCCCCTTGGGAAGAACCAGACGGTGGACCACCGTGGTTGCGTCCAATGCCGCTGCAGCAACCCTTGCGAAGTAAGCATGACCCATTGTCGGTGTCATTGTCAACAAATATGGCCTGCAGCTTCTTGGGAGAATGGGCCGAGAATGGGGCTGCAGAGGCGAGCAGAGAGAGAGCGAAAAAGAAAAAGGGGGACCCAGGGTGGCAGTGCTAGGAAAATAGTAAAAGAAAAATGAGTAAGCCATTTGGTTGCAACTTTATTATGACTGACAGTTGTTAAGGGGCTACTAAAGGGAGATCTGAAGTGTAGCTAATTTAGCTAATCATACTTCTGGGCAATATCAGAAAGATAAGCCTTGGCACAAGCAGGAGTTTGGAAAGCCGGTAGAGGTGCAGAAACGAAAGACAAACGCCCGCCAAGAAATGTAAGATCAAGAAGCCCACAAATGAACAGTGAAAGTGAAATTCCTGGCAAAAGTCACCAAGGTGCGAGTGATTCGGTATCATGCATTTGTAAATTAACTTACAATCGAATGCTTTTATAATGACGCACTTGGGACCTCGTAAATCCTTCGTTACACAGGTCACTTAATTGTGAAGGTCGCACACCATACCGTACTCAATCGAGCAGGCTCAGCACATTTAATAAAGGAAGACCTTTACTTAGCATAAATTCAAGAGACAATTTGTAAAAAAATACAGTCAGTAATCTTTTTCTGCACATTTCGTGCAAAGAAATTTGTAGCCGCAGACAATTTTATGGCATCGAGCTTCGCAACATGCTGTGTGGTGAAACCTGGGAGTGCTGGAAGGTACAGCTGCAGGCCATTGAAAGCTGCTTATTACCAGTGTTGGTTTCCGTGGATACAGTTTCTACAGCTTGCTGTTGCAGAGGGTGAGCGCAAGGACTTGCTGTTATTTTTCTTTAGTTATTAATCCCCCCCCTTATACAGCCCGCAGAATTATCGTCTAGGAGGTCTGTTTTAGTTACTACGAGGGAATCGGTTACTGGACGCTGGATTTGGACACTGCCTGTAATGTTTTCCTTCTTTTCTTCATGGGGAAAGGGTGAAGGAGGGTTAGCACTAAAGCTACTGCAGAGACCACACCTTTGTGCGCTGTGTTTGTTTTGGTGTCAACCGGCGCTTACCACACACACTGCAGCTTGGTGGTGGCAGTGGAGGGTAGTGGTGGCACCACTATGCGCATCAGACTTCCAAATTCTTTCCTTGTACTGGCAAGTTCCTTGTACTGGTCCTTGCTGAAGTGCATTCACAATGCAGATGAAAGACGGGAATTCGTCAGGACAAACAGAATCCTTTGCATGCGTTCGCACCTTTTTCTCCTGGGAGATTGCCCAAGAATGGGCACATACTGTTATCATTTATGCATTGGTAAAGTTATCTGTTCGGGCACACACCCAGGAGAACATGCCCAGTCACCCAAGTAGTCTACAAGGGCAGAAAGCATCGAGCAGCAAGCATGCTACTCGGTGACATGTTGTCTGCTTGGCAAGACATTGCATGCCTATAGTGGTCGAAGTTTACTCTCCTGCAGGCTTTTATTGTGTGACATCGGCCAAAGTCCATCCAAAGTGGGTGAAGTAGCTAAAGAAAGCTGTCACTATCAAACAGCAGAAAAGGCAAACAGGTATGAGCAAAAGTTAAAACTTACGTTCAGTTTTTTGAGTACGTACATAAGGCGCATAGAGATGTACATAAGGCACATTGGTTCGGAAGAGCAAACTCTTTTTTCACAGGCTAAGCCACTGGAATTTTGGCTCTGTCACTGAGTTTTCCAACGCTGAATGCTTTTGAGATTTCTGCTGCGGTGGTACTCTAAGGTGGCCATGGCTTCGAAGCATGGTTTGCACCTGCATCCATTTACAGTGTGTACTAGACTAGAACTTCTTCTATTGATTAGATCATTCCTGTATGCTTGCCAAAATCACTATCTTGTTTGAATGTCTCAGTAAAGAGCAGTGGGTGATTCTTTATGAAAGTCTGCATTATGAATGCATTGACTGTAGTACTATGCTGAAGGTCCTGTCTTAATTTAAACCCACAGCTATGCTATGCATTGTCAGATTGTGTTGTAAGGAACTTTTCAGATGAACAGGTTTCCAAGTTCCCTTTAGGTCTGCTTTAAAAATAGTCTACATTGAAGCATCATGTGACAATTATCAAAGAGCCAGGCTTTGTGTATGAGTCAGGAATGACGACCGTAACGTTAGGTGTTTGCATTTTTTTTCAGACCTTTTCGTGCCACGAAGAAGAGCTTTGCAGGAATGAGGCATACCGAAGTGCCGACGGCAGCGCCAACTATCGTCCGGTGTGTCGCCTTGGTGAGCGTTTGCCAAGCCTTTCATTGTGGTTTCGCTTTGCATGTCTGGCGCTTTGTATGTGTACTTTGAACTGCCCCATGGCAGTCCTCTGAACCAATGTGTTGCATAGCTTGGCTTTCAATTGTTTCACCTTGAGGAAACAGGAGTCATGGAACATGGCAAAATTAAAAGCAAATCACCTGACATGGGCACTCTAGGTGCCAGTGTCACTTGCCGCAGAAATCATGTGCCATAATACTGTCGTAAAGCATTCCGTAGAGGTAATGTGAAATGCTCCAGTAGCAGTGGTTCTCTGCTTCAAAAACAGGGCTTCCTGTGAAGTTTGTCGTTGCAAATTTTGACTCATAAATGTTGTTTTATATTTTAGGAACTATATAACAGTGAGCTGTGTTTTCTTCCACAAGCGTGTAAAGGAGTTAACTCGGCATCAGTACAACCATAATTCAGTAAACCTCAGTTTCATTGCAAAATACAGGACGACACAATGTAGAGTTTGCCAAGTGCACACGCTATTCCTGTGAAGGTACCACTGTGTGTTGACTATGCCCGTCACGACAAGGTGTGTGCATTGCCATATAATAATAAAATTTGCACGTTATGTGTTACTATTTTCATAAATTACAGCTGAATGAGACCAGCAAGACAAGTTGGAAATTCAGTCATTGAAGCGCTATGACATTGGTTGGTAAAAGTGTTCTGCTGATCCACTTTTGTGTACGGTACATTGCTGTTACGTTGAACAGTGAACAAGTTAATGCCTGGTGTCCTGTGTTTCTTCACCATTTCTTGCTGTGAATGTGACATGGCATTTTTGGGCTGTCATTTCTTTTTTGCTGTTTGCATTCAGTGCAGCTCAAGTTCTATTAACTCTAAAGAATCATCACTGGCAAGTGTAAGAGTCCCCTGGTTACTTGTTTCTATAAAACAATTCTGGCTTCAATGCTCAGGAGGTGGATGCCTCATGACGTCATGATACACTGGCTCGCTCTTCTTGCAATTGCTGCAGCTGCTACACACGAGCGTAACCACAAGATATCCATGCAGCAATCTTGCTTATATGTTTTATGAGTGATGTTATCACCACCTCTTCTTACTGCTACATGAAATAAGCAAATTGGGCTGTCCCATGACATCGTGATAATGCAGATGGTGCAATTTTGAGACACACTTTAGCATAAAACTAAAATATGCAACATTTTTAAACCCTGATACTTGCTAAGTGTCATCATTTTACGTGTGAGAAGCGTGCGGTAGGATTTCTACAACTTCAAGAACAAACAGTATGATATTTTATACTAATGAATCACATAAAAAGAATGGTAAAACTGCACTTTCTGCACACCAAACAAAAATTCCAAAGACCATCACAATAGCAATTCAGAAAGAATGCGGAACGGAACAGAATTCTGCAAAGTTGTAAAAGAACGCTGGCACAATTGTTGCAGTATATTGCGTTTTTCTGCTTTAGCTCGAGACGACACTTTTGACATGTGTAAGTTCACTGCAACAAGAGTTTTTCTTATTGAACAGTGAACAAGCCTGGCCACTGCCCCGTAGCCGAAGTCGAGGCACAACCTGCAGCCGTGGTCCGAGCCGACTGCCGAGATGTTTGCCGAGTGGACGCCGACTGTCCCGACATCCGCAAGTGCTGCTACAATGGCTGCGCTCACGTGTGTGTCCAGGCTGTCGTTACTGGTGGGGCTTAACAATCTTTGTTTCCTTGCTTTAAGAATTTTGAATTTCTTTCATCACACTGGTTGTGTGCTACACACAAATGTTTGAAATTTTGAGTACGAATTGAATAGTCACTGCTAGTCAAATCATACTTGATTTGAAAATTCGCTATTCGAAGTTGTCTAATATTTTTTCTTCTAATATGCAAAGAAGAAAAGCACTTATCGAAATCTCGAAGATACTAGAACAACATTTGTGAGGACTGTTCTGAATGATTCCGGGGCAGAATAGCTGAAGTTGTTGCACACGGGCACCAGTTTCTGAGCGACCGCACAGCACAGATAACTTGTGGTGAATAATTTATAGTCACTCAATAAGAATATGGCTCGCATTTAGGCAGCCTGTATGCGAATTTGTCCCAGCTTGTTAGTACAGTCGAACCTCAATATAAAAACATGGATATAACGAATTTTTGGATATAACAAAATGAATATAAAACAACTTTATCGCCATTACCAGTGTTAGCAGATTGGTGCCTATAACGAATATCAGATATAACGAAGGTGCTTTTGTGTCCGATATGAGTGTTATAACGAGGTTCAACTGTATTTGGTCAGTCTCACCATGTTTGCATCCCTTTAAAACAATACACAATGATGTAGTATGTAACTACTCTCCGTCGGTGAACACAACACTCCAAGTGGATCTAGCAACATGCTGTTCCCTTGTTTCACTACTGTCATTGTCACGGTACTCCACATAGTAATTGCAGCCAGTTGCTTATCATTTAAAACTTCCTCAGTTGTCCGGATGTGTAATAGTTAAGGATATTACATGCATGTGTGTGTGCATGTAAGGCTGATTCCTTCTTTTGCCAAACAGACTCCACGCAAACTTCATATTTCATGTGGCTTTGGAAATGAAAAAAAAAAGTATTTGTATTTGATTTGATTCAGAAATTTCACTATTTGAACACTTCCGTTGTACACTGAATGTTGTGTAATAAGGGAGCCTAGTATAACTAGACTGCCTGGCTAAGCCACTGCCTGGTTTACGTTCTGATTTTGTGCAGAGGAGGCGTAGTGCTGAGCATCTTCTTGACGACCTCTTGAAGCGACTGGTATTGGGGAGGGGTTTGCGAGCATCCCTTCACGAGCTAGAAGAGGCAGTGCAGGGAACAAAATACTTTTAATAAACTTACAGGTAACTCTGCAGCATAAGAGCCCACAGTTAAATGGGAACCGTGCACAAGAGAACAGATAAAAAAAAACTGACATAACGACGACACATGCTGACGAGCTGCCCCTGGCCCCGGTGGGGTACGAGGGGGCACGCACACTTCCAGCAGGGGTCTGCAGCAGTCTTCCCGCTGAACAGTTTCACTGCTTTCATATGAAGCCTTGATTGCCACGCTTTCTTTTAGTGTGTGTACGTACTGTCACATGAGGGGTCCTTTGCCAACAATGCAACTACTGCATTGCACATGCTCATAGGCACAGCATCATTGTGCAGTGGCATTTATAATGTGATCGTTTCCATCAGCAGCTGACATTCAGTTGGCTATCTCGACAGTCTATAATAAACCCAGAGCACACATCATCCGCGGTGATCCAGAATTGATGAAGTAATTGCCACAGCGAAGGCGCCGTCTGTCACTGGTTTGCTGTTACAATGACAGGCGAGAGTCTAGGATCACCTAAGGTGACATGTATCTCCAGCTTTTCATTTTAATTCCAGGTAGGGGCTAAAAAAACATGTTCTTTCAAAAGAGTAACCTTGTTCATAGGGGGGAAGAGATTATTTAAAGTCTAAACTTAGCTCTTTAACCCCTGAGTCCAAGATTATATTGGCACAGTTTGGACTAATATTGTCAAGGATGGAGTCCTGCCGATCACATGAGTTGTACTGATCGTGATGAACAGGCATTCCTGAAACTTGTCAACTTGTATCAGGTAGTGCATTTGAGCTTGGTTTGACCACAGAAGCCTTTTGTTTCGTGGTTTACATTTCTTTTATCAAAATGTGTCCGGGCAACTATGCAGACTACTACCATTAATTTAAGATCAGCTATTCCGGACCACCTTTTGATTCAGCTGTCTTCAAAAGTTTCGAAAGGCAGATATGCTGGGCACATTTTTTTCATTTCATATGTTAAATAATTTCAGTCGGTCTTGCATGTTTTATAGAGTGGAATAATATAGAGCGGAAGCGAAGTGCATTTAGTAGTAATTATGTTTGTCCCAATAAAAAAGCCTCTCTTTCAATGTATAGGAAGTTAAAAGTCATCATAATAAGCAAACACTTTCTTTTGCAGAGAGTACCACCTCACACATGTCCACAACGACGCAGACTCCAATTCTAAATCCTGAGCCAACAAATGAAGGTAAAACACTTACTGATTTTTAGTACCTCTGCTACTCCCACCAAAAAAGAAGCAGCTTTGCCTTTGTAAATAAAAAAAAAAGAAAAGAGAGAAAGACTGCAAAAATGGGTCTAGGATTAGTGAGCATAACATTTCTAACAATAGGGTTCATTGTGGCATGACCTTAGATTCTGATCTATGGTACTACGACGAAAACAGATCCATGAGTCGGTTAATCCAATCCAGAATAATCAAAACTTTGGTTTCTTGCAGACCTGTCACCGCCCGTGCACCGTCCGGTAGAAATGGCAGCACACGCAAAGCCCGAGGTGACAGCCAACGCCGGCTCTGACGTGACACTGTCGTGCCTCGACCGGCCGTTCCTGATAGTGTCTGTCACGTGGACCTTCCGTGATGAGTCGGTTGAGAGCAATGAGGGGCGCTTCAAGATCTTGGTTGATGGCTCGTTGCACATCTTCCAGCTGACCGGTGACGACGCAGGCCCCTACCGGTGCACTGCCGATGACGGGCGCCAGAAGGTGTCACATGTCACCAACCTTGTTGTGTTCGGTGAGTTAAGGAGAAGGTATCCATAATGCATTCTCCCTTTCTTTTCCTCGCCAGCAAACTTCAGCACACTTAACCTTGAGGCAGCAGGGCTTGTCATTAAGCTACGTCGACGCACTCCTGACATTGCAAATCTGTTTGACGGCAAATTGGTGCAGACTCTTGCATGCAGACTCATGCAATGTGGGCCCCATCAGTTTACACACAGTCTACAAAAAATAAAGACATGGTAAGCTAAGTGCATGGCTTTAGGGAACTTTGAGTGCTTTGTGATCATTCCAATGAACTTATCTATGAATGATAGCTTAAGGGAAAACATGTGAGGCTTTGTGTGCTGCTCTCATAGTTCTGATAGTACTCGAAAGCATGTATGCTTCATGACAGTGAAGAGTGTACTGAAGCCAGTGTGCTGCTCACATTGTCACGTTTAATTTGATACTGGCAGTGTGGCCTTCTTTGTATCCGAGCTGTTTGAGGCCTCACTGCTTGTGCCATCATTAGTTCTTGTGGTGTAAGTCTCACGGCACTGTCACGACACTTACTTTTCAGAGGGTAAACAACGAGATTTGTCTCTCTAGTTGGAAACTCTGAGAACGCAATGGTTGTCTTGAGTCTTGCAAGGTGAAGTCCGCATAGTTAGGCGTAGCTGAAAGAAAATTTCGAAAAAAAAAGAAATGCTGAGCGGCAAAGCCAGTTCTGCATGAGGATTAATTTGATTCATCTACTGCATTGCCTCTGTAGTGGTACTACATAGCGTTCGGATGCTGAGCACGTTTAAGTCATTGTTTTGATTTCAAGCTCTGGTATGCTGCACTCCAACAAAGGAGTGGCATGGGCGAATGCAGAAACACTTGGGATTTTTGTCCCAAATCCACACTCTGTATTGTATGGTAAAAAGGACCCCAGATGGTACATCACTTAATCTAGAGACCCCCCCCCCCTTTCTTACTGTGGCATGTCTCCCATAGCCAGAGTGTGAATTTAGGACAAAACTTCATTGGTCAGTCAGGCGTCTGTATTTGGGCATGGTCATTTGGGATGCCAGCTGCTACAAATACTACATCAAAGGAAAGTATAGTACTTTATATGACTTGGTGCACATTATGTTACATTGCCTTCGTTTAAAGTTCACCCGACTGCATGCCCCGGTATTAACACTGAGTGCATGCAAATCTGTGCATTTTGGTTGCGCATGGTTCTGTGTATGTGACTATCAGTGTTAAAGCATTACCATCTTTTTTTAGAGCACAGGATGTTGCTATTTGTAGCTTCAAATTTAGTCGACATTTCTAGTTTAATAACACTGTTTAAAGGGGCAAGAATGTTTGGTGTACGATAACTGTCAGCAAGAGGAGGTCTCAAAGTAAGGCTATTTAGAGGACCTCCTATCGGTACTGCTTTAGTTTATTACATAAGAAGACAGGTGAATAACTTAGCAGCAGGCGTACAAGGGATTAGAAAGGCATAATAACTGAAAATAAGGAGTATATAAACAAAACTAGTACAATTACACAGTTTCAAACATTGTAATGTACAAGATATACACAAATTGAGAGAGGAGGAACGAAACAAAAAAAGAAAGAGCTCAGTATATATATATATATACACAAACACACACACACACATATATATATATATATATATATATATATATATATATATATATATATATATATATATATATATATATATATATATATATGCAAATACAGTACAAGAGAGCAGCAGGCAGCGTGTCTCAACCAGAGCAGCTCAAGCAAACTCGAGCACGCACCTCCCGCAAGACTGGCACTGGGTCTGCAGCGCCAGGCATTCATATTCATTCCTCTTCACTACAATCGCCCCCAATAGGAAAAGGAGCCATCCTGGCGACTCATGGTGAACACAGAATCATGGGGTCGTAATACGGCTTCAGGCGTTGTACGTGGGTGGTTTCACGACCACGACAGCGTTGGTTCGTAGGTGGCGTGACAGGCCCGACAATATAGTTCACAGGTGATGTCTGCGTGACAAAACAGTAGGGTCCTTGATATTTGGACACAAACTTGGATGAGAGTCCAACAGGAATTGCGGGAACCCAAAGCCACACAAGGGAGTCCAGAAGAAAGTGACAATGCGGCTGATCATCGTCACGTCGAGACTTTTGTTGCCATTGGTCGACGGCTGTAAAGGAATGGGCGAGCTGACGGCATTCCTCTGCGCGGCGGGCAGCTTCAGAGATGGGTGTACATTCGGATGAGTCGGGTCTGTACGGAAGAATGGTGTTGAGAGTAGCTGAAGGTTCGCGGCCATACAAGAGGAAGAATGGGGAGAAGTTTGTGGTTGCCTGTGGTGCAGTGTTGTAGGCGAACGTGATGACTGGCAAAATGAGGTCCCAATCAGTGTGATCAGAGGCGACGTATTTGGAGAGCATGTCGCCAAGGGTGCGGTTAAATCTTTCCATCAGACCATTAGTTTGAGGATGGTAGATGGTGGTGGTGCGATGAATGATGCAACATTCAGCAAGGAGCGCGTTTACGACTTCGGAGAGGAAGACACATCCTCTATCACTCAAAAGTTTGCGAGGTGCACCGTGATGTAGAATAAAGTTTTTCAGGAGGAAGGATGCAATATCACGATCGGTGGCAGCAGACAGAGCGACTGTTTCTGCGTATCGCGTCAAATGGTCGATGGCGACGTCTATGGAGCGGTTTCTGGAAGCCGAGCTCGGGAGGGGTCCATAGAGGTCAATGCCCATGCGATCGAAGCGCCTGGCATGACATGAGATTGGCTGGAGCGGACCAGAGATGCTGTGAGCAGGAACCTTGCAGCGTTGGCACTGAGGGCACGATCGAATGTACTTGCACACAAAGGTGTACATGCCACGCCAATAATACCTGGAGCGAAGCTGGGTGTACGTCTTAAAGACACCCGCATGTGCACACTGTAGGTCAGTATGGAAGGCAGAACATACTTCACCACGAAGATGTCGAGGTATGATCAGCAACCACTTGTGGACGTCAGAGACGTAATTCCGGCGATAGAGAAGTCCATCCCGAATTTCGAAGTGAGATGCTTGGCGGCGCAAAGCTCAAGAAGGTGAAGGAACAGTCGACGGGTTTGAAAGGAAGCGGATGAGTACTAATCCAGGCATCCTTGCGTTGCTTCGAAGCCATGTCGCAGCCTGTAGGGAATGAAAGTACTTGGTCAACGGCAGCGAGGCAGGCATCGCTTTCAGTTGACACGGGCGAACGAGAAAGCACGTCGGCATCGGTGTGGCGGCCGCCAGAGCTGTAGACAACACACACGTTGAAATCTTGCAACCGCAAAGCCCAGCGAGCTAATCGACCTGAGAGGTCCTTCAACGTGGACAGCCAACAAAGTGCTTGGTGGTCTGTAATCACGTCAAACGGGCGGCCATAGATGTAGGGCCGAAATTTACCAAGTGCCCAGATTATGGCCAAACATTCCTTCTCCGTAACGGAATCATTCTTCTCGGCTTTGGTGAGGGCGCGGCTTATGTATGAAACGACGTACTCGTATCCAGATTTGCGCTGCGCGAGCACAGCGCCGAGTCCAACACCGCTGGCGTCGGTGTGCACTTCGTTCAGAGCTGTCGGGTTGAAGTGACGCAATATAGGCGGTGAGGTCAGTAGATGGCGCAACTCTTGGAAGGCATTGTCACAAGCGGAGGACGAGGCGTAGTCGTTCATGTCGCTCCGTAGAAGCTGATTCAAGGGAGCAGTGATGGATGCTAAATTCCGAATGAAGCGGCAAAAGTAAGAACACAGGCCAATGAAGCTGCGAAGGTCACTCCGGCGACCTCATGAGTGACGATGGAACCAGTTGGCATGTCAATGACGGCAGCAGGGTCGACATACTGGGCACGGCCAACGCACTCCCCATGAAGCAAAGTGAGAGGACAGGACAATCTGTTGGCGACTAGCAGTCTGCTGACACTGGCATGAACATCCAAAAGAGCGAAAGGCAGCGGGGAACATCTGCGACGAGCGAAAAATGCAGATGGCGTAAAAAGTACGCTGGCATTAGCAACAATGTTGCATGACACTGTGGCAAGGGTTAGATGAGTGTGGTGGAATTGTAACGTCTTCGGCAACAAATACTTTATCTTCAGGTTCACGAGCATCAAGGAGTGGGGCATGACACAGCGTTTGAAATTCCACTTCAGCACTAGAACAGTCGATGATGGCCTTATTAGCGGAAAGGAAGTCCCAGCTCAAAATAATATAGTGGGAACAAGAACACAGCACCAAAAATTCGGCGTTGTAGAGGAGGCTGTTGGTCACAACGCGAGCAGTACACACAGCTGCAGGCATGATGCGGTCTGTGCTGGCAGTTTGAAGTGACACGTTGGACAGTGGCGTCATTACTTTTCTGAGCAAACGGCAAAGTTTGGCACGAACAACTGAAACTGCGGCACCAGTGTCAACGAGGGCGAGTGCAGCGACGCCGTCCACAAATACGCCAATAACATTAGTTGGAGAAGGGAGAGGCCTTGGTCTGTTCCTGGGTAACGCAGTTCTTGCCTCTGGAACTGCGACGATTAGTTTTCCCGTTCCGGCGAAGAAGGACGACGATGCATCGGCGAAATCAAGCGGCGTCGAGGCGATAACGAACGGCGGTGGTCCGAGTAAGAAGACATGTGGCCAGGGTTCTGAGACGCGGAGGACAACAGGTATGGGGAAACGTATGTTGCGGCGTCAAAGCTATGGCGGTAGGACGTTGCGCGGAGACGATAAAATTGTGCAACATGACGAAGTAGACCACAGGCAAAACATATTGTCCGGTTGTCAGGAGTGTGCCATTGGCCACTGCTGTGTGGGTACCGCAGCTGAACGAAGTGGGGAGCTAGATGCAGTGGCACGACTGAGGGGGATGGCACAAAGGTCGGAGGTGGTGGCCGCGCAAGAGCCTCGGCATAGCTGAGAGGTGCAGTCACTTCCGGAAAAGCAACGGGAGTTGGCACCGGCGGAGTCTCGCGGGCAGAAGGGAAAGCTGCGCTCACTTGCTCGTGGCTGACCTGGCGAAGGTTGGCCGGCAAAGGCGAAGGTGGTGGTGTGGCTGAGGACAGCAGCGAAAGCTGATAAGCGACCTCAGCACGAATGAACTCTTTTATTTGGCAAAGCAGGGAGTCCATCTCGGGAGTCACGGTCATGCTCGCGAGGGTTTCGTCGGACGCAGGGGGGCGCCGCGTGAGAAGGCGCTGTCTGCAGAGCTCGTCGAAACTCTGGCAAAGCTCAATGACCTGAGAGACAGTGCCTGGGTTTTTGGAGAGGAGCGTATGAAAGGAATAATCGGAAATGCCCTTCATGATGTGACGTACCTTGTCTGCCTCCGATATCGTCGGGTTGACACGCCGGCACAGGTCGACGATGTCCTCTATGTAGCTGGTGAACGTTTCACCAGTTTGCTGGGATTGACTTCGTAGGCGTTGTTCAGCGCGAAGTTTACGCACTGTTGCGTACTCCAGGGTAACGTGTCGTACTGCTGCCGAGTTGTAGCGACGCCTGCCTATCGAAGCTCGACCGACGTTACTATTGGGTAGCGTGGCGTTGTCGGCAGGCTGCAAGCATCCGGTAGACCATAGCGACCAGGCAAGGACGAGACGATTTCTAGTGCGAAACTTGCACGGTTTATTCAAAGGTTGGTGAAAGATGAAGAGAAGAAACTGAAGTGATCTAAAGTACATTTCGGAGCCCCTTAATTAGGCTCTCTACAATCGTGGGAGGGATCTTGCTTCCGTCGACGTTACGTGACCGGCACAGAGTCAGATTGGCGGAAAGAGGGCCCCGCCTCCGAGCCTCCTGGAATTGTAGACGCTTGTCCGTCTCTTTGTGCGTTGCTGGTTCGTGGAAGTTCTCCTGTAGAGTTTGACCGTTCGAGGAAAGGGTCCCTCTAAAGTCGCACACACACACACACAAAAGAGGCCTGTAAACACCACGGGGCTTCCGCCAGACCGGCAGACACTTGAATATGGTCATGGCGAAGTAGGAAGTCACGCTTCATTTCGACGAGGCATGGTGGGTGAAGGTCGAGTGAAATTCCTTTCTGCACATGGTGCCAGATGCCGAACGTAGCAGGAGAAGTCATGCCTCATTTCGACGAGGCATGGTGAGAGAAGGTTGGGTGAAATTCCTTTCTGCACGTGGTTCCAGACGCCAACCGTAACAGCACGCCAGGGCGGCCGAAAATTTCTGTGATGTTGGTTTTGAAGCTAGCCCACGTGCGGAAATCGGCTTTGTGGTTTCTGAACCACAGCTTGGCGATGCCCGATGAATAGAAGATAGCGTTGCTGAGCTTGAGGGGATCGTCCCATTTGTTGGTGTTGCTGGCGCGTTCATACGATTCCAGCCAATCTTAACGTCTTTCTCATCAGTGCCGCTGAAGATGTAAGGATCCCGCTGACGCTGGGCACCGGCACATACGATGGCTGGAGTAACCGGTGGTGATGTCGGGCTGGGGTCGTCAGGCATGATGGATGGCAGAGTTCGGGTGCATAATTCCAGGTTGGGCGAAAACTGCAGCACCTCCACCAGAATCTAAGAATACGGTACAAGAGAGCAGCAGGCACCAGAGCGGCTCAGGCAATCTCGAGCTCGCGCCTCCCGGACGACTGGCGATGTGCCTGCAGCGCCGGGCATTCCTCTTCACTACAATATATATATATATATATATATATATATATATATATATATATATATATATATATACGAACATTAAAAAAGGACTCCTTAATGATATAAAATGCTTGGCTCATTGTACTTGTTTATTCTTGACTGGGGGTAAAAAGAAGAGCTACAAGTGTCCTAATGTGTGAAAATAAGGGCTAACACGGGCTTGATTTTCTTTTTAGTCACAGCCTTACAAATTTGTCAATGTAGAGAAAGCTTGACTTCTTGTGGTTGCAACTAACTTTCCTAAAGTAATAGCGAAAGTTCAGACATGGAAGCGGCGCTTATCTTATCACTGAGAGAGAGAGAGAGCAAATGATAAATGAAAGATAGGGAGGTTAACCAGGACTGAGCCCAGTTGGCTACCCTACACGGGGGAAAAGGAAAAGGGGATGGAAAGATTAAATAACACTATGCTTATGAGTTAGACACGCAACACATGATTATAGCGTCAGTGCGATAATTTGAGGACCATGTAAAGGCGCCCTGAGTCCTTTAGTTGCTTCAAACCAATCTTCCAGCCGCACAACGGTCCTGCACATACTATGAACCACAATTTTTTTTGCCAACCTTTTATGCTGGCTGATCTGTAAACCTCCTTGACCTGCCAGAGGAATGTAATACAATACCCTGGACTTGAATGTACTTTAGTAGGCTACAGAGTTGTAGCCAGCTTGTCTTCTGTTGTTGTAAGCAGGTCTTGTTCTTCCTCATAGCAACAATGTGATGCTTAATAGGAGGCTTTCATCAGTTTTAATTTATGTGGAAAGCAGCTCTGCCAGTACAATATTTTCAGCATTGCTGCAGGATTTGAGTTCAAGTGGCTGAAAAGAAATTAGTGGACGTCGAGGTGTTCTTGTCTGGAGCTACCTGTAACTCTGATGCCAGTGGACAGCATTTTGAGGTGGCCTGATTGCTACGTGCATTCTAACACTAACATTGCAAATGAAAGGGTTTAGAAAAGCGTAGATGCACAACCCGGAGCTAATCTGCAAATGAAGGTTGTTCTGCGCTATGCACTAAATGCACAAAATTTGCAAGCTGTATGCAGTACACAAAAGAGTCGTGGCTTGCATCTTTGGCCAGTCAGTTAGGCTAAAGAGATTGAATATTTAGACAGGCAACTTTACCGAAAGCAACAGACGCCAACCACACTTGTTGTTTTGTTGGTTCTTATCACTTTCTTTACCCCACAACCCCCTTGCCTCATACCTTTCTATTTCGGCCTCTGTTTTATGTTGGAGTAGAACTTCAGTTATAGGTCAGTAATCAAACCTCTACATAATGAAATATTAGATAAAACGAAATGTTGGATATAACAATGTTTGAAATGTTTCTCGTCAGTATTGGCAGGAAGGTAATATTGGATATAAGAAAGGTATTTTCGCATTGAACGCAACTTCGTTATAATAACAAGGTTCAACTGCATAGTGCATTGACTTTTCTTTGTACTGTCTCGTGCATGTTGGAATGCTGCAAAGCATCTTGAAAGAATGAGTTGCCTGCTTTGATATGGTGTGCTTTGTTGTAACTAAAACAGCACACCACTGCTAAACACTATACTAACCATGCATGCACCTTCTCCTCTCTCCTTTTCCTTCTTGCAACCCATTTCCTGTGCCCCTCGACGCATGGTTCCCGCCGCCACAAATTCGCCGTCACTAACCCCCACCAGTGCCGGCCACGATCAAGCCCTCGAGCGCGACGGTGACCGTGACCGTGTCAAGCACGGCACGGCTGTTATGCTTGGCCGTTGGCCACCCGACTCCCATCGTACAGTGGTACCGACACGGCAAGCAGCTGCCACAGCGGAGCGCGCGCTACGCCATCCTAGCAGACTTCACGCTCGCCATCCAAAACGTCACGCTCGAAGACGAGGATATTTACATGTGCCGCGCGTACAACTACCATGGCCAGCCAGCTGTCTGGAAGGTGTCCCTCTCCGTGCTGCCATTGAGTCGGGAGCCGGCAGTGCTGGGACGCCGCCGGCGCCGCGGTCATGGCTCACGGGGTTCATCATTCCGGCGTACAGGCAGGAAAATATATCTGACCGGCAACGGTGCGTAGCAACGCACAGTGGCACGAGAAGATGGGAGCGGTCACTCTGTACTCGGTGTGGCTGGTGCCCTGTCTTATTGCGTCGGTCATGCTTTAAGTTAGTTGTATGTGTGGACTTCAGGAAACTCTGTAGCTAGTGCCTCACTTCGAACTTTCTCTTTGTCCTTTGTCACGGCAAGAATGGTTTATGTGCATTCGAGCACAGATTAAGCACATTATATCTTGCAGAGTAGCATAGTCTACCTTTGCAGAGTTTACAGTGTGCTCTTGAATCACTACAGATTGAAAGTATTACAGGCAACTATAGCTCCTTCAATAGCTTGTTAAAGTAACGTAAAGTGTGAGGCTCTTAGAGAAGTACATTTCAGGAAGCCATCTGGAATCTTGGAGCTCAAGGAATATTACAATTTGAGTAAGAAATGCTAAGGCTTAAGAAGTAATTTATTGCAATCATAAATTTAAGTGACACAGTTCAAGCCTCTGGCACGAGGTGCATCACAGGAGAATTCTAGTTGGCCTGACATCAGCTTTATGTATCACAATGTCTGTACATATGTATGCACATGCTTTTCATAACATAAAAACATAGCCATACAGGATCTGTTTTCCTTTTCATCTTTTTGCCCAGTTTTTGTGGCCAGTCAAAGGCTTGATGCATTAGGTGCCTGTACAACTTTAGAAGCTATAAACTGCCACATTCACAATAAACATCCACCTTGATTAAATTAATTTTCTTCACTTCAAAGACGGCACAGACGGCAGCCACCTTTCTGGTCGGTAGCCAAAAGGATCATAAAAGCAGGACCGCATTGAAATCAGTTATTTGACTCATTCTGCATTCTGAAAAGGCAGCGTCAGTATTTTGCTGCAAGATGATTTGCGTTACAACGCTGGCAAGAAGATACATCATGCATTTTAGGTCTTTCCACAATAGCATTCATGCATGAATGGATTGTCAAGACGAGGTAGGCTGGGCACAGATCACCCCAAACTACTGAGGTTTAGCTCGTCGCTGCAACTGCATCAGCTGCAGTTTGTTGCAGTTTACAGCGCACCTTCCCAGCAGAACCAAAACGCACAAAACAGAATAAAAGACTTGTGAAAGCCAAGTGTATATGTCACTTCCAATAGGCCAGTGATTTACGTTTTGAAGAGCATCTGTCACTTGGTGCTTGTACGTCTGGGAAGGTACGTGTTTGGCTTAACTTGGCTTAACTGCTTGAAAAGAGACTGGAATATAAACAGCAATATGAACAGTAGTAAAATGACTGTGCAGTAGTCTTGCTTAAGCTTGCTTCTGAGGCATGTCAGACGCTTATAGAGGATGCGTGCCTGACGCTTTTTGCAAGTTCACACACATCATAGTGAAAGGTGGGTGCTTTACACAGATCTGTGCTACATATTAAAGTGCTAAAAGCTAAAATGCACTGCTTTTGCGACAATATTATACACAACGAAGTGGTGGGTATAGATTAGTGTGGAGACGTTAGAGCTTGTCAATTAGTGTACATTAAGTTCTGAATATGGAACAGATTGCAACGCCAAAAGCAAGCACACTTTTATGCCACGAAAGACAATGGCTCTGTAGAATGTGATTTTATGACAGTACTAGACAGACAATGTTGCAGTTTTGCAAACCTTTCTATCTGTTGATGTCAGTTAAGTTTCTTCTTGCAGGACATCCAGGCAGACTATTCTTCAAAGTGTCTTTGTTGCCGCCCGACGACACTTTGCATTCGGGGAGGTGAACTTTCGAATACATGGGTTTATCAAAAAAAGTAGGATACATCGACTCGCGGTGGCCAATGATCAGCTTGCTAGCTTCATCCTTCTTATGTCTACACACTCTTTTAAATACCATTGCGAATTGTAATGGTACTCTTATTTTACCTCTCCTCACTAAAATTCTACCAATCAGTTCTTGTACATGATGTCTTTTCCAAGTAAGTGGGGCCACCAACAATCCACATTGTGACCGCCTTCTTCTCTAGCCCAGTTTCTGGAACACACAGTCCAACACTTAAATAAATGACACATGGCCGTCTTGCTCAAAGTTCACACACCTCGTTGAGCTGGCCCGGTGTAATGGCATGCCCCACGAACACATGAATAGCCCTGCAAACACATAAATTGCCCCGCAAACATCTTTATCGCTCCGCAAAGATATAAATCGCCCTGTAAACACGTAAATCACCCCGTGAGCTACTAAACCTGGATATTCTGCAGAATCTCAGGTGCGATGTTGCCGACAGGCCTCCCATTGCATAAATATGCTCGACAGCATAAACTGTGTGTCTCCCACACTACAACGGGAATGCCGCCACCTGCGGCAGTGCCTGTGTTTCTGCTAGTCCACAAGAACAGCCCTATGTGCTGCTGAGTGACATGCGCGCGGTGAAGCGGCTGCTTGGTCTCCCTGAGTGCAGAGAGTCGCCGGACAATGACAAAAAGACTTGGAAGAATCGTCGGCCTGAAAGTCCTGGGAGAAAAAAATCAACTATGTGTTTCATAATATATAATGGGATGCAAAGTTAGCTAACGCTGATTTGTAGTCCAATAGCTATGTAGCTGTTCATGACTGCAGATTAAAAAGAAGGAGGGGGGGGGGAATTGGAATTCTGCCTCATTTGGTTTCTGCATGCAGTCAACCCCTGATAGCTTGACCCTAATGGGACAGCAATATTGGTTTGCATTATCTGAAGGTACAAATTAAAGGAAGTCTCAAATAAGCTCTTATAAAAGTATGGCTACCTCGCGGGATGTTGTTGCCGCGTCCAAATTAAAAAGCAGTTGGAAAAAGAAACATTAAACCTGTTTACATGGACTTTACCGTGCGCTCAGACCATGAATGAGAGGATGGCACACATGCATATATACTTAGTTGCTTGCGTGTGACAACTACACATAGCACTACAGGCCGTCTAAGCTCGTAATAACATTATTGCATTTAGCATGAAAGTAGCCTCATTATATTCTATATATATTATAATCATATATTAATTACATGTTGATATTGGTGAGAGACGTTTCTTCTTGACTCCATTATATCCAATAATATGTCATATCTGGGTTCGTTATGTCGAGGCTCAACTGTCTAAATGCATCAAACCTGCACAAGCTTCACAGTGCCCATAGATGTTCAGTGTGTGCAGAAATGTATGGTACACATAGAGACAATCGAGAACATGAGACACATCCTTGGTCTGTCATCTGTGTTCACTTTATAGCACATCCAAACATGTCAAACCAACTAGACTAGCCATGTGACACATCCTCCAGATTAGTTCGCATTGACACAGTGAAGGTCGACTACATTTAGATGACGCTGTGCTTGTGAGGGGTGCCTTTTGTTACTGTGGAAAAGGAAAGCAGCTGCTCTTAAAACACTTGCTACTGGCACTCCTTTTATATGACTGCACTTGGCTTTCATGCATGCTCGTATGACTTAAATATTGAACCTTCTTTATTGCGTGTATAGAGGCTCATCTGCTAAGTAAAATGTGAGAAAGTCTGGTGCTTAAAGGGACACTAAAGGAAAATGTTAAGTCGAGCTGCATCGATAGATTGTTCGTCTAGAGGTCTGTTGTCGTTTTCCGTGTGCCAGCATATCATTTTTGCCGCATAGAAAATTGCCGCCGAAGGTCCCACTGCTGCTCCTAAATTTGAACTGCCTGTGCCGAAATAGATGAGTTGACATAATCTCCATGTGACCTCCCTCTATGCTCCTCTCTATGAATGAGCCAGTGCCTATGTCACAGGCGAGGTGCCACAGCCCACAACAGAAGACACCACTCCGATCTTCCATTTCCGTCATTTTCTTACTTACGAAAGCTTTGTTCTCAATACGAACAATACATTCATTATCACAGAAGCCTAATCTTTCAATCTAGACCAACTTAACATTTTCCTTTAATGTCCCTTTATGTGTTGAGAAATAGACAGAAAGACAGGGAAGTTAGTTATGTGTTGAGAAAGACAAGAATAACCTAGGTGGCACAAGTACTGAACTCTGACTGGGAGTGCTCCCAAAGAACGATGTTTATAAATGATTAAAATAAGTAAAAGAGACTAGTTAACTATAGATAATATTGCGCAACTTTGTGAGTTTTTCGTGACTGTTCCTGTTTCCACTGACTCATGGTGAAAAGGTCACAGACTTGCTATTAAGGCAGCAAGGGCAAGACTATAGGCATTTTTTGTGTGTCGCCTCAGCAGCCCGTTCTACAGTCTGTTATTTGAGCGAGGGGATTTCTCTGTTGGCGAGGCTCGATTCCAGTTGAGCCATGACTGGCTGAAACATTAATTTCTTCTTGCAAGCAGCTTACATTGCGGGACGCAAGCAAGCTGCATGGCCTTGGAAAGAATTAACACAGGGTGTATGTGCATGCATGCATGCGTGTGGGGCAAGCATTTCCTGTTCATAATAACAGTCTCCATTGGGACGTACTTAGTGATCTCTTCAGTAAATGCGTAAGTGTTCCTGCTTTAAGCGCAGTATGACAGCGGTTGAGCGCAAGCACTCGATAAACTCTCTGCATCTCATTGCAGAGGTCGTGACTGTCGACGTGGTGATAGCTACCAGCGAGAACCGTTTGGGGGCACCTCTGCAGCTTGACTGCTACGTGACCGGCGCTCCCGAGCCACGCGTCTCCTGGCTGCACGACGGCAAGCAGATCGAAACAGACAGCCATCACGTTCTCATGGAGAACCACACGCTGTTGATTCCATCGGCGGCGATGTCAGACGGGGGTGAATACTCCTGTCAGGCGGACAATGGCCACAGCAATGAATCTGTCTCGGTTCACATCATCATGGACGGTAAGTGTCGTCCATTGACCTTTGTGGGGTGTTGGCATTTTGGGCCACATCCGAGTGGATGCTGACTTCCCCCCTTTCTGTAACATTCCTCCACCCTATGGGATTTCATAGGATTTGTCTCTGAGCAGTACTGTTCTAAAGAACAAGATTGGGCAGTTGGTGCACGTTCATAATTGTGTGCAGTACAGAACAATGTATAATACTGGCAAGGCAACTATTTCCTTTAAGTGTATTATTTTTTTTCTTTGCCTATGTTCGTTTGCTCGCATTAATTGCTTTGACTGTTTGCTTTTGTTCGCCTTGTCTTCTGCTAATTTATTGTTCTCTGCTCTTTCCCACTCTTGATATAGCACTATAATGGGGCTGTAGTATGTATAAATGAATGAATGAATTGACGACTGAGGGTTCGAAGAGGAACAACACAAATCAACACTTGTTTTGCTTCAACCTTTGTTCCTATTGCATTTCTCCGTGCAGAGCGATAGAGCAGCTTTGAGACAAGTGAGCAAAACAGATGAAAAAGCACTTGCTTTGGCAATATATTATGCCATGGCTCTTAGTAAATCCTATTTATCACAAGTGCACTTTTTGAGATTTTGCAGTTAGGTAATTAAAAGCGATGCATTTTTTATATGTTGTCTAGAGAGTGCGAACAGTCCACTTGAGTAAATGAAGTGTAAAGCATGCCTCAAAAGCCTTTCCACATGGAGTATCTCTGCACAATTTTTTTTTAAGTAAGAAAGGAAGCATTCATAAAACTTTAATCATAGCTTTCAGTGTCTAAAAATACTTTGTTACATTTACGGGCCTTTGCCGCAACTTGCAAGCATGATAACATCATGAGCTGAAAAACTCGTCAAAGGGTAACATTCTGACAGTTGCTTTTGGTGCAAAATTATCAGCAGAAGTAAGTGCCCAGTGCCCTCAATGAATGCCAAATTTTTTGCAGATATCTATGTTCCGGAGTCGTGCACTGACAACCCCCGCTTTGCCAACTGCAACCTCATTGTGCGTGCTCGTTACTGCACAAACAAGCACTACTCAACGTTCTGTTGCCGTTCATGCATGCTTGCTGGCCAAATTCATGCTGATGGCAATGGGTATACCAACGGCAATGGTAATGGCAATGGATACGGCAATGGTTATGGAAATGGCTTTAGCAATGGTAATGGCTTCGGCAATGGCTACATCAACGGATACAGCAACGGAAATGGTCATACCAATGGGTACAGGAATTTCACTGGAACCGGGAACGGAAATGGCAAGGCTAATGAACTTGCCTAAGCAAATGTTGTCGATTCTGCAACTCAGGGTTGTTATATTGCTCTCCCAGCCTTTTCGTATTTGATTTTCAGTGGTCTAAACTCTCTTCTGAGTTTGCAATGACTCTTTTTTTCTTTACACATATTCTGGTGATTGTGGCACTTAGTGCATGCGCCTTATGACAGAAGCGGGTGTTTATACAATTGCATCATCTTGTTGTTAACAAGATTTTTCCTTCTGGACTTAATTGAGAGCATAGTGTCAACACATTTGCCAGGAATGAATGCAAACATCTTTGGTTGAGACTTGTCAAAGTGCCATCCGAAAGAAATGCAAAATTCCCAGCCTTAGGAACAGCACCAGGTTGATAATCAACACTGATTGCGCAAGATGCAACATCCTCAGCCTCAGGAACAAGATCACATCGATCTAATGAACGCTTATTTCTTAAAATCACTTGCAATCTTTGCACTGATGTCTTAACAATTTATATTTCATTGTCTCGTGTAATTAATTATTCCCTAAGTGTGACATAGTTCTACAGGCTGTTGTGTTCATTTGTACTACTTTGAGAAATGCATTGGCCTGATGTCAGCTTTGTATGATGGCATTTGCATAGTGCGATCATTTTCCCAATTACATGGCCTCTGACCTTGTTTTCACCATTTTCTTACATGTGTTGCTTTAACACTGCATTACCCTGCAGAAGTCATATGGCTTTGTGTGCAATATGTCAAGCCTCAGAAACAAAAAAAAAAGGCATTGCCACGCAATAATTAGTTAAATCAAAGAGTGGCATATCATTACTTGCGGCATGTGCACTTTCAAGAAAAGAGTTGCTGCTGAAGCATCAATGAAGAACTGAGGGCATGCAAGAAATGAATGCTACTTATTTTTTTCTCCTTTGTTTATCATATACATACATGAATTGTGCTTAATATGCAAATTCCTTTAGTGACAAGAGCTGTTACTTAATTCGAGCTTGTGGCCTACTTGTCATTATAAACGTGCCTATACAGCCATTTGTGCCATTTCTAAAGAGTACTTGTTACTTGTGACAGAGTTCCTACACAAAGCCTTGTGCTTTGATGTTGCCAAACAGCTTTCATTATGTAATGGGCAGGAATGGGGCTTTATGAAGGCTGTTTACAAAGGTCTGCTGATGAGACTTGCGTTTTAAGCATAGCAATCATTTCTTGACTCGTGCAGCAAGAACTTCAGCAGATACCGATGGCCACCTTATTTGTGGTCAGTGCTGTATTACGCCTACAAGTTACGCTCCCCACATGGTGTGTTCCACTTGCTGTGCTCGTTTCGCAAAACACTGGTTTTTAAGCCCGGTGGCCACGGACAACATGCATGTGCCGGCAATGTTACTCACATACTGCCAAACCTTGATTGCGTGTCTCATTTTTTGTCCATGGTTTTGTCGGGGTGAGTTCCGCTGGGCGATCTGGAAGAGTTGCGTGAATCCGTAAAGTGAGAGTGCGGGCATGCATCTCGACATGCCAGACACTCAACATGCCAGAAATGCTCCACACCAGATGAAAGCGTAGGTCATCGGTTACATTGCAACAACTTATGGTGATGGAACCCCTGTGACCGTGCTTTGTTATAATTTGACTATACCGCTGTCACCTGCTTTATTGAAAGGCTCGTTCAATAATCTTCGACATAGCTTGAGCCTCGAAAGCAGCAAGTGCAGCTGCAGTATGAAAAACTAGTATATCTTGCAGAACTGCTTACATATAGTAGTAAAATGGAGCAAACTGAGCCTCCCAGCTGGTGGAAGTAACGTGGCATTCCTTTGATGTTTCGGCCAAGTCTGTGCATCAATGATAAAGGAAAGGAGCGATCGGTTGTGGAAGAGTAATTCGATTAGAGAATAACAGCGGTGAACGCGAACTCATTCTAAGTACACTCATGAATAAAGCAAATCTTGTGCCATAGAATGCAAAGAATCTGCCCCTTCCGGATGGACCTGTGGAATGCGCCATCACTTTTGCAATACTATATACCCAACACTGCCATTGTGTCGTATTACAAGATGCTCTAGTCTGTCACCACCACCTCTCCAATGCATTCCACGAGAGATGAGCATGGAACAGCATTTGTGTGTGTGTGTTTTTTTGTATGTGTCTGTGTTGTTGTCCTTCCAGTAGTGTCCCTTGCGCAGTGACAGTGTTTTGCATTTTGTTCATTCTCTGGGAGCAATTTTTCAAGTAGCCTGCAAAACAGGACTTTGTGCTTTTTATACTGGTTTACTTCATTTTAAAAACTTTAATCTCACTTTCAGTTTTTTACTTCACCCTTTGCTCATCCTAATGCTGCCCAAACTTGTGTGTAGGTGCGATCGTAAGATGCGTGCAATTTTGCCCCATGATCATGAGCTCAAAGTTCGAATTTGCCAATCCTATTTCTCATCATTTAGAGGGACTGTACTCCGGTCAGAGATAACTGCTCGTGTTATATGGTCTTGTAGTACTTATGTAAGTGTTGTAGTCATGTGCACATGAAAAACTTTGCAATAAATCACTAAAATGTGCATAGAGAAGACCATGAGCTTGCTTGCATGCAAAGATTGCTTAACACATTCTTCCTAAGAACAGCCAGGTCACTGTCATACAGTTTTATTGTCTGTTGCCAAATTGTGAGCAATCTAGTGCAGAAGGTAATCTCCACTTGTAAGGCTTGTATGCTGTTATTCGATGCTGCGCCTAATTTCACGACAACGCCTTTAATCTACCACAAGACCACGAAACTCAATTGGGGTGTTGCAGTAGTGTTTTAGCAAAGCACATTTGCGCAACAATGTCCAGAAAATGGAGCATGTACTTTTGTACCCAGCACACAGTGTCTGCGCACGGCTTCTGTTCCAACTATCTGCAGCATTTACTATTTTAGGTTAACTTTCCTTTTTAACTATTTCTCTTAAAACAAGAGAGAGATTCACAGCCTATTTGTCTATATTGAAAGATACTTTTGAAAACTGCACTTTCTCGCTGGAGAAATATCTTTATTAGCAGAGGAAATGATGGCCAGTGTTTCTTTTTATCGAATATTGCACCCAAACCATGGTGGCAATGAGATTCTTTTGATGCCAATTGCTTCATGATATTTTTGCATGTTTAGTTGGGTTATTTTTTACCGCAATATGACCTGAAAGTTCTGAGGCTACCTTTTGTTTTTTTCCTGGGTGTCTTCATGTACACTGCTTTATTTTTGCCTTGGCTTTGACCAGACAATGCCAGAACATATGATATCGCAGGAAGCTTGTGAGGGAACATCAAAGTAGCATTACTGTGTGCCTCACTTTCACATCATTTCTGGTTGCCAAACCTGCCCTCATTGTAAGACTGGCCTAGTATGTATTTGCAGTTCCAGAAGTAGAATGTATGAGTCAAGTTTGGCTTTCTTTTTTCAGAAGCCAGTGCACTGTTTGTGGGAGCCTGATGTAAGCAAATCTCATTGCAGGTGTCTGCACAGGCACAAACATTACAATGCAGTGATGTAACGCAACAGTGAAAGGAATTCAGATCGTAAGATCTAAATGATTTCAAGCAAGGCTATGTGCCATTTCATCTCTGGCGCACAGCATGCTTCAGGCCATATGGAAAGACACAATATCATTGTTTTATATATTCTGCCTTACTGTACAGTATTATTTCTTTCTCGGCAGTCTTTTCGCCAAACAAGCTGCAGTGTTGCACTCTGTTGCTTCATTGAACGTCTTGCACTGTTTTGACAGTATTGTTTCCATAAATCATATTTAAATGTACTTGGGCATTGGTGCTCTTATGCACAAATGTCTTTCTCTTTTTGTGTGGGACAAGTGCTTTCGCATGGTGTGTGTAATCGTCTCGTCTTGTACATATAAAAATGAATTGGCAGTATATTCTGGCCTGCTGTGTTCTTTGTGTGGAAGGTTTCCGGCGTAGTTTAGCCAGGAGCTTTATTTCCTCATGCACTTGTGCACTTTGCTGCATGTCACCTCAGCTCATCGCTTCACAAGTCCTTAAATATGTTTCATTTCAAGGGGTCAGCTGATTGTGAGATTGAATCCCGGCAACGGTGGCCACACTTCGATGGGGGTGAAATGCGAATGCACCCGTGTGCTTACATTTAGCTACAAGTTGAAGAACCCCATGGTGGTGCGAATTTGCGGAGTACCCCACTATGGCATGCCTCATGATCAGATTGTGGTTTTGGCATGTAAAACCCCATAATTTAACTGCGAGATCGAAGCAATTATACAGAGTGCACCGACTATCATCCACCAAGATTTAAAGATATGCAAATGCCATGTAGCTGGACAGAACCAAGGTAATGTTGTTTACCGTCGCTTGCAGATACTGGGATTGTTTCTTGCATTCTGCCTAAATACATCATTAGTCTTAATAAACTAATCAACTCAACTATTATAAGATGAAAAGTGTCAATGAAAAAATTGTAGAGCAGCATGAAAAACTCCAAATACAATTTTCTATTGCTATACGCGCTACAGAAAAAGGTTTTTCCAAGCATGGAAGGATCCCGTGAATACACGCAAAGCGCCTCGAGCGGGCACTCGAGCGGTCATTTCGCGTGTGTTCGCGGGCTTCTTTCACACTCCTACATTTGGCCTCCGAGATTTTGCAGCTGCCTCCAAGACTCTGCCGCCGCTGGCCTGTGGGGCGTCTCCATTTATTTTAGCCAGCATTTGGCACGCTGTATGGGAACAGACAAGAATAGCCAGAGCCAGTACAAGCGAGTACTGTAGTTCAATAAAGGTAAGTGCAACGGAAAATATTTGCACACACCAAAAAGAGTCTTTTCCTCGGTGCAATGAACACACCTTCGATTTTCACCCCAAATCACGGAAAAAACATGTGGCCATTACATACGAGTATATACTCGTATGTAATGGCAAATGGCTAGCAAAGTGTGGTGATTGTACAGATTAAAAAGAAAAATATGGAAGTATAACGTTTTCAACTCTGCCACTCATCTATAGAAGACAATTCCGCAGACTGTGCTATAATACCATGCGCTTAAAGTGGACAAAACTGATTTATTGCAGACTTCTCTGAAATATGCCTCTATATTATGGATAAAGGCCCAGCCACATGTACGCGATTTTTGGATGACGGCGACAAGTAACCGTCACGGAGGACCCCGAGATCCGCGCGGCGACAGCTTGATTGCGCAACAGCATGGCAGCAACCAGTCCGCCCGCTTCGATCTAAATTCGTTTTTGCATTGTGCTTTCTGCCATGACAGAAAGAAAGGTAAATGAGCCACCGCTTTGTCTCGTGTCTTGCTTAGGAAAGATTTGTGTCGGTGTTGTCATTATCATTGAGATGAGATGTTTGTTTTGACGCTGTTAGGCTGATGCCACCGAGGGTAGCGAAAGTGTTTTAAATTTTCCTCATCAGATGGTGCCACGGCATTTCACGCTGTGAGACATGGAACTGATTTTTACAGCGCAGCTGCGCCCCTTCCTGCGGCGAGCGTCGGCGTTGTTCCCCGTATCAGCGAATGAGCATAGTGAAAGATGAAACCGAACGGGGAGCGGAGCGGGAGATGAAAGACGGCGATAGCGAAGAGAGCGCGAGGTGGAAAGCGGAGGAGGAGGGTGTGGCGAAAGCGTGAGAAAGAAAGCGTAGTACCGCGCAAGACGGGCTTTGCGGCGACGATGGCTGGAAGATGGCGCCAGAGTAGCGCGCGTCGTCTGTATGGAAACAAAGCATTGCATGAGCGGAGGTCCGTCTGCGGCGGCTGTCGGGAACGGCGCCCAGGAGTCAACCGCGCGCTGCCTCTCGTGATCTCCAGATTAGTGAGGCTGTCGCACCACACTTCGCTCCTTTTGCAACGCGCTGCAAGAGGCAGATTGTCCAGTCAATATTATATCGCCAAACTCGAAATAAATATATATCGCGAAATGAAAACACGTATAGCTGCGCTCAAATTTCGCATTAGGGAGTATCGTAATAGTTGGTCAATTTTTCACTGGTAATGACAGCATGATAAAGGTAGCACTAATACAGTTTTGTTAAGCATTAATTTGGTCTCGCGGTACGTTTGCCATTTCTTTATGGACGCACCATTGCATATATACAGAGAGCAATGTAAATTTGTCGGCACATTTATTTCCGCGATGTCGCGCGCATGTGCCATGCTTGCTCCACGACGCGACAGAGCCCTGCAGGGTCTGCCATGTCGCTTGAATACCGTGTGGATGTGGTCTCAGCTTAAGACTGTCGCAAAAGCTTTGTAAACATTATAACAATTGAATTCGTATATCACGTATGTCCGCTTCAAATGCTCTACTATATGTTCACACTGGGCCATTTGGCATCTACAGCGTCTGGAAATTTCCGGCCGCCGAAATGCTGCATCGTTCACATAACTTTCCAACCGCGCCGCCGGAGCTGTGACCGGAGGGCGATATTTTACTGCTATCGCCATCTGCCAAGTATATGCGCTAAATTACAGGCGCGCGCATGGTATCCCAGATGCAAAAGGATAAAAAGTTGGGTGAGTTGGTACGAGAACATGATCTCGAATTGTAGCGCGAAGTGACATAGACAGAGACTAGAAGCAGGCTAGCGCTCGTCCTGTCTGCTTCTTGTCTCTGTCCATGTCACTTCGCGTTGCAATTCAAGATCACATCCCAGATGCCCTCGCATGCCTCGTGCTTTCTTTGCTTGCGTCGAGTTTGCACGCTTCTTTTTTATATAGTGCGCAACTCTTAAGAGGAAGCTTTAGCTCGGGCCCAACTCCGACGCGGCCTATTCAAATACATGTAAAAACGCAAAAACGTTTTTCTGAGATAACCGCTGGACCGATTTTAATGAAATTTGTTGCTTTTGAGAGAGAAAGTTAAATTCTAGCGACTGTTGGAAGCGGAATTTCGATTTAGGGCTTGAATTTTCTTAAATCAATTTTCAAATATTTCACCGTTTGAAAAAAATAGAAGCACGAAGTTTACAAATTCATAGCTCTGCATCAAGAACTGATATCGCGGTTCTGTAAACGGCATCCATTAGATCATTCAAAGCGGACAAATTCAATATGTCGTTTTACATCTTACGTGAATTTGTTACGTTGGTTACAACGGTTTTGCAAAAGTTGTATTTCCCTGTGATTAAATTATTTTATATTCATGTGTAACATATCAATGTTGTCCGCTTTAGATGTACTACTAGATGCAATTCACAGAATTGTATTATCATTTCTAGTGTTTGAGTTACAGAGTTGTAAACTTGATAGTTTCGTTTTTTGAAAATTTTTTATTTTTGCCAATTTTTGATAAAACATTGACGACCTAACTTAAAAATTCGAAACGAACAGTCACTAGATTTTAAGTTTGTCTTTTAAATGCAACAAAGCTCGTCAAATTTGGTGCAGTGGTTGCCGAGAAAAACGAATTCTGCTTTTACATGTATTTAGATAAGAGCACCCGAGCTAAAGCTTCCTCTTAAAGGCCAACTGCGCCGAAATTTCACTTGGGCTAAATTGATAAATGCCGAGCGTATATTCAAAGTAATCTGCCATGCACGTACGCAGGACTTTCTTTGGGGGCGGCCCAACCCAAGGTAACTTTTCTATGCAAATGAGGGGAGGGTGCTTTTACTAGTACAAATGTGAATAATGCCCACCATTTTCCATAAAGACGCGTAAAGCCGCAAAAGATAATCCAAAAAGCGTGTATCCCACAGGTACGCCTGTGAGATACACCTCTTCCTTACTTGGGAAAAAAAGAACCACACCAAATGGACTCGCGCATGATAGATGCGCAAGAAGAACCTTGCCAAGAACAAATTAACAAGCGATAGTGCAAAATAAAGATTTCTAGTAACGTTTCTTGAATTAGGTCTGGAAGAATTATAGAGAAATGTATATTTGCGGAACGATCACAGTTTCTTTAGATCCCTCGTTTACTGCTCTACCAAGTAGCAAAACCGACTCGTGTTGTTATTTGGAAAGTTGCGTAACGGTGCGTGGTCACCTAGACGTACTGCGCCCAACGCGGAAGGTTAGAACCCCCCCACCACGCCATTAGCACAGCAGGGAAGTGGATACGTCAGGCGGCTCAATTGATAACTGTAGCAGCGTCATTCAAAACACACGAAATTATTCTCCACTTCCTGCGGCGTTTTCTCTACTTCCTTCTTAAATAAAAAGATGGTGATCCATAAATATTTTCACAAACAATTTTCGCTTTTCCTCCCTGTTTGGATGTTGCCTTGGCTTTCTCTTTTAGTAGATCGCTTAATTTCTTATCTCCTTGCGACTTTTGTTTCCAGTTGCCAATTTTGCACGAGGAATGCTGTACAATAAGGGAAAACCAGACGAGGTAACCGGAAGACAATCATATCACGGATATATGGTTCCGACAATCTGGCAGCATCGCGGCGAGCTGTCACTCGAGGAAATTAAGTAAAAGCGAAAGTTAAACGCAATCCCGAAGATATTGCAATACCGGGCCCAACCGCGGCGGAGGTGAAGCAGGCGTTAAGCGCTCCCCATACGTGGTTACATCCCGAAGATTCTGAAGGGTGCGTTATAGGTTCCAGAGTCCACAGGGTATGCGCCATTGATCTTGGACCCTTTTTGCACTATCACCAGGATCGGCCCACATGATTTGTTCTGTTAACTGACGCCGAAAGAAACTACGGAAGTTAGTCATACACTGTTTTCGCTTTAAAAGGCAGCAAAATGTTGACCGCCGAGTAGATTGATTTGTCAGGAATGTGTATGAGGAGCGGTGCCTTGGGGGCGGATGGGAGGGGGTATGCCACTTAACTTCGGAAGGGGGGGGGCGCGGGGGGCGCCCCCCCCCCCCTTGTTATGTGCCTGTAATCCGGGCAAAGCCGCATGGCTGTCTGGCAAGTGCTTAAAATTTGTTGTTCGCAGCTATTAAATATCGCCTATGCAGCCGATGCGTGCACCTGGCGGCAAAGCGGTAGCGATGTGGATATGGCGAATATTGAAAAACCGCACGCAACTGTTGAGCTCTCAGCTGCGCCATGTTGCGCCTAGGCAGCCAGGCGCATTGCGAGTTGCTTAATTTGCATAATTGCGAGTTCATTTGCATAAGTTACGAGTTGACGGGCGTTCTCTCTCGGCGTGCGTTCTCCCTGTTGTGCTCGTGATTCGAGCGGTCGCGAGAATGCCGATGCGTTGCGTGGCCGTTGGTTAGAATGACAGAAAGCTGAGCTGGTTGGTAAGGATTCATTATGCAAAAAAGAAGTGAGGCGTGCAGACAGGACACAAGAGATTGTAACTGCACGCCAGAGTTAGATGAATGCGCGATATTGTACAGGCATAACAATGAAGATGCGCGTCTTATGGTAGAGGCATGGCATATCTATAATGGTGGAAGTGCATGCGTGAGTAGCCTTGGATTTTCTTACATAAGGAAGAGATTAATTGCCTTAACAGTTATCTCTCACGTAGACCGGCACGTGTACCCGACTGACACGTGGTGTTACCATTCCTGAGCATGCGCAGATGAGTTTCTGTCTTCTTTATTTTTTCGCCTCAGTGCTCTCTTCAGTTGACAGTCGGCGTTCGTGTTGTCCACTTCCCTACTCTTGTGTCCTGTCTGCACGCCTCACTTCTTTTTTGCGTAATGTGGCCGTTGGTTGCTCGAATACGTACTCGAACACGAACAATGGCTGTGCAGTATACACAAGGCTGAGTAGAGGAAGGCCGAACACATTTTTCCTATTCCAGCTTTTGGAGTGAAAGCGTGCACCGCGGCGCTGCAGTCAAGCGCGACGCAGACAAGCCAACGCGCACAAAGCACGTACGCTGCAGTTGACGAAGCTGCGCAAGTTACATTTCAACAGTGCAGAGCCATCAAGATTTGCTTGGCAAACGCCTTCTCGGGGCGACTATAAGTACTATACGCCGCGATGGGGCACGAAAACCAAACGTAACGTTCAAAGGTAAATTCTATTCAGGGACGATATTCTCGAGCGATCATTCCCAGTAGTGTATCTTCTTCGAGATATTTCGTGTCTCTCAACATCGGACGCGTCGAAGTAGACGAGCAAATGACTTTCTGTCACAGCGCCAGAAACGAGCACGAACCGCACGCTGCATTTGTCGCAAAGAAGGCGACGCGGCGGCCATGGTGTATAGATGTGGCCACAAGCCATGCAGGAATTTGATGCCGCCAGAGCGACATGGACGAGCCTTTATCACGGTCGTATTCCAGCCTGTATGGCCGCGAGTATACGCACATGCAGCACCGCGCCCCCCCCCCCCCCCCCCGGCCGTGCCAAGTCTCAGCTGCAATCATCATAAGCCTCAGCTGCAATTAACACTAAGAAGACGCTGTGCGGCATTGTAATACCGCCTTCTGGACCGGCCCATGTCGACGGAACAGGTTCGAACGTTTCCTTGCTGTAGTAAAAGCCAACGAACAATGAGGCCAAGGAAAGCTTTATATATTTACAAAGAGAAGGAGAGAAGACAGTGCTCATGCCGTGGCCGTCGTCCTTGTCTTGCCGCTGCCACGCACACGCTGGTGTCGACCGCACAATTGCTCGCCCCATGCAAACACGTCCGTCCATGTGGTAACGCTAACGTGAGGCTTAATTACGACTGAGTGATCACTCAATGGAATGATTTCCAGAAACTTACTCACTGATAAGGTGCTCTAAGCAGAACAAATGCTTTTCCTTGCAATCAACTCTCGCTTGCTCCTTAGAAATTTTTAATTTTATCCATATTATCAGCTTAACACAGCAGGCACACCCAAAGTATAGGTGGATCGGCCCAAGAACAACAAAAAGCGGGTTGCTGTGCGTCTGTGCCGACATTTCCACATGATTAAAGAGATGCTTTTCGTGGGAACTTTCTAAGTTGACGCCTATAATCAGTCGGCTTATATGCTTTAATCCCACTTATTAATATGCAAATATTGCCCTTCCTAAAGCGCACTTCTGAAATTTAAGCCCTCCCTTATACCTCTCTTACTCCAGTCTCCCCCCATGCCACGACTGGGTAACCCCACCACTTTCCCGTCCAGCTATTAAAAAAGTGAAGCGCAGAAGACGCTCATGTGCTTGTAGATAACTTTCGTATCTTTCCAGTTTCTTCGAAGATCTTGGGAAGTAAACTGTTCTCTTGGAAGTTGTGTCGTTGTGGGCAATGATGAAAAATAGATGCCCTAATAAAAAAGAAGGGAGCTGGCTTTTGGAATGCCAACAGACTTGACCGATGGATGGCTTTGCCTTCACTAAGTGCCATGGCTTTCAATATGACTTTTTTGAAATAAGATCTTGAAGATGTACCTCAAAGGGCTCTCTCGATTCCAGGGCCCTGTCTGGGGAGAAATTGGTTTTTGTGTTTCCCCTTTCTGTTTCCGATTCAGTTTCAAACAGAAGTCAATTATGGCTTAACTGATCTTAGCCACGGTCATCTGTACGAAGCCACTTTTTAATCTCCGCATGGGCTCTGGTCGTGCAAGAGATATAACGGTATATAATGTAAAAAAAAAACCTGAGGCCAGAGATTGTCAGAGGCTCAGACCGAGGGCGCAGACATCATCAGATTTAATGGCTAAATGAGATTCACCTAAGGAAACATACGTCCTTCAAGTATACAGAGTTGGGTATTCAACAAACATTCAGCATGGAATATGGAATTCCGGAAACCTTTATTTATGTTTTGATTTATTTGTCGTCACTGTCCTTCCCAAATTTCTGTCTACATGTCCATATGAATACAAGGACAATGTCTCATCTAAGGGGCACAGATCTTCCTCCAGCCGTTCTACAGTCCTTTAGTCGATGTACCCAACATGACCCTGAGGTTGAACAAATCGATACACATTCTGACAAAGACTTACTAAAATAAAATGTAGCAAGAAAAAAAGCCTGTAGCTCAGCGCGAACAGCACCTAGAATGCTCTGACGACGACAGCGGCCACCTTTACACTTTCGTGAAATACTTCACATTCACAAGTACACATTGTGCTTGCGTCTACTAGAGCAGTGCGCTAGTGGACAACATTCTTCAAGCTGAACTACCTGTCAAAAGAACGTAGTTCAAAAGACGCGTCCCAACCAAAGGCCTTTGCTCAACAGATGGGTCGCTGTTCGCCCAACCTTGCTTATTCATTTCGGGGATACATTCTATGTATGTTCTACGTACTGCCCCCTTACTTAATGCCTCAGTTTGAGGCCTGTAATGTATATATAAATAAAAAAATAAATGAAAATGTATTTTTCATTTCTCGCCCTCCTACACCTACGGTCTTTCTGTCCCCTTTCCTAGCCAGAGTAGCATCTAGCCGCCTAGACATACGCCGGCATAATTCTCTGCATCTCAGTAAAGAACTTTAGCTCTCTCTCCCCCTCTAGTTGTCATTCCTATGCGTGGACTTGACTTCTGACTTCTTTTGACTTTATTATGTTTTGGCACGTTGTTTCCATGTCTCAATTATCTTCATATATCGAAAAGGAGCTAGCCTTGCTCGTCGCATGGCTGAAATCTGCTTTCATAAAAAAATCTCGTATCATTGTATCAACGTATAGGCCAGCCTTGGGACTTCCGGCAAATACGTCAAACGAGAAATTCTTGGCGGTGGGCGTGCACAACACACCAGACGAACTGAGGTCCAGAGAGTAACGTAGTATGAAAGGCTTACACAGAGTGGGACGGGGAGACACATCTTAGATGACATCGGAATAACCTACGAAGCACAGCACGAAGTGCGCATAGACATCCTAAGGAGAATAAGGGAACTTCTATCAATACCCCCAATCCCCAGAAACATGCACCCGGAGTTTCACCAAGATCGAAGAATCGCAAGAGCGAGAGCTCTCCACAAAAGATTCCGTAGCGCCAGGGACGTGGTCTGCGTGGACGCAGCGGAGTACGCAAATAGACAGAGTATGTCGATAGTTGCTGAGTCAAGAATGCGACTCCAGAGTTAGTGGCACTATAAGAACAGAGAAGGAGGACGAGGCTGCCTTTGCAGTGATATTAGCCTCCACGGAGGCTAACATCGTAGTAAGCGACTCCAAGACAGCCGTCAAGAACTATGCAAAAGGAGGAATCTTGCTGGAAGCGCCGAGAATATTAAACAACTTTCGAGAAAATCGAGGCATTCACATTATGTGGGCACCCGCACACTCCTCCCTTCCCGAAAACGAAACAGCGCACAGCCTGGCTCGAGAACTGACGGGCCGAGTAGGAGACACGCAACGAATACTGGGAACGGAGAGAGACCGGATGACCAGCATTAACGAGATCATAAAACACTATAAATTGGGAAGGGCCCCTTTCCCCCGGCACACTCCTCGCTAAGTAGACAGCAAGTGACGGCATGGCGCCTCTTACAAACAGATACATATCCGGCCTACCACCGCTATTACCCGGATCTTTACACGGATAGATGTAGATTCTGTGAAGAAAGGGGGACCTACAACATGTGGTTTGGGCTTGTCCTCGGACACCCACCCAGAATAAGATAAACGAGACGAGAGAGCAGCGGCCGACCGCGTTGCTCAGCTGTGCACCGGAAGACCAACTTAAGGCAATCCAGCAGACCAAAGATGCCGCCAGGGCCCAAGGCGGTCACGTAGGTAGAGAGGCCTTGGTCTTAAGTCTGCTGTACTAAAAGTTTATTCCTCCTCCTCATCGTTGGTCTCCGAATCTAATTAATCTCAAATACGGAATCCAGCGACATTGGTCGAAAAGTGGTAATGTCAGGTGAAACGTACTATGGTCTCATACTAAGTATCTTATGCAAGGAATGTTTTTGAGAGAGCGAAAAAGTAATAATACAAATTACCAAACGGAAATGAATCAGCAGAGCTTGCAGGAGAGCTGGGATGTACGCAGTTTGACAGCGGGTGACCTCTAAAGCTCACGGAATATTTCATCAGCGATTGTTGTCGGAGGCCATCGTATAATGCCGTTGCCGTGTCACGTTGACGTAACCGGGAGTTCTTGAGTTGAGTTTCCTGACCACTGCTACCGATGGCGTTCTGACCATAAAAGAAAGCGAAATGAATCCTACTTGTCCAGTTGGCGAATTTCATGTCTTAAAATCGCATTGCATTTACCAGAAAACAAGCGAGGGCATCACAGTAGGATAAAAAAAGAAAAGAAAAACATGGTCTCCGAAATCTTGACGCACAGTACGAAACGCAGCCATTTTGGAATCACTTAAAACAACTGCAAAACTGCGTCGCAACGTTATGAAACTCACGAGAGCTTGATAGAAACAGTAGGCTTTGAATATCGCTTTTTGGCTTGCTGAATATACAAGAACTGCAGCAGAACGCTGACTTGTATGTCTACTCACTTTCCGTTACGTCATATTCTTATTTCAAGCAAGCAAGCATACCAAAGGAGTTGCTGAGAATCGCAGCCGTTCTCCACTGACGCGTCAAAAAAGGCCGCATGCCTTCATTGTAACATGAAATGCTAAAACGAAAGTGTCGCGGAATATGGACACGCAGTACACCATTCTGGACAGCAGATTATGGCAAGTCTCGCTGCAGATTTAATTTTATTTCCTTGCCAAATCGAGAGGAGGTTGGGGACTGACGAGAAAAAGCCTGACGAGAGGACTTAATAACCGTATCAACAGTTCGTACAGCACCCAGGTATACGCAAAATAATATGGGTAATAAAAACTGCAGAAAATCGGTTTAATAGATTGCAGAGAACCTAATCACCCGTGAAAACACACATGTACATATACAATATTGTATACACAACTTGGGACAACATAAATGGAGGAGGAATTCAGAAACAAGATCACAAACTGTCGCGAAGAAGCTTATCAAGACTATGCGAAGCGCCCAAGTTAAAATCGCAAGCGTGCGGTCGTCACTGCGCCAGTCACCTACAAAATCTACAGAATAAATAACACTGCTGCTTCAACTACCAAGAAATAACAGAGGCTGCTCGCTGTACTGCTTGTGGGAAATGTACACGCGCGCACGCACACAGACATGCAGAAAAAAAAAATGAAGCAATACGATGGCACAAAACCAAAGGGAGCGACCGCGCCGTCATGCGAGTCTTGCTTGTTCGAAGATACGACAACACAAAACAGAGGAATTAGTCATTTTCTAGTGCGTACTTCCGATTATGCGTTCTCCAGTGCAAACTCAGGAGTTCTCCTTGGTATCGTATTTTCTAGAAGGAACACAGCGGCTACTGAGGCATTAAGTGCAGGTAACTGAAAGGACCAGTCGAAACAAAAATGAGTAAGCGTCATCGTTGTAGGGTGACTACATCTCTTTCGTTTATTCTCATAAAAAGAGAAAGAAACACCGATGCAGTGGAAATATTCGCCAATCAAACAGCCCTCACAGTCACAATCAAACATTTACTACTGCGTCTTCGCGCCAAAATCACATTTTCCCGCCAAAACGAAAACGCGCGGAGTCTGCCTGTACCCGCCAAAACCATGCGCAAGCAGCGCATCCGTCTATCATGCCTTCGTCCGACTACCACACCGGCAGATCACGTGGTTCAATTTAGCCTATACAATGCCTGCACGCGGCACTGAAGAGCTAGCCAGCCAGCCTCATGACGTGGCGCGCGCCAAGTGGTATGGCCCAGTGCTCGCATTAGTGGCAAAGACGCCGGTCTTGTTGGTTGTCCCCCGCCATCCTTGAGTGACAATGGTCTCTTGGCGGGAAGCGTAATGAATTTCTCGCGCAGCTGTTGCGTCACGTTCTGCGGTCGGGGACCGGTTGGACATTTTGACGAGGCAAGCCGCTTCCTGTCTTTCGGGCGGCTTCCATATCGATGTGCCACAAAGCTCTGTGTTCCTTGTGGTGTTCGTCCACGGAACCTTGAGGGTATGATGTGCGGACGGTTGCGACGGCTGCCCGGGGAAATAAGGAACACTGTTCGCCTCTAAAAACCTTGAGAACGCACAGCAAGGCTTCTAAATGTGAGTACATATGAAACTAATATGTAGTACATTGCTCTGTTCATTGCCTCTTCGAAATATAAAGCGCATAACTGTGAGCGCTTGTTGCGGTTTTTTCATTTCTTCGAATTCTCGCCCATTTCGTGTTTTAAGTAACGTCTATTGTAGCGGTTTCCGTAATTATGCACGACCTCGGCGAACATAAGGAGTAAGAGCTTGTTGATTTGATAAACTGACGCTGGACGACAGACCCATTACGCTCGCAGGCTCGAGCGTGAAACTGCAAGGCATGAGACACTACAGTGCCTTGCCGACATTTCTTGCCGGTTTCTTGGGGAGGGAGGCTGCCATATTGTCGTCCGCTACCAAAGGATGTTTCGGAGCAGCTATTTCGAGTAGCTGTTCCTGTTCTGTAGCCTTCCCGCCTTTAGATATTTTTTCTTCCTGTTACGCGGCGGCTTAGATTTCTGTGAAAAGGCCTGTTATTTATTTATTTTGTTCTTTGATACGTGCCAGAAATGCAGGCAATACCGGGAGGCTGAGCTCGTTCGCGTTTAACAGCCGCGCACTGCATTTTTACTCTGCTCACCGATAATTTCCATACTGGGCCTGTTACTCGCTAGATTTTGCCGAAATTTGCTGACGTCTCGTACATTGCGCGCGACGATTTCAGCAATAGCTGCGATATATTCTGGGTCTGCATCTCTCGTCATGTTAGTGAAATGCGCTGGCGTATTTTGTATTGTTGCAACATGACCATTTGTGTTCAAATGGGCTGGTTGGTTCATATTCAGTATATATATATATATATATATATATATATATATATATATATATATATTCAACTTTTATTGAGCCCTTAGTAAAGGTTGGTGCGCGCTGGCACCAGACGGGGTGGAACCTTCTCAGTATAAAAATGAACCGTGCAACACATGACGAGGGAGTAAAGTGTACAGGCGCCCAAATCTTTAGCTGGCGTGCGCGAGCGGCGACTTTTCCATGCGTCGGCGCCGTATGACGGGGCGAGGTTGGAAACAGCCTAGCAGACGATGGGCCCAGCTGGGCGCGCTTTGGCGCCGTGCGCTTAGCCTCAGACTGTTTCTAGCCTCGCCTCGTCATACGGCGCTGACGCACAGAAAAGTCGCCACTCGCGCACGCCAGCTAAAGATTTGGGCGCCTGTACAGGACAGAGCACTCTGACCTGTGCTTTCTGCTCGCTCGTCCTGTGTTGCGCTGTTCCTGTTTTTTGTTCATTGAAAAAATAATTTTTTTCGCACTACGTACTCAAATAAAATCTACAGCCTTTGGGTCCATATCTTGCCACACGACGATAACCGTCGTCTGTCTTGTCCGCATTTCCTTTCGTTGATGCTGCGAGCCCTGTACTTCCAAGCCACGAACGACATGCGCGTTATCAGCATGACGGGGCATTCTCGACAGGAAAGTAGTGAGCTCAGCGTTTTCAAGAACGCAAATGCAAGCAAGGCAGACGGCTGTTATTTCTTGTGTGTAAAATATACACCAAGGGTTTACGCTTATTAGAGTGTAGAAGTTGAAGCCATATGTGCTTATTTCATTTTCGAACTGTATTGCGAGGGCATGCTTCTTCATTACAGGCTCGGGAGAAAGGATGCGATAGTGAGCGGCTATTTTTGATAAGTTTACTGATCTAAAAAAATCCGTGCAGCCTCTGCGCGCCACCAGTGATGCTATCTTATTTTTTTTCCAATAAACGTTGATTAGCTTATTAGTTAGCATATTTGGCGACTGGGGGGCTTCTTCACTCGGTGCTTTAATTTGAGTGCATGGTCGCACTAACAGCTCGGATTTTGGTTTGTGATCCTGCGAGTCATCTGCCGCGTAGGCTGTTTGCCGTTCTTCCGCTCAGGTTCCTGGTTTGGTCCCCTGCCATTGCATTCCGAATAAGGCGGAACGCGGAAAGGCTTGGGAACCATGCTCTTGGTGAATGTTAAATAAGCTCGACGGCTCGAAATTCATCTGGAACTTCCCACACCCTAACGATAACTGTCAGTGACGTTTCTTTTTTTTTTTCAGTAGAAGTTTTTTATCAGCATGCTTGTTTGACATGTGCACGTGAGATGTGGATGTTTGATCAGGAGAGGTGTGCTTTGATGTCGATAATTAATTTCCTCGACGACCGTGCTTTCATTATTGATCAGTTCGGTTCAATGAATAACCCGTAAGTACAGAGATAAGCTCTGGAACACTAAACAACTCTTCTAAATAATGGTGATATCGTGCTGCGTTGATTAGAACTCTGCGTGCTTTTTAAAAATATTTATCACGTGAGTATTTTCATGTTAAGAACCTGCTTGACTTGGTGTGGCTATGCTCTTGCCGACTTGATGCGACTGTTTTGGCTAATGGACTTACCAACTACTTTTTTTTTATTCCTGAACTTGCGCTGTGTGTTCCCTATTCCTTTGTGTCTGATCACATGATCTACAGAAAGTTTCATTTTGATGCCGAGTTTTCTCAGTCTCGCATTTTCTATGCGTGTTAAATTAGGTTGCGTGGTCTTACGTGTCGAAATCGCGATATTAAAATGAGGCACGCGTCCGTGCGGGACCTCCGGATTGACCTCGACCACTTGGGGTTCTTTGACATGTAACGAATGCACGATACATGGGCGTTCTTGAATTTCGCCCCCGATCGAAACGCGGCCGCCGCGCCCTCTGAGGCTTGGCAGCGTAACGACAAAGCCGCTACGCGATAGACAGCACGAAGGCCGCTTCGCTTGCTGCTGCTGCCGCGTTTCCTCAGGCTAGTGTTTCGACGTCGAGTGTCCGCAGTCATCGAGTGTGATATGCTCATGTTTGATGGGCGCGCTGACACCATGCTTATTTATTTACTTAGCAAGCGAATGTTTAGAAGTTGGTACGGCCGATAAAAGTACTATCCTTACTTCGTATGGCTGTTTGCTAATCTTATGTCGCAACCGTTGCTTCGTCTTTCGGGCGGAACTGCCACTGTTGTTTCCAACGTGACTTGTCGACGCAAAAATATAATCAAGAGGACTTCCTCAGGGATCTGTAGTTTTTCCTATTGTGCTTAACGTTCCATTAGGCTCAATTCCATTGTGAGATACCGCACAAGTGTCTTTGCTGACGACATAGCATTATTTGCGTCTGCGAGTGATAGTCACTCATTACAAGGAACGCTGCAGTCACACTTAGGAAAGCTTGACGCTTGGTTTGCAGACATTCGAATGTCGCCTAATGTTAACAGAAGTTCCTTTATTGTGTTTCCATTGAATGCACCGGTTAACATCTCTCTCCACTACCGTGAGGAAATAATTCCGCAAGTTGACTTTATCAAATATCTGGGTGTAATATACGACGCAAAACTGAGCGGGCGAAATCATGTCAAATCTACGGCGGCGCGCGCTGTTGGTATGATGAGCAAACTTGGCCGACATCACACTGGGCAACGTAGGGACACTATAATAATGATTTATCGCATGTACTATTGGCCAAAAAGTAAACGGACCACGGCTCACGTGGCCGGAGCGGCTGCGTGGCCACACCAGGGCGCTGCTATCTCGCTCCGCGCGCTGACGACGAGGGTGCTCCGAGTGACGCCAGACTTCACCCTCACTCTCACGCGGGGCGGAAACTCCTAGGGCGCATCAGCGTAAGCGATCCTACACCTATACCACGCATTAGTTGTGTGCTTCCTGAGATAGTCTTCCCGTGCTGGGTAGCACCAGTAAAACGAGCCTTCACACACTCCACAGTACACCTGCCTAGAATCCATAGTAGCCGCACTCACCATATAGCGCGTGACCGCCCTATATCAAAGTACATTGCAGTCGACACCCGAAGAGGGCACGTTCGACTTATCGCCAGGATACCATCTACCCATCTTGCTCGCCTGCCAAGTACTACGCCGCGTACGAGTTTTTGCCGTCTCCTGACTACTCGGGAGCATCGCTACTAATTACGCGTCAGCAGCACGGCCTTCGTTGTCACTGTGGTCTCTGAATTCACCTTGAATATGTCTTACCATTCCAGACATCAAGAAGGCACAAATGCCGTCAGCAGCATTGAAAGGCAGCATTATTGCTGCAACACGAGTTCTACAGTGACTGCTTACGTATTTACACTGATGGGTCGGTCATGCATTCGAGTTCAGCAGCTGCAGTACTCGTCCTAGCAAAACTCGCCCTACAGTGAAAGAACTCAGCACATCGCACTCGGCACCAACGATGGCTGTCGAACTTGCAGCTTTGCGCGCAGCAATATAAATTGATGAATGGGGAAACGCTCCAGAAAGGATACGTCTGATTCGAAGATAACCCTCCAGAGTTTGCTACCTGAATGACGCCGTGGACCCCCACGAACGCCTTGTCACGGACACACGAGAAATTTACCATCGGGCAGTCGAGAAAGGACATGACATCGTATTTTAGAGGTTGCCAAGTCAGTGTGGCATTTTGGAAACGAGCAAGCAGACGCAGCAGCTCGATCTTCACGTACCAGTGCCGATCGCGTCTCTATCCCCGTGCCGAGAACAAACGCAGCGGGAATGCTCCATGTGCCTACTCGCAAGGTTACGTTGGCACAGTGTAATTCGGCAGACTATAAAAACCAGCACCTTTCTTCCCTGGATCCTGATTTGAAGCTCCGCCTTCCACATGGCTTATCACGACGGAAGGTATCTCTTATTTGTCCCCTATGCCTTGGAGTAGCTTTTACCAATGCGTACGCCTACTTCATCGGACTGGCATCAAGTCCTGATTGTGAAGTTTGTGGGTGCAAAGACACAATAGCGCACCCTCTGTGTAATTGTCTTTTCAATGCCCCAAGAAAAGTCCTCAGCCCCACGCTCGACAAGTCTGACAACTGGCCCTTTACGGAAGCCTGAATTCCTGGTCCCAGCCGACGTCGGCACGAAATGTTTAAAAGCGCTAGTGTGCTTTAAAAAAAAACGGGACTCATTAAAAGTCTCTAGAATGTGCGAACTGATGCGTTCCTTTTTGTTATTTTCCATCCTTTCTTTCCTGCCCTTACCCCATCCCCCTGTGCAGAGTAGCCAACAGGATACTTAATCTAGTTAATCTCCCTGCCTCTCAGTCCTTGGTTTTCTTCCTTCCTTGCAGAACATTTTCACATATTTTTCTCCTGTTTCCCTGAGTACTGTGGGCAAATCTTTGAAGTTGTAGGTAACGGCGCGTTGAACGGTGGAAGTGCTGTAAGGCCCATTCCATATTTCAAGTTGGCCCACCCCTAAATTTAGGTCTACCATTCTCAAATTTCGTTGGCCCACTCCACAATCCCATGTATTTTCTATGGAGCCCTTTCTGTTCCTATGGGAAGGGCGTCAAGTTTCTTGCGTTAGACACGGCTTTGCTATCAAATGCCGGAACTTCTTACGATGCGACAGTTTCACAACCGTGAGGTTTTAGAGGTGTGAAATTCATCATCAGCCTGGTTAGCCACTGATAATGAGGCCACTGCAGAGCCAAAGGCCTCTCCCATACTTCTCCAACTACCGCGGTCGTGTGCTAATTGTGGCCACGTTGTCCCGGCAAACTAAATCTCATCCGCCCACCCAACTTTCTGCCGCCCCTGCTACGCTTCCCTTCTCTTGGAATCCAGTCCGCAACCCTTAATGAGCATAGGTTATCTTCCCTCCCCATTACACGTCCTGCCCATGTTCATTTCTTTTTCTTGATTCGTCTGCAATTACCTTGCAATAATTCAACTGTTAAATATGAACGACTAACACAGCGCTCGCAATACATTTGCCGAGGAGGGGGAATCGGAGAAACGGCAGATGGCGTGTCGATGTGTGTATGAGAGGCGAAACCTGCCGAGTGGCAACCCCGTAGCCGTGATAGCGGGTCAAGGAACGCCGGCACGCCGAACTCTCGAACGAGTGGGTTCAAATATTTGCGCGGGTATTCGGAAGTCGCGCCAACCCCATCCATAGAGACACCGAAGGACGGACGTTCGTCCGCGGATTGCAACACGTCGTGCTTTCGTTGCAGCACGTAGTACGTTTTTCAGTTAACCATTTATTAACACCTTCGAGCTTCTTGTCGATGCTGGGTTTTCTCGCAAACCCCTCTGCGCTCTCGCTGCGACAACCGCCGCACCTGTGCAGTCAGCCGCACAGTGGCAAGGGTATGGCGGTTGTGCTTTAATGAGCTTCACTGCAATACGCATATGCATTGGGGTGGGGTCATTGAACATGCGAAAATTAAAACATTAGACAGCGGAGGCCAGAAACGGAGCATCTGATGCTTTGAAAAGCGGGCGGCGCAGCGTGTCCGTGTGCGTCTATGGGCAGCGAGGAGATCTATGCTAAAACCAGAGCGGCACATGCGTATGCGTGGGGTCACCGAGGCCAACTCACCGACCCGCCTAAGTTCCAGGTTTGGGGTGCCCATTGACCCTCTGGCTGCGCCTCCGGGACATCAGAGTTTACTAAATGACGCGTTGTTTGCTCATATTACTCGCGCAAATTATCGCTTTCCTTCGCCGCAATGCATTGTGAATGCTTCATTGCACTACGGAGTTGTGCTGAGGTGAAGACTTCATGGAAAAAAGGCCCTAGTTTACACATTTTACTCTTTTTTTTGTTTGTGTTCCTGCACTCCTTACAATCTGCTCCTGCTATTGTTGCAGATCCGCGGAGTTTGACAGCAATTCAGTGGGTCTTTTATGTGGCCAGTGGACGTTTGCAAATTCTGTACCACTGGACAGCGATCGTGGCTTTTGTTGATCTCTGCACCTGTACACATGAGCTGCTCAATCGATTCCACTTCAGGTAAACACTTTTTTACTCTTTCCCTACCGCGTCCATTGGGCATCGTTAGCCCGGTATCGATGATTTGAAACGCCGCTTTCCGGACCTTCCGCGCCGCTCACGGACGAACTGCGCTATCGGGCGCGATGACCTACATTTTTTATTTCTAAGCAGTTAACCTTTCCCACCAGGTGGTGATTTTTGAACGCGCTCCGATGTTTCGTGATCGTCAAAGTAGAAAGCAGAAATGCCGCCCGCTATCGTTGATTGAAACAGCGCTTTCGAGACCTTCCGTTCCGCTCATGGACGCATTTCGCTGTTGGACGTAGATGAGGTGAACTATATTTTTGTTATAAGGGTAAGCCTTAGATCTCTCTTCAAGGTCGCGTTCTGAGGTACAAAAAATATCGCGTTACCCAAGGAAGGCCAGAAGCAAAAGCATGCCCAACGGTGTAGAGAGATGATTAATGATTAGCAAAGTTAATGATTGATTAGTGATTGAATTAGAGTGGAAAAAGGTAACCTAAGTTCGGCTAAGGTGGTTTCAGGTGTATTAACGATCGTTATGGTGGAATAAGGTGGATGAAGGCAAGTTAACGTGGATTAGGCTGGAATGTGCATTAAAGTGGATTAAGGTGAATTACAGTAGGAGTTAGAAGGCTTTCACGTTCGCGTCTCTTAGGCGATAGCTAAGGAGACCTGGAAAATTTTCTAACCAGTTCGTTTTTTTCCCGCCAGGCGGTGATTTTTGAACGCGCCCCGAAGTTTCACGATCGTCAAAGTAGAAAGCAAAAATGCCACCCGCTGTCGATGTTTGAAACGCCGCTCTCGAGGCTTTCCGTGCCGCTATCGGACGCACTGCGCTACCGGACGTGAATGAGAACTGCATTTTCGTTTTCTGAAGAGTTCGCTGTTTTCCCGCCAGGCGATGATTTCTGAACGCGCTCCGAAGTTTCGCGATGGTTAAAGCAGAAAGCAAAAATGCCCGCTTCATAAATCAAGAACTCTCCCGCCAAGAGCGGCGCCGTCGAAAACCCAGTACGCTAGGCAATTAAACAGACTTGGCCAGTCTTGTGCAAACGTTTTCAAAACGTATTCACAGCTTGTTTTTTAAGCGTTCCTGCTTGCGACGTTTTTAATGCATCGAGTTTGGTCAAAAAGTGTTTTAGGCCTGAATCCATTAATACGACGTTTTGAAGAATTGTGCCTCCTGGGGTTGTGTTCCTGTCACTGCCGGATCACCTCGGGCCCAGATACTGGAGACCTTTCCCGACTATCCCACGGCTGGTCATTTTGGCTCGCATAAGTTCTACGCGCGCATCTGCAGCCGCTTCTTTTGGCTTGTACTTGCCGCCGCCATAGCGACATGCGCAGGTTCGTGCTCACCCTGCCAGCGCCATGAACGACTGACCTCGCATCCGGCTTGGCTGGTCCAGCCTGTGCCATATATACTGAAGCTCCTTTGGCAGTCGTTGTTCTCTAGCTGTGCGGACCACTACCTACACTAGCTGGCGGTAACCGATGGACAATGACAGCCGCAGACCGCTCGAAACCGTACGCTGAAATAGCCGCGCTAGCTTCAGGCCTTTGTTCTTGGAAACCATCTTCATTACGCCACGGTGCCCCACTTGTCCTTTTGAGTGACCGTGGCACGAAATTTCTGTCGAAACTTCTCGGCGATGTTGTCCGTGCGTCCAACAACATCCGTAAGACTGCTTCCAGCTACGACCCTCAAACTAATGGTCTCGCGCTTTTATCGTATGCTGTCCGACATGTTGACGTCAATGTACACCAACCCTGACCTCACCAACCCTGAACTGAGATGTTCTTCCATTTGTGGCCTTCGCGTACAACACCTCCGTTTAACGCACTACGGGGCATTCACCATTTTTCATCGTGTATACAGCCATCAACCGACCGCTGTCGTCAATGTCTCTTTCTCTGGTGTATCAGTGCCTTGCTACCTACGTCGGCGTCAATGTGTGAGCAGCTCGTTTCGCGCATTGCGGGGCGTCGCGCACCGTGCTCGACTCAACGCCAGTTCGACACCGCACAAAACTCTCTATGATGCATCCCACCATGTAGTTTCTTTCCACTCCTAAAGGCGAAGTGGTGCTCTAGCCCCTGGATCATGCGAAATGTTTTTATCACGTTTTATGACCAAAAAAGGCTCTGAAGCTTCGAAAAAGACGGACCCATAAGAGCCCACGAGCCCCCTTCGAACTTCGTCATTGTCTTCCATCCGATCTGCAGGATTTCAATAAAGTTTTACCATACGTCACCATATGTGACATCAACAGTTCTCAGTTCCAATGGCTGAATTAGTTAGAAAGGTTATTAGCGAATCCTTTTTAATTAGATACATAGAACTTTCAATTAGTTCTGAAAGTAATGCTTGCGGTTTACGTAGTTTACATGAAGAGGCCAAAAACTTGCAATTAGAATTCGTTCTTGCATTCATGATATAAAACTTGATTTAACTTAAGTCAAGACAGCGTGGTATTTGCCTGCTCAACAGTTGGCTGTTCTAAATGTTTTGCACACATGTTCTTAAAGATTCACTTGACAAGTCGATTAGCTGCATTGTAGAAACGACGCTAACTCTAGACACCTTACACTAATAATATATATATATATCTATATATATGTATATATATGTATATGTATGCATATGTATGTATATGTATATATATGTATATGTATATATATGTATATGTATATATATGTATATGTATATATATGTATATGTATATATATGTATATGTATATATATGTATATGTATATATATATGTATATGATACACCCTTTGACGGTTTTCTGCATTTCGATTTCAGCCACAGCTAATTACCCCTGTGCCTTTATTGGCTCCCCTGGCTTTCTATGATGGTGCTGAACCAAAATGGAGTATCTGTTTCTCTGCTCCTGGGTCATTCATAGCGAGGGTCTCGAATCTGCAATCATTGATGCCATTGGTAGGATACGAGGGATCACTAGCCACTTGCTTGCTTTCCTACGTTCACGTGTTCACGGAAAAACACATGTTCCTCATACGCCCGCCATGGCTGGTGGCGCTGGCTAACACTACCTGTGCGGTGCGGACGCTTGTTTCGGTGCTCTTCGGATTACGCGTGGTGACAGGGACCGGACGGACGATTGCGAGAGCGCCGTGACTATGACAAATAGATAAGTTCTTTCATTTATTATTTTCAGAATTTAGATTTAGGCTAGTTTTTAGATCTGGGCTAGTCGGGTGAAGTGCTCGCGAAAGAGGTCAGTCACCTAACGGCCGGGTCTTTTCCGGGCGGCAGCTATACATTTGCAGGGCTCATTTGTGAGTTAACTAGTTTAGACCGGTAGTTAGTATTTCTTTTCCAGGTGATGGGATTTTTGCGGTAGGCAGAATTTTATTTGAGCATGTGGTTGCAAGTGGCTTATTTTTCTAGCTTTTGTGGTAGCGATAATAGTGCTGCTAAGATGGACAAGCAACTGAAGGTTAAGTGCAACGAGTGTGAGGCGTCGGTGAATGCGAAGGAAACATGGTTCGAATCTGTAGAGGAGGCCGAACGCGCGAATTTTATGTGGAAATGCTGCGTATTAAAGTGCACGCCTGGACAGGGCTGACGAAGTGAACACCAGCATAGCGTTACGTATGGATGCTCTAGAAAAGGAGCTACAGGTAGAAAGGACAGAGAAGCGCAAACTCCAAGGGCAGCTGAGTGAACTGTTGGACGAAAAAATGGCTGACACCGCCATACGAAGTCACATGGGTGGACTCTCTAGCGCCAGCCAAGTGCATGGGGCCTGCACTGGCATAGACACAGATAGGAACGAAGGTCAGGTTAGGTTCACAAAGGAATACTACGCACACGTGGCAACTAGGAAGCCGGGATGCGATGGAGGGGAGGGGAATAAGCTAACCCCAAAGAATGGGGTCACAGTAAATGATACGAGGCAGCATAATCTGGAAGTTAGGAGGGAGGAAGCGAATAGCTTAGTGCTTATCGGTGGTGACTCAAATATGAGTAGGTGCAAGAGAACTATAATGCAGCGTGTAAAGGGTGCTAAGCAGGTAGCAGTCGGGCCGTTCCTAGGCAGGACAATGGTCGCCGTACTGAGAGAAACAAAAAGCGAACTTTCTAAAAACGTTGCAGAGCGCAGTTTGGTAGTGGTAGCGGCGGGGCTAAATGATGTCCTGAATGGTGAAGCCGCAAAACTAGTGGAAAGATTAGCGGAGGTAGTCGACGATTTAAGGGCGATGGAACAGCAAGACCAGCTTCTTCTTCCTGCCCTTACATTTTCTTTTGCTGTAAAAAGGAAAATTCGAAATAAAGTTGAAAGAAAGCAAGTCCAGATCGCGGTATGCACAGTGCCGGAGGTGCAAGGACGGAACGGAGAAATTACCAAGGACGTTGTGGCTGTTAATTGGGAAATAAAAAAGCTAAGCCAGAAGAAAGGCTTTGAAGTGGCAGACATAAACAGAGAAGTGCATAGAGCTGGCTATGGTGTAGGCTTTATACGAGATGGCATCCACTTCAATGGAAGGCTAGGAGCTGAGATCGGCTGGCGCCTGGCAGGCCAGACAGTAGTTTTTTTAGGGGGTCCACGGCGGCTCAGGGCGTGGGGGTAGGTAGAAACAATGTAGAAAGTGCAACAATAGAGGCTGACGCCAATAAAATGGCCACTAGCAGGTCCAGGAAGAAAACTACAAAAATTTAACACCAGGATCAGGTACATAGACATTGAAGGCGGTATAAAGAGAGCGAAGTGGTTAGAAATAGAACAGCAGTTAAGGGACGAAGAAGTAGGTGTATACGCGCTATGCGAAACACATCTCGGGGATCTAGAAGACCCACCGTTTATTCAGGGCTATGTCTTGGAAGGGAGCAACAGAACGGAGAGGAAGGGAAGAGTAGGCATGCTGATACATCAAGGAACAACTTGACAAAGAAAGTCAACTTGCAAAGAACATCTCAGGGTATCAGTTACAATTGCCGGTAAAAAGACATGGCTAGGAGTAGTTTATTTAGGGACAGGGCACAAATGCGGGCAAGAACAAGGATCTAGTGAAGTGTCTCAATGACGATATAAAGCTGTTTCGAGAAGGTGTTGATATTATTCTGCTGGGTGACATGAATGGCCACATCGAGGATCTGGATGGATAGATTGTAACGGGAAGTTGATGCTAGACTTCTGTGAACGACACAACCTAGTTATAGTAAATAGAGAAACTAAGTGTGAGGGACAGATCACGGGGGAATCCCGTAACAGGCAAACGACCATTGACTACTGCTTAATGTCGCAGGGGATGTATAACAAGCTCGCAATAATGGAAATAGACGAAGAGGGGAAGTACAGCCTCGGAAGTGATCATAAACGTATAAGTCTACGAAAGAGAAATGCAAGGAAGTGAGAGTACGCAAAATTAAATGACGAACAAATATCTCAAATAGCGGTCGGCATAGCGGAAGCAATAGAGAAACATCCCATGGAAAAGTGGGATTATAATCAGTTAGAACTACTCATTAGTACAAAAATGAAAGAAAAAGGAGTAAACCGCTGAAGAAAGAGGAAGCCATGAAGTTGGTGGAATAAGGAAATTAGGGAGGCCATCGAACAACGACGGTTGGCGTCACGGGAACACAGAAGCAAAGAGGGCGCAGTTGTCTGAAGAGGAAATAGGCCGAAAATGGGAATCTTACCGACAAAAGAAACAAGTGCAGGTCCTCATCCAGGCTAAAATAAAGCAGTCCTCTGATCGCTGGCTGGCTGAAGTTCACCATGCAACTAAAGGGGGGTCAAGAAAATTCTGGCACCATATAAGCTGGCTGGGTAAAGCGAATCACAGAAAGCAGGAACAGATTCACGGTGGCGAAGGAAATTGTTTAGAGGGAGATGACACTGTGAACTACATTGGTTCAGTTGTAGCAGTCATTTCGGAAAGACGATTGGGTAATCAGCCTAAATTAGGGAGCAACACACGATAACGCAATAGAAAACAGCTTAGAACTGGCCAATCTTAAATGGAAAAAGGTGGAAACATCCGAAAATGGACGTCCGTAGGGATTGATGAAATTCCAATCAAGTTAATTAATGAACTTGGCCCAAGAAGCAAGGAAACGCCGATTAAAGCATTGGAGGCAGTCATAAGAAATAAGCAAATT